>NC_139698.1:46747546-47347546 GCF_964188405.1 Protomyctophum parallelum
GTTCCTCACTCAGCATTGGATCCGGTTCCGGATCCCGACCCTATACTGGCACCCCCCTATACTCTCACCAGTCCAGTGTTACTGTGTCACCCTGCAGTCCCCTGTGGGGGGAGGCTCTGGGCCCCCCGGGGTGGAGACATCAGACATGGGTTGTTCTGCTGCCTGTAACCAATCAGCAAGGCGGTCTGAAACCCATTCTCTTTCTCTACCCCTCCCTCCTTCCTTCCCCCCTCACTCTCCCCCCTTCTCTCTCTCTCTTCCCCCCCCTCCCCGTCACAGAGGTCCTTCTGCAGCGCCATGGTGGACGAGCTGCGCGTGTCCCTCAAGTGCCAGCGCAGGCTCAAACACAAGCCTCAGACGCCCGTCATGGTCAAAACCGAGGAGGTCATCAACATGCACACCTTCAACGACCGCAGACTGCCAGGGAAAGAGACCATGGCCTAAAAAGACGGGGGGGAAATGCTGGGACTCACAATCACGCACTCTCTCTCCTCTGTGGTCAGGAGACCGTGTTGAGACACCGGTAATAAGAAGGGAGAAGGGGGCTGGGGGGTGGGGCTGGTTGTGACACATGGGTTATACGGGAGGGAGGGAGGGAGGGAGGGGAGCATTGATGGACTGTCATCGCTGATTCTTAAACATTAGCTACCGGAAAAGAGGTCGAACAATGTTTCCTGTGGAAATAACTTGAACCTGGGTGCAATTTTTAAGTGAGATACCTCATTATCCTTTACCACCTTGGGGGAACGAGCGAACCAAGTGGTGCCAGAATTTTTGTCAAATAGAGACAGACCCAGGACTCGGAGATCGGGGGTGGGACCAGGGAAAGGGATTTAAGGGGCGATAGAGAGAGAACACACTATGGGGCAGGCGGAAGTCAGAGGTCTCCTTCTGAGTGAGTATTTAACCCATTACGACCCGAGGATGAGCTTAAACATGCCTACTAATCCTAATGCCTCGTTTATACACATCCTATGTGGGAAAGTAGCAGATCTGCAAGCTCGCAGCACGTCTCATTCGAGATGCGCTGTGAGTTTGCAGATCTGCTACTTTCGGGGTGACGTATAAATGAGGCTTTTAGAGATTCCGCAATGAACGACGCCGCGTTACCGCATTGAAAGGTATAACAACACATACTATATGTATCCCGGTCCGAATGGGTTAAGTAAGATTTGGAAGCATCGTCTCTCAACTGCTACTCAACCAATCTTTCCACTGCACAGACCACAGAGACTGCTTGAGTACCACGGCGAGGCTGCGACCCACTCACAGATTAGGAATGAACACACAGAGACAGTAGTGAGGAAGCAGGCAGGAGAAGGATACGTCTGCGTTGTTTATTTCAGCTGCCGTGTGAATAGAAAGACCAGATGGGCTCGACCATCCAGTTCCAAAGGAAACCCAGTGCCCTATAAGAAAGAAAAACATTAAAACGAAACAAAACTAAAACACAGCAGCGAGATCCACGGTTCCCAAAATGTACAGAGAGGCATTGCTTAAATCACATACAATATTGATCAGCGTCCGGAATTGATATACTGTATATCATCCATCAGGCAATAAGTGTTTTCATTTATTTGTGTTTCAGAGTACTAACACTTTTAATCTTTGATGTGGGATGTGTGGGTGGGGCGGTTGGGGGGGATATCAAGGGAGACAGTATTTTTCAGTCAGATTATATAGAGACATACACTATTGACAAGCAGGAGAGATTACAGGGGTAGGGGCAATAATAGTAAAATGACTTTTTGCACATCAGCAAGCTGTCAAGTTGTCACGTAAAGGGGTTTTTATGACGATATACACCCTTAATGTTACATGGAGGAATCCTGTAGATGCGTTTAAGGAATCTGGGCGTGGCTCACCGGCGACAAAATTCACAGCTATCACACAACTCACAAATGGACTCTATTTATTCCAATATTTATTGTTTTATTTATGAATTCCTTTATTTATATTTTTCAAGGACTGGATTTTCACAACAGCAGTGGATGCGCCTCACTTTACGTTCAGAGGGGGTAGCCCTTTTACTTTATTTTGTTTTCGTCAAAAATTTATTTCGTTTTGCTCAATGTCGAGTCTCAGATATTCTGTTTTGTACTCCTGTGTGGCTCTTTATTTAGTATCAAAACTCCTCACATTTACTTGTGCAAATGCAATTTCTATGAAAAGGTGTTTTTGTACGAAGAGAATCAAAATTTTTGTAATACTTTTTATCAACACAGATAACGCAGACACGCACGCACGCACGCACGCACTCACACACACACACACACACACACACACACACGCACACACACACACACACACACACACACACACACACACACACACACACACACAAATACACTCCACTGTGGGTGACATTCATGGCAGAGGGATTTCAGGCCAGGTTGTGTGTTTGCGGTAGTTCAGGAGGTTCTCCCAAAAAGACCCAACACATCCCCATGGGCTGATGTCAGGCCAGACCCAACACATCCCCATGGGCTGATGTCAGGCCAGGCCAGCATGCAGGTTGCTGTTGTAGTGGTTCATGGAGACTATCCCAGAGGCGTCATTTAACCCATTCTGACCTGAGATCAGATTCATACGAGGTTTCCGCCGGACACACACTGGTCTGATGAACCCATTCTGACCTGAGATCAGATTCTAAAAATGTCAGTCGCTCTTCGATTTTTCAAAAATAGCAGACCTACAAGCTCGTATCGCGCCACTCGGTGGCGCGATATGAGCTTGTAGATCTGCTATTTTTAAATAGCTAAAGCATAACATGATGCTGACACTGGTCAGAATGGGATAATAATAATAAAAATAATAATAATAACAGTGGCAAAAAAGTTACCATGCTCAATTTCAAGAATAGCAGAAATCTACCGATCTACAAGCTCGTATAGATCTGCATTCTTTGGAAACAACTTTTTTGCGAAAATAAGGAGGCCAGTTTTAAAGTGGTTCATGAATGTATTGTTTGCAGAAAGAAAACAAGTTGACCTAAAATCAGATAAATTTGCCCAAAAAGGCTATTCAGCGGTATTATGAATAAAAGGTTAATAAAAGGTTTACCCGTTAAAACTGGGGAAGCACCTGTATCATTTTTTTTTTTTCTTTTGCATTATGGCTATTATAAAAATAGCAGATGTACAAGCTCACAGCGCGTCACTTGGTGCCGTGCTGCGCGCTTGTACAGCTGCTATTTTTGTACATTTAAAAAATAAAATCGTGTAAGTGTTTGAAAACGTTGGATCATTTTCAATTATGAAACTATTTGAGAACTGCTGATGTAGAAGGCATTTTGTAAAATCGACCTCAGGTCTTAATCCATTCTGACCGGGCACCCATTTTGGTGTCAGCATCATGTTATGCTTTAGCTATTGAAAAATAGCAGATCTACAAGCTCATATCGCGCCACCGAGTGGCGCGATACGAGCTTGTAGGTCTGCTATTTTTGAAAAATCGAAGAGCGACTGACATTTCTAGAATCTGATCAGGTCAGAATGGGTTAATCAGACCAGTGTGTGTCCAGTGGAAACCTCGTATGAATCTGATCTCAGGTCAGAATGGGAAAATGTGAAAGCCCATGGCGGCCTGGGGGGACCCCTGGATCCCCCGAGATGACACCTCTGTGAGGTGACTCTGCCAGGCCTCTCCAATGGGCTGCTGGCGATGGTGCAGGTTGTGGTGCTTCAGACCAGTGGTGGAAATCACATACTTGAGAATTGTACTTAAGAACATTTTTTTTAGGTATTTGTACTTTAGAGTATTTCCCATTACCGATACTTTTACTTCTATTCTCCACTACACCTCAGAGGGAAATATTGTACTTTTACTCTACTACGTTTATTTGAAAACTTTAGTTACTAATTACTTTATTGATTTTCATTATTATGACAAAACATGCATTAAACACTTCAGCCCTATATTTCGGCCAATGGAAAATAGCCGATATGCTCACAATGCGTTGCAATTAATGTGACACATTGTGAGCCTGTAGATCTGCTATTTTTATACATATGAAAACTTTAAATGAGACATTCTGCAAAACGAGTACTTTTACTTTTGGTACTTTATGAGTATACTTTGATGCCAATAGTTTTGTACTTTTACTGTAGTAAAAGTTTGAATTCCGGACTTTTACTTATGTATTTCTATTGCAGTATTTGTACACTGTAAAAAATGTGAGCACTTTTTCCACCACTGGCTCAGACAGATACACAGCCCATCCATCCCCATGGTGCGTGGGCACCTTCCTCCATGGGCCACTATAGCTGGACCACACTCACAGTCACACCAACCCCACCCACAGGGGGACTTAATTATTCTCACCCCCCCCCACCCACCCCACCCCCAGGTAGAGAAGGTGGCACATTGTGGTATAGTGACATTATGTGTTTTGGAAAAGAAGAAGATGATGATGATGATGATGGTGGTGGTGGTGATGATGATGATGATGATGATGATGAAGAAGAAGCAGAAAAAAATACAAATAAACTATTTTTATCATGTAAAGGAATCATATTTAAAGAAAGCTATTTTTACTCCCGGAGAAAGAGAAGTAACGATACCATTGATTAGAGGAAATATTTAAATTATTATAGCGTGCACACAAAGGATGGGACGAGGTCTGCCAATGATGCTCATCATTCTACACCCCTGATTACTGATAGACTGCTAGAATCCAGTGCTGAGAAAATTGTGTGTAAATGGTTTTAAAAAAAGGACAAAAAAATACAGTAAAAAAAAAAAGAAGATGTAATTAAAAACAAAAAAACAAAGAATACTTAACTAATTTTGAACATGTTGTGAAAACAAAAATGGAGTGCACACAGTTTACCCTTTGAAGTTGATGCACAAGTTTAAAGAAAATAAAAAAACGAGTATTCACAACTTTCACCTCTTTCGTCTCTTCATTCCCAATGAGTTCACTCCAACAGCTTGGATCAAACACTGGAGAACAAAGAGTGGAATTAGCAGAGCACTTGAAAGAGCCTACTATAGAACGCTGTTAGAACAAGAGAATAATATATACACTATATTGATATTTTAACAAAACAAATATTGTTGGCAAAGCAAGACAAAGGGTACCTTCAAAAGCAAACTTTTGAAGGTATTTTTTACAAAGTTAAACAAGAAGCAAGCATTACATGTGTGCGCATGCGTGTGTGCATGTCGTGTGTCTGTGAGTGTGTGTGTGTGTGTGTGTGTGGCACGTGTTTTTGTGCTTCTTTTGAAAGTGTAAAAAAAACTCATTTCCACCCAATATATAATTCCTAAGTGCATGCTTAGGCAAAAACAGGAACAAGGTGCACATTAATCTTTGATGTAAGCCTGTGCATGTGCATACATTATAAATGTGGCCTGGATGGACCTAGATGTGTGCCAGACTGTCACTTTAAAACTCTCTGATTATGTTGGAAGGTTGACACTCATAGTGAACAGTGCAAGCAAACCAGAACATCCATCCATCTTCTTGGAGATGGATAGATTAATCTAATGCAAGCACTTGCATTAGATTAATCTATCCATCTCCAAGAAGATGGAAGCGAAACGGGACATACAGCACAATATATGTACTCTGATGTGAATCTTTTAGAGTGATGAAATGTCTTTGCATGCAGACTGCTTATGCTGTGCAGGTCTAACATTATACACCCCTCCAAACACATGTAATGTGTATGCTGCTATAGAAGAAATTATACCAGAGGTCTTCAAAAGAATGCCAGGCCAAGGACACCTTAACTGAGAAAGAGATGAAACATCGACCCTGTAGGCCTACTATAAAAATTGTGTTGCAGATTCAACTTTTTCATAGATTTCATGAACTTGTTTGGCAGCATTGTCATCAGTGTTGTGTATATCATGTTTTAGTTCTGTTTGTTGAGAATTATCTTTTCTATGAATATGTTGTAATTTCAGACATTTAACCACTTAAACTGAGTAAACCTGACCGTTGGCTCTGTACTTAGCCTGCTGTTTTTGGAAACCTTTTTGCCGAAAACAAGCTCACAACGTCCCGCAGTGCTATAGGTATTGTAACCTTGTAGATCTGCTATTATTGGTTCCCCTCAGAATATAGGGACAATAGCGTTCATGTGGTTGTGTGCTGCATTGGTCAATGTGCGTGCGTGCGTGCGTGTGCGAGCAGCCTGATCTCACAGAACTAGGTAAATATGTACGGAATTGCAATCCCGTACATACACGACTAGAAAACCCCTAAATCCGTACATATGACACTAGTACTGTTTTGACTGCGACAGAGGCGTGGCTTTCACTCGTATGGAAGTGCTATTTCACAGTGTGGTTCAGCCTCGGTGAGTTCGAGTTTGACATTATTTACTATTGGGTTATAACTATACTGAGTCGGCTCAGTAGAAAATTGTAAATATGTATACGTGTGGCAGGGGGCGGGATCAAGGTGTCTGTGAGTGGGGTGACAGGGCTGGCTTAGCCAGCTCACAGGCGCACCTGCAGCATATTGTGTCAATTAAATGAAGGACAGCTGCTGTGTATATAAGGAACCCAATGTGTTCTCGGTTGCAGTGAGAGGCTGGGTCCAGACCATAGACTGTAAAAAATATGGACAAAGCGTTCCCCGGGTCTAACATGGACGTAAAATGAAGCCTGTTATTCCTGCACTGTAAGTCGCCATCTTTCTAGATCCGTTTGGGCCAGCTGGCCATTGGCTGGCTCCGTTTGGGCCCAGCTGGCCATGGGCTGCCCAGACAACGAGGCGGGACTTCCCCCCTTCTTCTCTGTTGGTTTTTATTTTGACTCGAGTGGGTGGGGACTCCCGATCATAGACTGTAACGGTAGCCACGCCCCTCAGAACATACGCGACTTTATGGTCATTTATTTTATAAATGGGACCATAGTTTTCCAAAAAGAATATTATGACATTAGAAATGAGACTTTAAACTAGTGACTGGAAGCAGAAAGTATTCATGACCATGTTTATTAAGGTAATACAGTCTAGGTGAAGTTGGGCCCAAATACATGGACTTCTATGGGACTATGGGTTTTTTTGGGTCCAGTGACAGCGCCACAACAGGCCATTATATGAACTTTCAGGAGTTTCAGGCTTCACAAAATATCTGTCTGACTGCCCCCCTGGTCCAGACAGAGCCACAACAAAACTCCACATTCCTGCCTGTTATAGTTGTATGTTTAATGTCACACAGTGACTGTTTAGTTCATGTATAGGATACATTTTAGTTTTGGCTCCTGATGACTGTGATAGTTTGTTTGTTGACCAATTCCCTGGCTTAAGAGAAATAAACAGCCTACTGGAGAACAACTGCCTGTGTTGTGTCCTTCCGTGCCCTGGGTTGTGACCCGCTTGGTCACATGCGGAATTTCAATTCCGTATTTAAGTATTCCTGTGAGATCAGGTTGGTGTAGCCTCATACAGCAGGGTCAATGACTCCAATCAGCAGTGGTGAATGGGTCATGCATACTGTACATACAGACCTACACCCTGGCTCACTTAATGTCAATGGGTGATGCTCACATACAGACATATAGATATACACACAAAGTCACTTGATGGAGGCAGTTGGCACTGCTCAAAAAAGACCCCCCTGCTGTAACTCTGAGGACCCCCTAGGGTCCCGGATCCTCCGTTGAAGACCCCTGCATGACACTGTGCATTGGGTTAGCCCACTGGCTGAACTGTACACATTGCAAATTAAATTTAAAAAATCACCTCAGTCAGCAGGGACATGAACGATTAGTTAAACAAGGACACATGCAGCCTAACCAATCCCTGACCTCCGTGCGACGGCTAGCCAATGACTCAGCAGAACAGCCAACCAATCAGATTAAAGCACCATCCTCACCCTGACCCCAGAGGTGGTGCGGATAAGAGCAGAGAGGCCACTAAGAGTTGCAGGCAAGGATTACTTTAAAGGCATTTTGTACTTAACCGCCTGACCTGCTGGTTTTGGTGAGGGTTTGCCCTTGACCTTATGGGAGTGGCAGACTGGCAGTTACTGTCCTTCAATGCATATTTATGACATGGACAGGGGCGTGCAGAGAATGTTAGAGAGGCAGGGGATGAAATTCCCTAAAAGGGCACTTTTGGCAAAATAAATGCAAAAAAGGGATCTACAAGTTCACAAGACAAGAGAGCTTATATATCAGCTATTTGTGTGCGGAGTATGACCCCGCAAAATGCTGCGTTCAAGTTCAGTTCAGGAAAAGGCAATTCTCCTGAATGCTGCCCTCCTGCACAGCAAAGGAAGGGGGGCATTTGCATTAATTTCACCATAATATTAGTTTATGCTGCATATAGGCCTACATTGGACATAAAAAAATACAAAAACACAAAAACATGTATTAGTAATTAAGCTACTAATTTAGACTATAGTAATTAAAGCGTGTCATGTTTGCATGTTTCGGAATTGTAACAGCTGAAATCAATATTATATCAGTATTCATGAACCAGCAGGCTGCATTAAGTGAAGGTGGGTGCCGCGGGCCGCCATGTTGCCCATGTATGGCTTATAGGTTTTATTTATTTTTTATTTACCCAGAGTAGTAGCTGAGCACAAGTGCTCATTTTCAGCAACATAGACACACACAGACAGAAACACACATCTTGCTCAAGGGCACAACAGAGGTGTTGGGTGAGTGATGACCAATCACTTTCCGACCCAGATCTTTCCTGCCCGTCCAGGGAATCGAACCGGCAACCTTTCGGCAACAAGGGCGCTCCTCTAACCCTTATAGGCCACCGCTGCAAGCATGTACACCTGCTATTTTTGAACGAAAGCACACACACAAAGAAAGCACACACATACACAAGTACACACACACACACACACACACACACACACACACACACACACACACACACACACACACACACACACACACACACACACACACACACACACACACACACACACACACACACACACACACACACACACACACACACACACAGTACAGGAAAGTCCTTGCATCTGGGCTCTCTGCACCCTCAGGGCTAATGCTTGTATTGTGTGGAATGGATCATTAGAGTCCAGCCTCTGGTATACGTGTGTTGTGTTCCTAGACGTTTCACACACACGTGTGTCTTCTTCACGCCTCTCTGCAGGGTGAGGGGGCAGGGGGAGAGGGAGATAACAAACGCACACGGCCGGATCCCATTAATTGGCTAATTATCATGGCCGGTGGGGAGTGGCAGTGATCGGGAGAGACGGGGGGAGGGTGGGGGGGTGGGGGGGGGGCTCGTCCCTGGGTGGTGCAGCAGCGCCCGTCTCTCAGGAGTCAGACCCTGTTTATCAATCAACAGTTTTAATGAAGCCAGGAAAAAAGACATGTGGGGGAACGGTTGCTGAGGGGGGACATGTACGTCCTTGAGACGCGGGCCGTGTAGCAGGCTGACATTGGCCCAAGTTCACTTTATGATATGGGATGAGATTGAGAATTTGATCACTTAGCATTGCTCCTCAGCCCTCATACGCAAGGTCATAGGAGATAAAAAAAAATAGAAATAATAATACAATTCCATTGTTTTTATGTAAAGTACTACTGTTGCTTGCTGTCACTCGGTGGGGAGAGGGGGTAAAGGTTACAGCGTTCCATACTGATGAGAGAGAGTGGGGGGGGCTGCATGATTCTTCAGCTCTAAGAGGGATTTGCGGTCGGGTCTAAATCGTCTGCTGTCTGTGAAATGGCAAGCCCTTTTCCTGAGTGTCTGCGGTGTTGTGTTAAATCAGAGAACGGATTCCGGAGAACATGCCAAGGCAGCCCGCCGTGTAACACAAAAACAATAATATCACCCTGGATGGAAGGAGCTCGGTGACAGAAACATGAAATACGCTCTCTCATACACACTCACACCCAAAGCTTTAAATCCTCTAACCCCCACAACACGCACGCACACACACACGCACACACTGATCTGAAAAACATTGTGATTGGGATATGAATGTGAAATTAAACAACAAGGTGTTGTTTATTACGTAATTACCTATTACGTAGGTGTACTACTGTATACATATACTGTATATATTGTACTGTATATACTGTATACTATAAGGTATACCTGTACTACGTATATACCACAGGCGTGGCTGTCAGGATTGTGTCAGACTGTGTGTGCCGCCAGAGATTATCGGCCCAGTAAACAGCAGGCCTGAATGGTTCAGGAGGATAGCGGTGAAAAAGGAAAGTCACAGGCGTTTATCCGCCTCTGATCCCCACCACGGGAGCTTTACAGACATAATCCCAAATTACACCCAGACCTCAGCGGCCGTGACCAGATTACACAGAGTGAGACCCACCCAAGCCTAATGGAGTGTGACCAGATTACAGCGTGTGAGATCCACCTGTGGCGAGGATATACCGAGTCCCCCGGGGAATATGCTCCATTCACAGGAGAGGTGGCACGCTTGCCTCGTGATGAATGGAGGCTATATAGGACCGCATGCAGGACATCTCCTCCTTGGTCCAGAAGATGAACATGCTTAGGAAAACACACATGGCATCATTTCAGAGAAATAAAAAAACCTTAAGCCTAAAAATAGTTGATCTACAATACACTTTGGAGCTTGTATATCTGGAAAAACAATTGAGGGGATTAGCAAGAGGTCAAAGGTGAAGAAAATGTGCATAAAAGAACAGAATGTGACATAAAAAGACAACGCTATAGGGGGTGGCACTTGCCATCACCTGGGACCTCAAACGATGCCACTGAGAGGCGTCATGTTGTCTCATGATGAATGGATGCTGTTGAGGACCACAGGATGTCTTCTTGGTCCAGGAAGATGAGGCACAAGCAGAGGAACAGCACATTGCTGCTCTCTCCTCCGTGTCCGAATGCACAAGGCAGCAGGTGCACACACAAATGAGCATATAACAAGATACATAATATAGACTATACACATTATTCATATCAGTTCATGCTTTAGACCACAGAGACGGTGGTAGTGGGATGTGGGTGGCAGGTGCTGTAACATCGCAATATTAAACACCGGCAGCAGCACTGCATTGTTTATCTGCCGTGAAAGCCAGTGGCACAGCTACCAGCAAGCCTATACTCAAACTGAGGAATTCTGTGTAAATCAACTAATCTGTTACTGCAGCAACACGTTTATTCTGCCCCTAGGTTGTGGGTTTAATAATCAGCCAGTGTCTTCCAAAATGCTTCATCCTAGTCTCATGAACTCAGAAAAATATAATACATTTTGTTCTACCGGAATCAAGAGCATGATCTTGATCATCATGATTGAGCATTCAATTCTGGTGTGTGAAAGGGACATTCTCCAGCCATCAAATACTATTTGATATCTATGTGACCTATTCATATTTACTTTAACTTATAGTATTTTATACAGTATATGCACTTAGAATCATTTTACATTATGTATGATTTAAACAGAATCTTCCCCTTGATGTTGTGTAATTTAGATAGCATATGTTCTTAGTCCTAGATGACTATTTCTAAGCATTTGATCTTGTGAGTTCTTGCTTTTCGCCTACAGTGTCTGATGGCCCTTTTCTGTGCACCTTGTATTGGCTGTTAATAGGGTTATAATCACAATGAAAAGGCCTGATGTGAAACGTTCTGAAAAGGTGACAGGTAGCTCATTTGTATAGGCATACAATCTTTTTCCCTGCCATGTAATTATATACAGTATTAGTACAGTAGTGTTAATTGGACATGAATAGCACCACGGTGTATTGACGTCAATGAATCCTGTCTCGGTGGACGAAGAGGCCGGAAGCCATGACCTCGCTACTCCGAGCGAGTAGAAGAAATCCTTCTGCAACCGCCCACATCTTCCAACCAAGAGTAAATGCACAAGGAAAGTGTATTCCAGCAGCTGAGAATTATGACAGTTTGCAGTTACATAAATAACAATGTCACGCTCACCTGCATGTGCACTATAATTGTCCCTCATCACCAGCATTTGGCCTGTGAGGATGTTATATATCTGTCTTCATTATACAAGAAAATCGACTGTTAACACAGAATGCAGAGCATATTCAAAAGTAATGGAACGAGAATAACATGGTATTATTATTAAAAGAAAATAACATGGCCATTATAATGGGAGCATAGGGGGGTTTTGAAGGGCTTTGTCAGTTGTCTTATATACGTAGGTTATGGTCCACGTAGTTTTTTTTTGTGTGATGTCTGGGTTCCGTGTCCTCCCTGTCTGTTTCTCCCTCATTCTCCCACCTCATCAGCTGTCAGTCAACCTATTATACCTGCGGTCCCTTCCTCATTGCGCCTAAATTCCCTTCCCTTCCATCCGTCAGCCTTGCTCCTCTGACCCAACCTTCAGCCAATCATACATAACTGCTGTCCTATAAAAAGCCATGGTTCTGCTCACTCTATATCTCTATATGTTTGACCTGTTGGTTTGCCGTGCGTGTGTGCGTGCATGCGTGCATATGCCCTGACAGGTAAGACTCTCGAGTCGATCTATATACATAGTCATCATGTAGGTTGAATTCTTGTTAGACACACAGGGTGATTTTAATCTGGCATGGGGGTCCTTGACATGAGAAAATGTGGGAACCACTGGTGTAAAAGAACATTAGGAAGCAAGCCCAAATAAGCAACTACACTTTAAAAACAAGCCCAGACGCTTATTATAAACAGACATGGCAACAGGCATGACTCACTCACATTTCTAGATGAATTAACCATAATTTTATATCCTTCCATTTTAATATTTTATAACAAATAGCAGATTTACAAGCTTACAACACAACATTGATGTGACAGGGAGCTTGTAGATCTACTATTTTCAATAACAGGTCAAACTTATAGTTGCTTCTTTTGGGCTTGTTTTCATAGACCTGGCCGCTTAAGTTGCATGTTTTGCAGCACTAGCGTCAAACAATATTGAAAAGAAGCAGCAGAAAAGTTCAATGAAGCTGCCCTCCCTGGAGAAGGGCCAACAGAGACAACAACGACACAATTCGACGTACTGTTTGACTTAAGTTCAGTTTGTGATTGTGAACGAGTTATTTTTGGCGAGGCTATTTCGAAATATGAATATATGCTCATATTATGAGAGCTATTTCTTGGGTTAACTTATCGGGCTTCACGGGAAACAGCTGCACTTTGAAGTCGTACTGGAGGCTACACGGAAGGAAGAAGACAACAAAGGTAAGAAATGCAATTTTTGCTTTTCTACACTGGCTTGCTTTAGTCATGGGACGGTCATGTCAATAACGTGGTGAATTTAAACACACATGTTGCCAATGCTAATTAATACAGAGAGATAAATGGGCTCTGTTTTGACGTGGGCTACGTGACGTCTCACGGTTGTTTTAGTCAGAGCCAGATGGCTCTGGTTTTAGTTCAGTGGTTTTCCACCAGTGGTCCATGGACCACCAGTGGTCCCTGAGGGAGTTCAAGGTGGTCCCCAGCTAAATGATGGAGAGTTGGTAACCAAATGGACCTTTATAGATTTATAGATTTTTAACTCTAGTCTAGAGAGTGTAAAATAAATGTACACTCTCCAGAGTTAATTATTGTTAAACAGCTGCATTACTTAATTTACAATAAGTCTATACAATTAGAGAATGTGGAATAATTGTTATTTTGATTAATGATTAATATTGATTAATATAATTCTTACATTTTGGGTCTGAGAGGCTAAATGTGAAATGGTGGACCGTGGCTCAGATGCTGAATAAATAATGGGCCTTGATATGAAAAAGGTTGAAAAACACTGTTTTAGTTGACATACTGGCCCTGTATACAGGCACTGGGCAGTAGGGGCGAGGTCAGTCTCCTGCTGTAGGTATACCTGCCCTGAACCATATTGTCATAATAATTGATTGATTGATTTATTAACGATATGCAGAATGGGTACATTTCAAATGCAAGCACAACTCAATACAAAAACTGTTACTGTGGACGAGTCCGACACCATGATAAAGCATTATACCTGTTTACAACAGGGTCCACCATTTTCAATTCATCAGAACATTTAGAGACGTACAAATATACACTTCTATATAAAACAAAAACAGGAAATCATCATCATTTTTTTTAGAGCGGTTTTGAAGGAGTCAAGGGATTCACATGTCTTAATAGCCGCTGTTAGTAGGGCGTTCCACATTTTGGTGGCATAGGAGTGAAATTAATTTTGTCCCTTGTTTGTGCCAAATCTGGGTTGCACATGGTTAGTTGAACTCCCTCTGGTGTTGTGGGTGCGGACTTAATTAAGGAAGTTTCTAGACGGGTACATGGGTATCTTGGTGGTGTAGCGAATTTTGTGGACCAGACCCATTGCAAGATGCTGTACTCTGTCGTCAACCCTAATAGCCTGTCAAAATGGGCAGGGGTGAGGTGGGTTCGGGGAGTGAGGCCATGTAGTAGCCTGAGACCAGTTTGTTTTGGGAAGTCTGGAGCCTTGTTTTTAGGGCCTTTGATGTGCTGTGGTAGGTGCATGCATAGTCGAAGAAACCTTGTACAAGGGCTCCTGTTAGGGTCTTCAAGGTGTTTTTGTTGAGGAGACCCTGTATAGGAATCTTGGTTGACTTTTTTGATTATGTTGGGACCATTTTAAAAATGTAAGATTTAATCGCCACCTGCAATTGTAAGATTTAAGCCACCTGCCTTTAGCTTGTTATCAGCGAGCTATTTGCAGATTCTACAGAGTTCAGAGCTGAGGGCCTTTTCCACCTGCAGTTTGTTCCTGTCTGAGACCAGCAGGGCCGAGCCATGTGCGAACAGGAATAAGTTTTAGTCACAATCTGATGTCATGTCGTTTACATATTAGGAACAGTAAAGGCCCTAGCATGCTTCCTTGTGGAACGCCACAGCTCACCATCTGTTCTATCCCCTCATGACATTACTGGTCATAAGTCAAGGCTTCGTGGGGTGTGTATCATTACATATTTTGGGTGAACTACTTTAATGTGTGTGCGCTATATTGATTTGTGGCTTTGTTATATTTACATATATTCCAAAATATGTTAGTATAACTTTAATAATGCACTTTCTTGATATGTTTTTTTTATTCATAAATATTGATGTAGTGTAGGGTGTAAACAAATGCATATACATAAAAAAGTATATCAATAACAAGAAATACATATTTCTTTATAGTTAAAATGGAAGAGAATCTTTTTTTAAAAGGACTCCATAGGGCCTTGGTGCTTGGTTCATCCGCACCAACTGGATACATAAAACTAAGGAGCAGTGACAGGCATAACTCTCATAACTTTGATCATGCATTATGAATTCTGAATGTATTATTCATGCAGAAGGGTGCAGTGGAGCTCAAGGAAGGGTCGTTTCCTCCCATCCCTGCATGCTGCCTACATGAGGCAATCCAACCTTGTTTTCATAACGCTATGAAGTATATTTTCTAGCAACTTAAAGAGAGAAGAGTCTGACGACGGACAGGCCAATGAAAGTTTTCAAGTCCATTTTATTGCAGAGTGTAGACTAGAGTACAGCAGATCACAGCCATGCAGGGGCTAGAGCCCCATGCATGCACCCAGCCAGCCTCACGGCTTCTGGGCCTGACACACTCTAGATACATTTCAATAGGCTCTTATACAGGTCAGAACAAAGAGATCAAAGGGAAAGGCAAAAGGTGGTTCTCAAACCCCCACTGTCCCAAATTGTTCCCTTAAATGGTGGTCACCAGGAAGAACAGTACTTGCTATCAATAGGTCAGATCTTTAGGGTCCCTGTAAATTTCTCCTGCAGCTGTCCCAACTAGCGTTGGTCAGAGCAGAAGTTAAGTCTCTCATTTGAACAGAGACAACTTAAAACTGTTATCTAAGCTACGGTATATTAATTGTGAATTGTGTTTTCCATATACATCACTATCTCTTCCCCTTTCCTCAACAGCAGGGAGGCCTCCCTACTCTCTCCATCAACAGTAGTCGCAGACAGTTTTGCCATGTCCGCTTATCATAAGCGACTTTGGGCTAGTCTTTCTGTAACATTGTGAATATTGGTATATATTGGGGGGTGGGGGCTTGTTTCTAAAAGTGTAGTTGCTTATTTGGGCTTGTTTAGGCTACTAGTGTTGTTTAAGCCAGTGGTGCTTTTTGGTGGAAAATATCAGATGGTTTTGAGCTTGTAGATCAGCTATTTTCAAATAGCCGATGTATGGTTTAAAGTTGGCTAACAGGATAACCCAATACCATATTCCCACTGTGGACCTATGTATCCAATTCATCAACAGAGCATACAATATTAACACATACTGTGCATAAATACATCATGTCTTAAAAAAATCACACCTGTGTGAAGTGAGGGGCGCTAATATAATAAAGTCTAACTTATGTTGATTAGGTGATGTAATGGTGCGAAGTATTGTGGTCGTTCTTGCTTTTTTATGCTTAAGATATGTTTCAATGTCGGGTTATAACTGGTTGTCGACGGTGACGTAATTAGTATATGTTGAAAAGAGACAATGAAAAGAGATATTGGGTCAAATGTCTGCCAAATATGACGTAAATCTTGTACCCACACGTCCTTCCTGTTCTGACATTACATACAGTATGTTGATCTGACCTCATCAAACCCTGTACACTCAAGACACACTCCATATATGGCCAGTACAGAATTAATTCCATATGTTGATCTAACCCCCCACATGCCAAAGCGCCAGCGTTTGCCCAGCAGTCTTCCGTCTGCCGTCCCCCAGGCGGTGTGTGAAGTGTGAAGTGAGGTCATGCATGAAGTGCCCTAAAAGGTGTCCGCCCTGAAACAGGGAGGTCGGGGTTCGATCCCCGGCCGGATCATACCAAAGACTGTAAAAATGGGACCCAGTGCCTCCCTGCTTGACACTCTGCATCAAAGGGTTGGATTGGGGGTCAAATCTACTACCGGTAATAAAATGATTCCCGAGCGCGGCGCACGCTGCAGCTCACTACTCCTTGGCTGCGGCTCACCGCTCCAAAAGATGGGTCAAATGCGGAGAACACAAATTTCACTGCGGCAACGTGTGTGACAAATCGTATGACTTTGACTTTGACTTTGAGGTCGGTCTCTTACTGCTTTTGTATAATTTCATGATTAAAATAGAATGTTAGTGTAGCAAATCCACCGTTATTAATTGAATGGCTAACATTAACAGAAATACAATTGAAAACATACATCCCCCTTCTCCAAATGGTTATATTGAGCTGAGAAAGTGTGAAATCGTTGTCAAAACTTTGAAGCCAGGTTTCTCAGATAGGTATATGACCTAAGCTGTGAGTAATTAGCCTGGTTAATAAACCAGACTAATATCGCATGGAAGATATTTAGACTGGTATGGTCCATTAAGCAGTTCTTTATAATTTACTAAGGGGATGTGTTGATTACACCTCAAAACTCCATAGCCAGTGATAAAGCAGTGATAAAACCAAGGGCAGAATGTTAAAGACTGTCTAATCATTGTAACGAGGTAATTTTTAAGTGTTGTGTGACAAAGCCTTAGCGTTAAGGTATAAATTACCCTTTGGAATATAGTTGGAAGGTCGAGGAAAGACGGAGAGAAATTTATTTCTCTCCTTATGTTCAGTACAGTTCTGTGCTTTGATTAAGACATACAGTAGGGATTGGAGCAGGTGTAGGCCATCATTCAGGCTCACCCGGATTAAACGAGAAAATCCACCCTAATCAGGCAGATTTTTTTCCTCCTCCACATTGTGAATAATGTCAGAATATTAATTTGGTTCAGTGTCTGAGCTTGTGTGATGGAGAGGCTCATCTAACTCTCAATAATAACTATAATTGGGGGCGGCCAGAGCACCTTCTATTCTATGTATGCTGACTATCCATCTTATAGAATGATTAGCCTTGTCTGGCATTCAAACAACTGAAAATGCTACAGAATGCCACAGACGGACCTCATCTATACCCAACCAGTTATACTGTATAACGAAGAGATATTAACTCTTAGATCCATCTTTTCAGTTGGACAGTATCTTCTTAAGAGTGGGAGATAAGGAGTTGACAATTAAGTCAAGTACTGTTCTTTACGGGACTACGGCAATTTAGTTTAATCACTATTATTAATTAAAATATCACACTCCAATTATGTATTTTATTTTGGTTTACTCCTCTTTTAATCATGTTTATATTGGCCTACACTTTTATATTGTCTCACCCACTTGTTCTATTTTATTATTTACGATGATTAATTTACTGTAAACTCGTTACTCGTATCTGTCCCCCTGAATCCCATCTTCAATCACATTAAATTTCCCCTACTATGTCCAGCTTTGCGGGTTTGTGTAAACACAAGCATTGTCTTAACACAAACATTGAATGCCATTGATAATGATTGGCCAGTTTTGAGTTTTGTAAACACAAACATTGAAGACGAAGGTGAGGACGCAAATTGTGATTGGCCGGTATGATGATGCATGATGATATGAGCGCCCCTCACTTCACACAGGTGTGATTTTTGAGGGGCACTAGCCCCTCCTATGTCCAGCTTTTGGTGTGTGTGCAAAAACGATGATAAGAGCACCCATCACTTCACATGGATTGAAAGTAGCTGAGCTCTGGCAAGCAATCTACCAGAGCTTTGGAAGCTAACTGTATGGATGCCAAACCATGCAGAGCCTCTTTGATGCCTACTGCTAAGATATAAATCCTATATACATTAGTAATACGTTTAACCATTAGGCAAGGGAGAGAGGGGAGGAGTCCTTCTGTGATCCCACGCTTGTCTATCCATTCTGAGGCCTCCTTTAATCAGCTGCTGCAGCAGACTGCAGATTCACCCACGCACGCACGCACATCAGGTAATTCTTCAATTCAAGCTATTCACCTCTAATTTGTATCCATTTGTGACATTCTTCTACAGCCAGGAAATGAGCCACGTATAGAAAATACAAAGGTCATTTGGAGAAGAGATGAAAAGCCAATGACAGAACCTAACGAGCAGAGGAGCAGGGCATGGAAGTGGCACAATGCGACATATGAAAGGCGGAACAACAGAGGAAAGAGGGTGGAAATAGATGGATGTAAAGGAAGAGGGAAGAATGGCAGGGGGACATGGGACCAGAGGGGAAAGGCTGTTGATTGGGTCCTATTGAAGTTAAACCCCCTCCAGCAAGCTGCCGGTCCCCTGGCCCCACAATTAGAGGCAGCTGTGGCTCCAGCGTCGGCTTGATATTCAGTAAATGTCCAATAAACACAGTCATTAAACTGTACGCATCCACCATTCTATCTTTTGCATGTGCCTCAGAGACACAGTTTACTGCCGTGCAGTGGGAACAGGAGAGCATAAAGCCTAGACTAATTATTCACCGTACAATGTTTTCGCATGCCAAAAGTAGCCGATCTACAAGCTCACCACGCGTCGCATCCACAACGCTTATAGATACGCTATGTTGTGACATGTGACACTGTGGTACGACGGAGCATAAATGGGACATGAAGGGGATGTAGCACTCTAATGGCAGATCTACTGCTCCATTACCGCCTCTCAGAGGTGAGAGTCGAGCAACCTTCAAGCTGGAACAAACAGTCCCATTTGTTTGGCTCACTCTTTGAAAATTGTTTTTCACGCATACCAAATGTGTCTATGGATCATGAGTCAGGCTCATTTATGGTTCCAATGTTACTGTAGCTCTCACAGATGTGGCCCAATAAACCCTGGTCTGTTATGTAGTAGACTTGAATACACTCGGCTATTTCCCAAATCATTCAATTCAATTCAATTTTTATTATAGTGCCAAATCACAACAAGCTGTCTCACGACACGTTACATACAGAGACTTGACATTGTCCCACTCTGAGCAAGCACTTTTTGCGGCAACAGAAAACTCCCCCTTTAACTGGAAGACATGGAGGAATGTCGGGTAGACCAAGGAGGAAGCCATTGAATTCCATTGTAGTACTGTATGGAAATCTATTTGCAACCACTTTGAAAACACTGACTAATTTGTAGATTCTAAGCAAAAATAGTCTTTGGTGTGTAAATCCATGAAAATGAAAATCATCTATATTTCTGTTCAGTTGCAATACATACTGTATGGCTGAAGCTGTGGATAAAGAATTACATATTGTTGGTGGTATGGTCCTTTTAATTCAAAGGCTACTTTTTAGAGAGAGAGAGAGAGAGAGAGCAAGAGAGAGACTTTTAATATTCAGGCAATTTAAGTATATCAGCAGTCTGCTCCCTTACGTTGGCAGGTCTGCACTGTTATCACTGCTCAGAAGGAAATTATAGCTCTATCTTTTACCCCGGAAGGTGTGTCAGCATTGCCCGGCCAGGCAGCGGGGCCACAATCACATAGCAACACACCCAGACTCATTTTGCAGTTCGGGGGATCTCGGTCAGGACACCTAAAGTGTGTGGGAAGTGTTCTCTCTTTCTTTGTGAAACTCATAGAAGGCTTATGCACATGCTCTGCCTGTTCCCAGCTGCCCCCCCCCCCCCCCCCCCCCCCCCACTGCCTTTATAACAAAGCCGGCCTTCATCGGCAGAACGAGGCTGATTCAATCTGACCCGCTGTGAAGGCAACCCTCTGGAGATGCAGATGGGGATTTGATAAGAGGCAGATGAGGAGCGGCTGACTGACTGGGGTAACCTGGGGCTGCCGGGCGGGCTGGTTGGAAACGAGAGCAACACGCTGCACTGGGATTGCTGGCGTAGACGTTAGTCTGAAGACTCGCTGTGTGGCAGTGTCCAAATGCAATTTCACCGAGGGGCCTTACCCACAACACACTAACATGTTCTGTCAGAGGCAGTGTTTATTACTGTAAAGATCCAATGCCATCATCATGATTTGGGTAAATCTTCTGCTTCACATATTACTTCTCTAGACCACCTGATGTGGTTAAAACTGTGCGAGGACTGTTAGTAGTTTAGCTTTACGGCTGAAAACGGGTGAAAACTGTCAGAATTGTATTGAAAGGATAGCCCCTTGAGATGCAGCATCTCATTTTAGAGGGGGTCCCGTACACAGGGGAAAACATTACATACAGTACAGTGCAGTTACACAAATAGACAGTGCACAATAGACAATACAGACATGTACAGATACAGTTAGCATGCTCATCCTCTCCCACCCACTCTCCCATCCCCCCAACTCTTTCTCTGGACAAGCATATTGAGACTAGTACAGTACAGTGACTTGAAACAGGGGTCATAAGTAGACAGCAGTACGGGCAGTTAGTAGCATGAACAGGTTGAACAGGTTGTTTTGAGGTGTGACTACAGGGAAGTCCTGAAGCGGCCAGGAGAGGTCACAGATCTGAGTCCTGTCGTATCATGACTATGTACCTCCCATCAGTGATCACGTTTTCCTTTTATTTTTTATTTTAGAGTAGGCACTTATTTCCCCCCCTTTTTATCCACAATTTAGTTGTTATGCCATTAGATTCCTCCCCACACATATTTCTGTCACTCCTGTCATATCCTACTGACTCACCTGCCAGTGAGGAGCCCCCACCAGGAGGACGTAGTAGAGCCTTTGTCCTATTTCTCCCGCCCAACACTCCCTGCTGACAGGTGCCACCCCAGCTGTTATAGGATTTAGGATTATGTGTAATAACCAATATCACCTGCCCAGCTTCCCTCCCCGTACACGGGCCAATTGTGTTCGTATAGTGATATCATCATTGATCACATTGACTTCACTCAATAACTGCCAAGGATGAGTTTGGCCACGTTTTTAGGTTTTTATTGAATTATACAAGATCGCCGTCTTAATACCATCTGGTTAGCTCTCGGTTGCTAGGCGATCGAATAAACATGCAATGCGCTCGTCCACTTCAATGACAACTGGATATTTAGAACCCATTTCTCACAACATTTTGTGTTTAAAGTGTTTAAGTGTTTAAAAAAGATTTCTATTTCCACTTGGCAAAGGAGATAAATAGGGAGATAATAAAATGCTTTGACGGGGGTAAGGGGTAGGGGGTGGAGGGAACTAGTCATTTTAATGAGCTGGATGTGTCCCCAGAAATGCAGCTTTTTCACATTTTAACTGTACACTTTTGGAAGATAAATAATTGAGATATATATAGTGCAGTATAGTAAAGCGTCGTTATCAAGGAGGAAATAGGAATGTGGCAGTAGGACTTTTGTGTGTGTGTGTGTGTGTGTGTGTGTGTGTGTACTTGTGTACTTGTGTATGAGGATAAGCAGAGCGATGAGCCTGAAAGCAGACCATTAATACTAGCCCACCAGCACCCTCCCCATCTCTGCCCCTCATATTTCTTTGGTAGAAGGAGAATAACGTCTATGTCTGTTTCTTATTCATTATTCCACATCTAGAGAGATGACTTCCCGTTAGGTAATTTGGAGCAGGTGCGATGATGACGAGGCATATACAATGTGGAAAGGAGAGACACCCGCACACCGCTACTTGCTTGTTGTAAAAATGTTAGACTACTACATACATGGCACATTAAAACATTCAGCATCTAAATCTGCAATTACATTATGAGAGGCTGTGTGTAAAACAATTGGAATTTAGTCCTACTGAGGGTGGCACTACTTCCCAAATTCTTGGGGTTCTTCCTACATTGAGCATGAATGCACTGGAGATTAAGGACCTCCTGCTCGTTAGAATGTGAGATCTTGTGTGCAAGTAGAAGGTTTGGCCTAATGGTGGTGCTAGAGGAAAGGCCATTGGGTCAGCAAAATCAGGAGTCATCCTCTGGAGAGCATGGAGGTGCACATCAAATTCCATGGCAGTTGAGCCTGTGTTTTTCAATAGTGTGTGTTTGGGTGTAAAATGTGGAGTGGTGGCAATATAGGAAAGGCGGTATGTCCATCGAGCTGCAGAGCAATGTTAATGGCCAGTAGTTCTCAACGGTACACTGTGACCAAAATGTTTAACCGACCGACTAACCGTTTGACCAATATGGTTATCCTTGGTACACTGCCTCTAGTGGGACTAAAAACTCTTAAGATACATTTGTAACATTCAATACATTTTAATCTAAATGGCATCGGCAGTGAGGTAGATTTGTCGACCGTGGGCCACCACTGCTCAGCGAGGCAGCTTGTTTGCTCAGCTCGTTGGACAACGGATAGGTATGCCTGTCACAGTTATTGCATAATCGCTCAATCACAATAATTTGAGAGAATCTCAATTATTTTTTGCAGAATTGTCAATCATACTACTTGTTTTTTTAAATAGCAGAAATAGCAGAGCTACAAGCTTACAAGCTTATTATTTTGCAATTATTTTGGAAAGAAGAAATATTAAAATGTGATTTATTGGTAGATTTAAGTGCAATTACGAAGCCTAAAAGGCAAGCGGAAATACAAATTGGAACTTTCCATTGTTCAATGCAAAAAAAACACAATAAAACCGTTAATCACAGTTATTTGTGTGACAATTAAGCGTCAACTTGAATTTGTAATCGTGACAGCCCTTTATAGACAGTGGCAGAGGTGTAATCCAGCAGCAGCTTGCACCATGCTATAACATGCTCAGGCGGCGCAGATCGATCGATAGTGCTAAGGCTCTGCTCCAGTCCACTGACGGGGATGCATGGGAAAACAGGACACCGCAGGGTGGCTGCGGGCTCCGTGCCAGAGGCCTGGAGATGCCCTAGCTCCCTGTGGCCCATATCATTAAGAGAGGTGAGGCCAGATCCCCTCGCAGGAGAGTTGTCTCCACTTTGTATCTCTCTCTTAACCGCCCCCAATTAAATCAAGCAGGGTTTTCTGCTCAAATAACACTGGATGATTAACAGGGACGTGGCAGGAGGGAGCTGAGCTGCCCACAACACGGGGAAAAGCAGGCAAGTTATAGCAGGCAGTCACTCCAGCGTCCAGCCCCGAGACCGCCTCCTGTGTGGAGCGAGAGTAAGAGAGATGTGAGGGAGGGGCCGGGTTTATTTTCTACTTTCTCATAACCCAGCCAACTGATATGATACTCTGCCATAATGCATCTTCCTGAATAGTGAGATGTGATGGAGGGAGAAAACTGGAGCAAAACTGAGCTTTAAAAGGTTTGTCAGGTGGAAGAGATAAGCACAGCAGGGAAATAAGGAGGCGCAAATGGCATTTAGAACTCGCTGTATGCACGGAAAGATAGCTGCTCTCCATTGAAGTGTGGCGGAATGGACACATTTTTCAAAAAAAGAGCTCCCTCCTCCCACAGACACGTTGTTTTTATTCTATTCTGTGGGTGAGTGGGTGAGAGAAAGAATATGTGTGAGAGAGGAGGTGCTATTGGCGTGACGTGCTAATAACGCAACATATATATATACATATATATTTAAATTAACTTATAGCTACGTTATTTCTTCACTAATTTATTTCTTTCTCTCGTGGATTTACATAATTTGCATGTTTCGAAATGGGTAAAAACTAAGTCATGCAAAGCATTCATTCGTTAAATACATAATCAAATAAAATACTTCAATCAAATATTCAAGTGCATAATATACTGCAAACTGCAGGAACAGTTAAGCATAACCCACTGGTGCATGCAGAATTGGAGCGAAAAAGTACCCACGTATTTTTCTTAAAGTACCAAAAGTAAAAGTACTCATTGTGCAGAATATGGGCAGAATTTGGGGCGGCAGTGGCTCAGGGGTAGAGTGACGGTTGGGAACCACAAGGTTCCCAGTTCAAACCTGGGCTCCCCCAGAGTTAGTGTCAAAGTGTCCTTGAGCAAGACACTGAACCCCTAATTGCTCCCGATGTGCAGGTTGGGGCATTGCATGGTTTCCTCCAGCATTGGTGTGTGAATGTGTGTTGTGAATGTAATGCACAATCTATGTGTGCTACCTACCTTTATGCCTTGGATAAAGGTGCTATACTGTATAAATGCACCATTTACAATTTTATTTACCGATGTCCCAAGTTTTCTCAAGTTTTAAAAAGCATACAAATCTTTAGAAAATAGCAGATCTACAAGCTCACAATGTGTCACATCGTGATTCGTGTCGCATTGTGAGAGCTTGTAGATCGCCTATATTCAAATAGCCGAAATGTATTTAGGGCAGCATATATCAGATGGCTTCATGAAAACAAAAGAGCACCTCAAAAAAATATAAGGGACCGTCTAAACCCAGTCGAATGTAAATGTAATAGGCGGTACAGATCTGTAAACCTACCACCCACGGTACAGAGTGACGCGCTGTGAGCTTATTATACTGTTGTTTTTTTGCGAGTGAGTGGGGTTTATTATTATTCGATATTTCTTGCTGCATGTACTATATTTAATTTAATTTAAACATAAGCTGCTGTCCACATTCTCAAATGTGAATGAAATAGTGACGCTAATGATATTATATTTATTTACAGCGCAAAACCAAGATGGCGGACACACAACTAAGTTTAATCCATGCATTTATCACAGTTTAAAGTTTTAATCACAGTTTAATGGATTTTATTCAGAGTTTAAGGATTTAATCACAGATCTGTTAAGCAATGTTTAAAATTAAGTGGTGCAACACAGCTCGAATTAAAATAAATCTTTGATCAACAAATCCTTGATTATAAACTAAACTTTATTTAATCGTTCTTGGTGCAAAGGCCCAGAGACGTCATGATGATGATGTACGATGATAAGAGTGCCCCTCACTTCACACAAATATTCTATGACTTGCCAGTTGCCACCCTGCTTTTTCAATGCAAAATGCCAACATGGCCACCATGTGAATATTGTCTATTCATCTCTCTGAGAGCTCTGGGTCAGCTTCCACTGGCTCAGCATCAGACTGCAAAATATGTGCCCTGCTAGGTCCAGACAGCTTTCACAGGAATGTGAACCCACGCTAGATGCTTTAGTTGCTGAGGTTCGTTTATTTTATTTATTTTAATTTTTATCACCCCTCCAGTCTGCTGCATCATCGCCATCCTGCCTAATCAGTTTGAACAGGTGGCTGAGCTCTGCAGTGACCACGCCCCTTGCCATGTTGATGGGTCTTCATGAATGGGGAGGGAGGCGTATGCAAGTTCCCAGCAAAGCATTTTTACTCATACATACATACATGTGGTGGTCGGTTCAGCCAGGGTTTCATTTGTAAGGGGGAAAACAAATAAAACAATGTATTTTCTTAAACACAAATTCTCCTGAAAACCCTATGTTGCTAGTGGTGCTCAAACTTTTTTCATGTCAAGGACCCCCAAAATGATATGTATTTGGCTGCACACCCCTATCTCAAAATATTTAGTTTTCATTTTATTTTATTTTACGAATATGTATTCAAGGATTTGCACACATTTTCACGATTTTTTTCTAAAATATCTACAATCTCATAGTGGAGCGATCCAATACTTGTTATTCTTGCTCCTGATTTGATTTTCACTGGAGTGTGGAGTCAATTTATATAATCAAGAATTAGCAGTGTTGGTGGTGACAATGGTGATGCATTGCATGATTTTCATACTCACTAAGACAGTGAGAAACATGCTAATCCTGGCTTATTTGTCTCAACGGTTATCCCCTCACGGGAACGGTACGCACGGGAGCCGGGAGGCATCATGTTCTCAGATTTCTGAAGAAAGCTGCAGCCTGCCTTCCATGCTATGGAGATCTGCCTCATCCTCTGTCAGGATCACCAGTGGCAGTGACTGATGCCTCGTTGTGGTAGCACTCTGTTCTATCAGGCTAATGGAGTGGCTACAGCTGTAATAGCCCTTTAGCTGACGAGTGCATATTAGAACATGCAAGGTTTGTCATTATTCTATGGTAATGCACTCTGCAGTCACACGCATCCCTCCTGGGCACACATGCAGACACATGGGTAGGCTACATTGCGTGTACACTCTCGGGCACACACATGCACACGTGCACACACACGCACGTGCGTACACACACACACACACACACACACACACACACACACACACACACACACACACACACACACACACACGTGCACACGCACACACACACGCGCCATATTTACTGTGTCCTTGGGGAATAGGACCAGCGATGAGGCTCATCTTTAGACCCACCCAGAGCCGTGCACCTGCATGCAATATCACATGTACACCATTGCTGTTTCTCTAATATGTGTATTTATCATTTTGGCTAGACAGCTTTTAAATCATTCACCTGTCAGACCAGCAGACATTGAGCTCAGTGCCAAGGCACCCATTTGTCTCCCAAGTGTCTGACAGCCAGGGTGCCACACGGCGGTCTGCCTCAAAATATACCTCTCAAATCTCATTTATACTCGATGGTATGACGGTGTTCCATGTCGTAAACACATTTATTCTTAGTTGTACAACGTTGTCCTGCACCGAAAAGGGATTTATACTTGGTTTACGCTCCCACATCAAACCTGCAGTGTCAAGCCGCTGGCATGACCTGATTCTCTGAGTGTGATGTCTTTTCCCCTGTTGTATCTACAGCACATTTCATGCCCTGTAACCTTATAGGGTATGCACTATGCGCGTGACATCATCATCATACCAGGATGTTATGCGGAAATGCCTACTGAGTGGCAAAAAACTACTTTCAGTCCTTGACAGCACATACATCCAAACAGAAAAGTCACATTTGATTACATTAAATTACTTTAATCAACATTAAATTCACTTTGACACTCACGTTGCCACTCATTTGCCACTCAATCTGCCATTCACTTTATGCATGCGCATACCCTCTATTTTAACTGCTGAGCCTTTATTGATCCCGCGGGATCAATAAAGGCCTGGTCTTCAATGCAAACTATATAATACTGTAGACATGATGAGTGACGGTGCGTCTCGATGCTTTTCTGTGATCTACAGTAAAATACGTGGCGTCATACCAAGCTTAGTCTTACGACGAATACGACAGTTTCCTGCACAGTTGTACGATGGCGCCCTAAATAGCCGATCTTCTATAAATAGGCATCACACTGCATTGTGCAGTAGTAGGCATGCAGTACACCTTCAAGGTCATATACAATCTGTGTATGCATGTACCCTGCACACACACCCACACAGTAGTGAGATTGATATGACTTTGATTGTCTGGTCAGGCATTTACAACATTATGGTCTGTTTGTGCGTACCTACTGTGGTGAAAATAATTTAAACGGTATACTATTCGTCTATTAAATGGGTGTTTGTGTGAGTGAGTATGCATTTGTGCATGAACATAAGTCTGCGTGCATGCAAGGCATTCATGATAAGCGTGGCAATGCAAAACGATGTGGTGCCATATTTATGAGGTGGCTTGTTCTCCATAGGTAATTGATATAAACGGTGTGTGTGGCACTGGAGATGAAGGACCCATTTGTTATTGGTATGCTCACCAAGGCAGTGTCCTTTTTTTTAGAGCAATGTGCTTCCTGACGCATCACATCATCTGCATATAGCTTTCATGAATCCCGCATCCTCGCTGCATAGCCAATCACATCACTTAACTCGTGCCCGAGTCTTTGATCACAGTCTGGGACCAAATCGCCGCGGCACCCAAGCTTATTGGAAAATGTCACAAACACTTTGTGGCATCTTGTTTAACATGCAGCACACATGTACAGTAAATGATAAAACTGAATGTTGTTTAATGACTGCGTGGCTACACATTGACTAAACATGTGGTGACAAGTCTGCAGTGTAATAAATAATCAAGATGTGTTGAACCACAGACTGCTGAGTTAACCCGTTAAAACCGGAAAAGCATCTGTCATTTTGGATTGTAGAGATTATAGAAAACTCTAAGAACAGTAGTTATAAAAGGCAGACATACAAGCTGACTTTGTTCCACGTTGTGAGCTTGTAATAAATAAAGTTTATTATTTGCATAGTCTCAGGTCTTAATGGGAAATGGGTTAAGCAACATACCATGAATGCATGGAACTAAAACAATATGCCCTTGTTGTAAAGAATAACTTTGTACTGTTGTTTTAGCTGTTTTTCTTTACCTGTTACAACGTAGAAATGTTTTTGCCTGTTGCCTGTTGCCAGTACTTTGGCGACATCCGTCAGCATGCCTCAGTGTGTGTGTCCCCTGCCGAGCGGCCTTAGAAGATGGATGTGATGTTTTGTGGCATGTCCCTTAGTGAGATGATGAAGTGGTCTGTGCACACTGACAGCACAACACCACATCAGGAGAAGTGCATCTCTGCATGGGTGCCTCGCTGCATACAGATGACACAATGTCATTGGAGTGTGTATGGGTGTGGAAAGTGAATCAAACAACAACAGAGCCAACTCATCTCACAGCCATGTTCAAGTGAAACGCGACAAATAGTGTATCTCTTTGTAAATGAAGGCAACCACAGACACCCAGTAAAACCTTTTTTTCTCTTTCTTCAAAGTTGCTCTAGGACTTTTGACTTTTCCAAGAATATAAATGAGCGATGAGAGGAGTTGTAAAGTTCTAGGTTGATCACTACAGGGCCAATTCTCCCACCAGCAGGAAGCAGTGAGACAAAGGTTCAATAATTGCTTCCTAGCAAGAATATGTTTGCATGTGATTAAAACCACATACGGTAACTTTAATGGGAAAACATTAATAAAAGGCCACTCACTGTATCAATGCTTTAAACCTAGTTAACAATTAAAGCTTGGTATTCAGTGGTATTGCCTGCTGAAATCAATTTCATACGGCATGATCTCAGGCATGTTTTTGTGTGGTGTTCGGTGGTTAGTGTGTGTGTGTGTGTGCGTGTGCATGTGCACTGTGCATGTGTGTGCGTGTTTTTACAGATGCATTATTAGAGGCAAACTAGATTAAAAATAATGTTTGCTGATTGTTTACCTCCAGGATAACAGATGTGCCAGTTATGGAAACGTCACTCTTGAGCCCAATAGAGTTTAATCGTCAGTTGCGTTGTTGCAGCATGTCTGTTCTGTGCCCATTTAAAATGAGCCTTTGATAAACAGCTGTATTTAGCAACAAAACTGTTTTAATCTGTGTGTATGCAACTATGCATAGGATTTGTGTCATGGCTCAGTTCTCCATAGGCCTCTTATTATTTTATTGTTTTGTGGTGGTGTCATTTAAAAATAACCACAATTTGAATTAAACTATTGTATGAATTCAGATTCTGAATGCATTTAGCTACTGATCTAACAATACAATTAGATTTAAGGTGTATTAAGTACCACATTAGAATCGGGTCTTGAAACCAGCTCAAAGCATGAAAACTGGAAACAGATCGTGTGTGTGTGTGTGTGTGTGTGTGTGTGTGTGTGTGTGTGTGTGTGTGTGTGTGTGTGTGTGTGTGTGTGTGTGTGTGTGTGTGTGTGTGTGCTATATATATATATATATATAGCTCTGTTAAAGACTTTTATTTCAATAGCTAAAAGCATTGTGTCTAGAATACTTGCGAACACACAAATAAATCAGTTTGAAATGGAAACAATTTGGGAAAATAATTTAGTTTTTAAGTCCAATATCAATATGTGGTGATATCTCTCATAGCTGATATGTTTAACAATAGGTGCTTGTCTGGAGCTGAACGCAGGCCTGAGTAATCCTGAATTATTGGTTGAGCCTTCTAAGTGACTCTCTCCAGATGTGACTTATTCTCTTTCCCGCGAGAGCAATATTATTATGCTGATGAGAGTTTTATCCTAATGGAAAAACCATTAGGGTAAATATATGCAAATAAAGTGCTCCATTCTTTTTCCGTTTGTGGCCCAAGGGTTAGATAATGAGCTTTTATGTTTCCACGGAATGACAATTACCCCACAGAAGCTGGGGGATGGCCATGGAAGAAGGTAAATGCTGCCATAAAGTTAACGGCCAGAAACCTACAGTACGTACACTGTATAATACTGCCTACACAGTATACGCAGGATTCACCAAAAATACAGCCTATACTGCCTTATATTTTTTTAAACAAAAAAATACTATTTGTTTTAAAGATGTATCATGTTTGTTTTGTTTGTAGTTTTACAAGCTAAATGGTGAACTTTCTTGAAGCATATATACAGTACTGGCCACCTATGTGTATTTCTATGTTATGCTGTAATGTAATGTTCCTCCATTGTTGTTCCAAGTTAGCGTCATTGTTGAAAACTTCCTCACATTGTGACTCGTGATAATCTGTCTGTCTGTTATATCCCCCTGGCAGATGCCCATGTCTGTTATATCCCCCTGGCAGATGCCCATGTCTGTTATCTCCCCCTGGCAGATGCCCATGTCTGTTGTATCCCCCTGACAGATGCCCATGTCTGTTATCTCCCCCTGGCAGATGCCCATGTCTGTTGTATCCCCCTGGCAGATGCCCATGTCTGTTGTATCCCCCTGACAGATGCCCATGTCTGTTGTATCCCCCTGGCAGATGCCCATGTCTGTTGTATCCCCCTGACAGATGCCCATGTCTGTTGTATCCCCCTGACAGATGCCCATGTCTGTTGTATCCCCCTGACAGATGCCCATGTCTGTTGTATCCCCCTGACAGATGCCCATGTCTGTTGTATCCCCCTGACAGATGCCCATGTGAACCTCTTCTCTTTTCCACATTCTTTATCCTTTCTGGGGGGAATATTACACACAGCGCATGGGCATGGCAATGCAACACACTGTGAGCTTTTAGATCAGTTATTTTCAGTGCCTGACATGATGACCACGTTGGAGTATATATAGGCTTAACACAGAAGCTACATTCATTCACCTGGTCTGGAACAGTAGTGGACAAGATACTCAACCCCAGTGCTTGAGTTGCAGTATAGTCCTGCTCAAATATGACTCAACTGCAAGAGAAACTTGCTCTGTCAAATTTGTGGTTGAGTTGAAGTACTGGAATGCTTGATCAATTTTCCACAAAATAATTCAAAGAAGTTTTCAAATTTCAACTTTAGTCTAATCAGCCAATCTGCAAACCCAAGTTAGTCAAAAGTATGATATTTGTCTTTGAAATTACTGTCCATCAATGGAGAGCACTCGTATTATTTTTGTTCTGAGAACAGTGTAATTATTCAATCTACCGGCAGCACAGTTTGTGCTGCCAGTCTACTACAATCACTTGTTCACTAGAGCAGTGCTTCTGAAACTTTTTTCAAGCAGTGTTAATTTTGACATTTTTTATTTAGTTTAGTTGAACAAAATGTCATTTGGTTTTTTGTTATGTTTTAGTCATCTGAAATGTTTTAGTTTCAGTCATGTTTTAGTCTACTAAATAATAAATATAAGATTTTAGTCGACTCAATGTACAGTTTATTTTGTTGACAACAATGTATTTTGGCAGGCCTTAATGGCTGATTTTACACTTGGTTGCATATTGAAAATAGCTTATCTTATGGATCTGCTATTTTCAGAGCACAAGACCCGAGACCAACAAAATGACTTGTCTTAGTTCTACTGGATCTCTTCTCCACTAGTCCCTCCATCTAGTTTTTATTAGTTTACAAAATGATCAATACATTTTGTCTTAGTTTTAGTCATCATAGCTTAGTTTTAATTTAGTTATTGTCAGTAAAATAAAAGTAGTTTTAGCCGACAAAATTAACACTATGTATTTGTCCGCATAAAATTGACAATAAAGCTTATTCTGATTCAGTGCCCATCTGATAATATTTTGTGCCAGGAACAAATATACCAGCCTGGTAAACCATTCCGGTCACGCAAATTCACATGATCACGTGTCTTCTGCAGACCAGTCTGACCCCAAGCACTGACCAAACAGTGGAACAGACAATCAGCGTCTGCGCTCAGGGCCCTGTGATTGACAGATCACATGGCAGATTGAGGTTTTGTTTCTGCAAAACGCCCACACAGCGACTGGGGACAGACTCAAGACGGGTCTGAATAACATCAAGATCTATGTTAAAATGTTTTAGTCTACTGGAAGCCCCCATAAGTCCCCCAATCCCCATTTTTTTTCAACTGCTTTTTGTGCAAAGCCAGGGTTTCCTGCAATGCCATGTTCACGTCACAAGTCTTATCTATTAAATGAGAAATAAGGAGCAACGGTTTCATTACAGCTTCAATGAACCTAACATGGCGCGTTTATCACCATAGAGCAGGGTTTCATTACAGCTTCAATGAAGCTAAAATGTTGTGTTTATCGCTGGCCATATGTGTGAGGAAACATAAAGACTACGGCGTGAGACTGAGAAAAAGACTCTTATTTATTTTTAGTGTTATAATTTTGTCACGTTGCTAGAGACTCCAGCATACTATACAGCCTGTCAGACATGCCGAAATGTGCATAAAACCTACTCTAAATGCTGTTTACTAATTGGATTATAACCCACTGGAAAATGTAGGTTGCTGTTGAAGGTGTTAGAGATGTTTCCCTTTTTTTCCCCCAGTAGGGCTAAATTACTTTTCTTGGCATCAATCAGGCTTGCAAATTAATTGTTATTCCCTCAAAACATTAAGCCCTATTTCAAAGCTGCCTCAGAAATCGGAGCCAAGAATTATTAAAAGCTCTCCAACATTGAAATCATATACGGGTGATGGCAAGTATGTAATCCAACTAAAATCCGCTGTGCACACTGTGTGGATTAGTAGAAGGAGGGGAAAAACCTGCATGTGACAATAAAGTTGAGAGATAGGATGCAAGATACGTTACTCTCTATTTCTCCCCCATCACTGTGTGTGTGTGTGAGTGTGTGAGTGTGTGAGTGTGTGAGTGCATGTGCGAGAGAGCACAATAGGCTATATAACTCTTCCTATACTTCCAGGCCTCTTCCGACTTCCTTCACAGGTGTTACCAACTTACCGATGATACGTTGTTTTTCACAATTGTTAACACACAAAAATCTAAAACTTGGCACAATTTGCACAACCTTCACTTCATGTACCTAATCGCTCGACACAATTTGCACTACATCACACTCCCTTATCTGCATTAGAGTCTGACTTTCCTTCTTTACAGTCTGATGTCAATTACACATTGTCCAAACACTACACACACTGTTCAGTTGTTGCACACACTTCTCACATAAAATCTCAAAGCATCAACCTACAACACACAAATAGTCAAATCTCTAAACATTCAGATCAATGAGAATGAATGAATGAATGTGAGCAATTTGCAATCAGGACTGTAGCATAAAAGAGACTTGAGAGCCTCTGTTTTGTTGGGTGAACAATGGAGAACCTTGAAGAGATCGACAACCAGAGAAGGAGAGAGTGAGAGGAGGACGAGGTAGAGGAGTAGGTGGACAGAGAGGAGGGATAGGAGGAAGAGGAAGAGGAGAATGCTGTTAGGTTGTAAAACGTGTGTTAACAATCGTGAAAAACTGTAATTAAGGCTCTGTTCCATTCTTGTCAAACATAGTCAGGGTGCATCTATTGTGTATTGTATATCGTCTATTGTGCATGTTGATTCACTGGTAACACTCCCAGTGGGTCTAAAAGTGTCCTTGAGTGGTTTCCAAATGTTCCCCATATGGGTGTGTTACTGAAAGTGTCCATTTGGATCCATTTCTACGCTCTCAGAGTTATGGGGGTCCTTTACCACAAATTACCACTGTACACCAAATGGAACGGTTGCCTTAATTAGTATAATCTGTAACACCCATGGAAGTCGAAAGAGGCACAGAAGGACTTTTTTTTTTTTTAATGATGTATGTGCAGAGCCTATTGGGAAGGAGTGAGGGAGAAGGAAAGGAGAGTGGGGAGGGAGATGAAGATGCACTATAGGAAGATAAGTATCAAGTATCAGGAGAGAAAGAGGGAGGAAGGTACTGAAGAGAGACAGAGGGTGACTGCGAGAGGGAGCTGATATTTGTGAGCTGATAAGTATGTGAGAGAACATAGTTGGAATTAAGTTTTATCTATTCAAATAATTAAAGCATACTGCATGGGGTTTAGATTGTGGACATTATGGGTATTGGGGACCCTAGGAAGTCACCCTAAAAGACTACCTCTACAACCTTGAGACCTTGAAGAACTGTAGAGGTAATTTCAAGTACCTTTAAAGTATCTTAAAGGTACTGTATCGTAAACGTTTTCTGCTAAATTGGTCATTCATCAGAATGAGTGGGCACTTACACGGGTTACAAAAGACCCTGGCTTCACCTTCAAACTCTACAGACAAACCTTACAACCTGTAATAAAGCCCAGCTGTCTTTCTAAAACGGAGCGCTCCTGTATAGACTACATCAGAGCGATAACTGCCTCTATAATAAAGATATAAACCTGGGTTGAAGCTGAAAGCTTCTCCAATGTGTTGACATTGTGCACACAGCTGAAAGCTATTTGTTTGATGACATGCATGCCATTATGTAGAAAATAACCTAGGATTTACCGCAGAGCCAGCCGTAAAAACATGAATGTCTCTTAACTGACTGACTTGGTCCCTGCAGTCACTTTGAATCTGGCAAGTCCAAACCTCTATCACACGAAAAGACGTATACGGTTGAGCCAGGTACTGTCAACCTCATCCTGTTTTGTTTGTATGAGGCTGCGGCACCATTTAGATCTGGAAAGCCTGTACGTTGTCATCCTTCTACCTAATTAAAACGGGGTGCAAAGGAGTATGCCCATTTATCCATTCGTCTTCTTATACCAAACCACTCTGTTTGCACAAATCTCTCCATGCACAAATACTAATGCACATGCCATCGGAAATAACATGCACTGCATTGCATGCTTCCAACTTGCATATTCACCGTACATTTTGCATTGTATGCCATACTATGTTATTACGTAACATTTCACCAGAACCCTCCCGTTTTCACTACAACACACACACACACACACACACACACACACACACACACACACACACACACACACACACACACACACACACTTGGACACCTGGATGAGTAAGCACCTGGACAAGTGGCCACCAAGACAGTGAGGGCAGCAATGCGGCCTGATATCTAGATGTGAGAATCTCTATTCTCTAATCCCTTTAAATCCAGAAATGCATGTTTGTCATTTTAGTTGGTAATGTATATCGTTGTCGTGGAGAAACCTCGCTCTTACAGTATCTCCACATTCTCACTTTGATGTGTTTTTTCGTAAATGAATGCCCTACTTTGATCATACTAGCGTCACACAATAACATAAAAGTAGCAGATCCGCAAGCTCGAAACTACGTTTTGAGATTGTAGATCTGTTACTTTTGCTATTTTTTTTATTGAATCCTGTAACTACAAAGACGATATAGCAACATGACCTTTTTTAATATATATATGTTTTTAGGATTTAGTTGACGTCTTTAGAATCTTGGGTCTTTCTCTTGTGTGTAAACAGAAATCCAGTTTGAACCAGTTTTGCATTTATGGAAATGTTTCTCACTGCATTGATTCAGGGCGAGGCATTCAGTTCAATTTGTTGGGACTAGCTGGAGATCACGGCCAGGCGTGCATGCAGCCGGGGGAGCGTTGGACAGAAGGTCAGCACATGGCACACATACAATATTAATTCTGTCTTAGCGAGTGACAGAGTACATGGAAAAATACAGCCGTCACTCCCTTGACAGGACTTTGAATAACAGCCCTCTGGGATTTAAATACAGGTCACTGGTGACGTATAATGTAGTAGTAGAGTGCAGTGCTTAAAACAGAAATATGAAGGGCACTGATCGAGATTCAAATCAAAATATATAGTAGCCACTCTCACTGAGCTTCAGCAACAGACTTGAGTTCTCGGTTATGTATAACGTGATTGATCAGAAATGGTTCCAGAGACCACTGAGTCAGTATTTGTCAACATAAGCATTCTCACTTTGGCCAGATGCCATAGAACAAAAAGTCATATACTGTACAGTGGGGAATGTTACATACAGCCTATGGCTGTTGTGTGTGACTTTGAGAACTAATGCATTTTTTGTTGGATTCAGATTAACAAAAAAGAATAAGAAAAAAACTCCCTGAAGGAGAAAAATATTCCAATATACAAACTGCTCCATCTGGTTTCTCATGGCTATTGGACTAAGCAGTAAGTGGGCAAAGCAGTATTGCACACTTTAAACTGCTATGCCCCACTAACCCGACAGATGGTTTCAAAGGTCACAGCAATAACGATAATTTGTTTATGGTTTAGCTCATATTGTACATATTGTAAACCTGCACAAGCAAGAGCAGTGTGTGTGTGCGCAATTCATATACTGTATTAGTTCCATAAATAGGATGTTGCCACACGTAGGGGTCCCAATCGACTCGTACATAGGATGTCCTCAGACGACCTAGCGCATCCTCAATGATAGATAAGAATATTCTGAATTCTTTCCTTTTTCCTTTTTTTGTCAGTTCGCCTTTCGGCTACCGTATGCTACGCTCTGCACTTAAATTAGCTTACCGTTGACTTAGCTGTTAGCACGGTGGAAATAATGACTTGTCTCTCCTAATCCAGGGCGCTCTCCGTGGTTTTGAACGGATCGATATACTGGCGCTTCATTTCTGCTCCTCATCTGTCTCTCCCGCAAAATATGAACGCTTTTTGGATCATATATCGATCGTAATGTAAGCTAGCAATGTAAAGTAAACTTTTTTTAGTAGATTGTTTCCGGGTCGTGGGTTTCAGAGTAAAAGCGCCCAGACAACTCTGGCACCCCAGAGCTCCTATTTTGAAGAACTTCCGGCACCGATTGTGTTAATAGGCCTATATGGTCACATCATTTTTCATTAAGTATATTTTTTATGTGAGTATATACTCACATAATGCCAAGGGACCTTGAAAAGGTGATTTGCGTGCATTAGAAGGACAGGTACCGATATTCAACAATGTACCACGGCCAAAATGAGCCATATCCTTGTCATAACCAACCTCTAGCAATGGCTAGGTACTGTAGATGTTTCAAAGAATTTCAAAGAATTTCAAAGACAGACACATTCCCCAGAGTCAATACTTGTTGTACAAACACATGCAGCCCATTTCTTGCTAACTTAGCACAAAGGGAAAATGTGCTTGGTTGTGAAATGGTAAAGCTCCTTTAAGTGGTTTACTTTTCCTGCATGTTGTGTCGTTCAGTACAGGCCTATATAAATTTGGGTTAGCTACTTTTTTCTTGCATATCCATCATCTTTGAGTTCTGCTACAGATCTGCCCTGTCACTGTTGCCTCCTTACTCTCTCATCTCTGTCATCTCCCTTAAAAGCTAGCCCTTAGTATGATACCACTCACTGCATTCCTGATGTGGCCCCTGAATTTCGGATCAGAAAGCTTCCATATTCAGGAGCTCTTGAAATGGAGTTGCACTGCACTTTTAATCAAGAGAAGACAGCACATTTTTGTCTTGAAGTTTTCTGTGTATGTGGGTGTCCTTGGGGTCTGGGGATAAGAGTTTTCCGTTTAGAAGTAGAAAACAAGGTCATGTACTTTTCCCCTGACAGAACATCAGTAAAATCTGCCCCTGGTTTCGGTGCTGCATTGATGGATTCAGACGTGTCATTCCAAGTCGGGTTGAAGTGGCACTAATGTTTTCTGTCATTGATCAGGACGTGTTAGGGCAGGGAGTACCCTCTGCTCCAGCTAGGCATGGACTGGCACAGAAAATCGGCCCTGGCATTTGTGGTCTTCACCGGCCAAAAGATGGCCCAAAGACTCCACAACCTATGTCTTTTTTTTCTTGGTAACTCATTGTGTGGAGAAATCCTGCAGGAAATACTGTATAACATTTGTTTTTGCTTCTGTTCGTTACACTAAAATCACATCACAATAATAACATTTACATTCATGGTTTCGATTTCAAAACATTTTATAAAGCAGCTAGAGAGAATTGATTGTCAATGCTCATGACCATATTTCGTGCCCATATCTGTCTATAAATGTGGCAAGTAGCTGTGTGTATGTACGTATGTACGTATGTACGTATGTATGTACTTACTTCAAATTCGACACACACGTTCCACACCCCCACAGTGCCCGGTGTTGAGTCCGTCGGATTCCAACCGGCTGGTTGTCCAGAACCAGCACAAAAGCCCAGGCTCTGTACCTGGTCACCCCTATATCGCCATATACGGAGCTGGCTTGTTCTGACATCACAATGCTGTAACTTCTGACATCTGCATAGACTTCATATTTGGGCATGCCTGACAAAGAACTCCATATATGGTCATAAAAGGGACACAGACATAATTACTGGGTGGGGCATACATTTCCAACTTGCATCGTTCCATGTAGGCCAGTGCCCAACAGGCACCGCTCTAGTGAGCGTAAATGCTAAATAAAAGTAAAAGTAAAAATATATATATTTTAAATAAATACAGTTTACTAATTGTGCGTGTGTGTTGGAGGAAGTTGGCGTGTCAGTCTGTAGCATTCTCAGGTCACTTCTGTATCCACCTCAGGTTGAAAGTGTTGACCAGACTCCTACGCAGTCCCATGCTCCTTCTCACTTGCTATGGCATCTGTGACAGCCAAAGACTGTGGCCAAAGCCATTTATCCATGGCCAGTCGAATTTGCATATACTGCAACAACAACGTCACAACCACTATCTGTGGTCACGCAGGACATTTTCTCATCTAATGCTCAGTCTGCCAAAGCGGCATTATTATGAAGAAAGGTTGACATTGGCTGAAGTGGTTCTTTAAACTCATGTATGGAGCTACTGGGTCGGATAAAAGTCATTTGAATGGTTGAGAATGTCATCCTTCACTTGGTAGTAAAGTAAACTGTACATTGTATTTACTTACTGTAGCACTTCTCACAGAGAAAACGGACAAAGTGCTTTACATACAGAAAATAAAAACAAAATCGGATCTCAAGAGCTGAGGAAGAGCATTCTTATTTAAATATAATTTTTTATCCCACAATTTTGTAACCCAATTTTCTTTTCACCCAGTGCCAATTATCTAATGTAATCCTGGGCGCTACACTTCCTCTGCCAACCTGGGGGGGCAGCGGACTGACCTCATGCCTCCTTCTATGCATGAGGAGTCCAAGCTGCTTCTTTTCACCTGACAGGGGGGAATTTCCCCGGCCGGACGTAGCGTGTGGAAGGGACACGTTATTCCGACCAGTTCCTTTCCCCTCCATCAGGCGCCCCGGCTGGCCAGGGGGAGTTAGTTTTAGAGACCAGGACTACTGCATGTTTTTGTGAGGGTATGTACCCTAGGGGACACAGGGAGAACATGCAAACTCCACACAGAAAGGCCCTTTTGCCAACCCCCGCCTCGGGTATGGGCACTGATGACGCGGAGGAGGGAACACGCCGCCAGTGCCCACAGCGTCTCCAGCGGGAATCAAACCCAGGACCTTCTAGCTGTGAGGCGACAGCACTAACAACTGTGCCACCGTGAGGAAGTGCATTCTACAGTGTGGGGCTGTGGGCGCTGCAACCTAAAAGGCTCTATCACCTTTTGTTCTAAGTTTGTTGTTTGGAAAGAGTTAACAGAGCCTGTTCATCAGACCTTAAGGGTAGTATATAGGGTAGGATAGGATAGTAGTGTAAATTAGGATTTGCAGTTTAGGAGATTGATGTTTTTTTTCCTGTTGATTTTACTTCTTGTCAAATTTTGCAGCATTTATTTAATTTCTTTCAACCGTATTGACTGGCTGTAATTATTTGGCTATACACCATGTTGCTCTGTTAACGTGCGCCATCTGGTACTGTCACATTTTATATTTAGATACTTGTCCCAAGTTGTCCAAAAGCTCCAGCAACAGCCAACTGCAGAAATGGAACTGTGATGGACTGCCTTTCCAAGTTCTCTGAATTTAAGTGGGTGGTGGTGGATCCATAGATACAGTATATAAATATTTTTAGGTTTGATGGCACTTTTGACCGCTACCGTTTTACAGAAAACCTGGCAAATTCACCTTCCCACAAGTTATTCTCATGCACTTTTCATTGGGCTTTAAACTGAAATGGGCCCACAGCGGTGCTGTGGTGTTTGGCTTTGCAACTGAATATTGATATCTGCTCGTCAAAATGTCTTCGGTGGAATATTGAAAGATAAGTGTCTCGAGAGGAACACTTGGTAGTATAGAAGGAGAAGGGCATCATTAAACGAGAGCCAGTCAGTGCTGCACCTGGTAAACGGCAAACGCACATACCACTTAATGGCCCCTACACACTGCGGCTACATCATTTGTTTTTTTATTCCAATTCAAGTGAAATGCCTAACGGCAATATTGGGCTAATATAGGCTACCAATATGTAAGACACAGGGATTTACCGACGGAATGAAGGTTATATATATAGGTATATATATCTGATAATCTATACAGTCGACAGACAGACAGACAGACAGACAGACAGACAGACAGACAGCAGTGCTGTGAGCAGTGTGCTCTCAATGGCTGTAATACAGGCCTTATCGGCGCGCAGTCGCAACCCAGATCATACTGTATGATATCCAGTCGGCGAGTCAAATATCAAACGTGCTAGATGTTCAGAAATGGTCGGGGAGGCGTCAGCGAGTGCTTTTATCGGCGCTGGATCTTCTCGCAGCTCCTTTCACACACAGCGAGCAAAACCTTGCCGATCAAAGCCCGATTTTACGTCAGATCGGGGGTTTTGTCGGCGAGCACCAAAAATGCTCCCCGACAGCATAATCGGAGCAAATATCGGGCAGTGTGTACGAGCCATAAGGCTATACATCCTTCTCACTTCTGGTCAGGGATCATAATTCTGCACGTAATCTCCGCCGCCTTCCTAGCTGTCTCATTCTCTCTTTTCATTGTTTATCAAAGTAAAGCACACATAATAATCACTGAATAATAATCATAAAAAATTGAAAAAACAGTGGGAAATTACATGGAAGTAATAATGTTGGAAATATTATAAAAATGTTATTAATATTAATATCAATATTTGTTTCATCCATCCGTTTTCATACAGATTAAATAAATTGTCCTAATGATTATGCAAAATGATTGTGGTCAGGCGATTACATAATAATTGTGACAGGCGTAGGTTGTTTATTGTTTTACCTCTGCACTGCATTGGCCTCTAAAGTAGCTTTCATCAAAGCTCTTTGTCAGTTACCTTGGTTACCAATTTCCCCTGCACCTTTTGTGTAATCTTCCACTGAAATGCATAGATCATATTTTGTTGTTGGTGCTGCAAAATTGTTAATTGTACCCACTGGAACATGTGTTAAAGGTTAAGATGTGATTTTGTCAATATCAATTTATTTATGCCCCACTTTATCTTAATTGAAAATTGATATGGGGTTAATTGTTAAGATAGTCCTGCCAACACTGGACATTTCTTCAGCTAAACTGACCATTCAAAGTGAAGCTTTTGTTCCGTTTTAACATGGTGGACAACACAGTTATAAAATATAGAAATTCAATTTTACTAGAAACGTGTACTTTCTTCTTGCATATATATTTTTATTGCAATCAATCCAGACAGATAATGCATGTGCGGCAGGGGTTTTCATACAGTACATACTGTTGGTAAAGTATCTCAACGGCATGCCCACAGATAGAAGGCGGTAGAGGCTGTGAGCTGTGGGAGTGTGTGGAGTAGGGAGACTGTGGATGTCTAACGCCATCTCAGGGGAACAGTGGGGGGGCCTCTAGTTCAGGGGAACAGTGTGAGGCATCAGTAGTCATATCGCATCACTGTGTTCCAACTGCAATTTTCAGCCACTGAGCGCTGGAGGAGTGCAGACAGTGCAACGCAAGAGAGAGAATTACAGTAACGGCGGAGCCGCCTGTCTAATGGCATGCCTTTTTGACGGCATGCAGCAGGCTTGGACTGGAGACGATGATGAATAAGAAATGTTTTTTTGAGAGGCTGATGATACAATAAGCTCATAATCACATTTATTCTTTTGCCAGCAATGCATGGCAAGTATTACTGGAGACCTGGAAAATGAGATTCATTGTTTTATGGTGTAAAATAATTGATGCTATGGTAGAAAGCTCGGTAGAAAGCACACACAGGTAGTCGATACAAGATCACATACAGTTTGTTTCATCACAAACACACGGGTGATTAAAACGGGAGCAGGTACTAGCAGGTCTGAGGTCTTGATGATGGATATTAGAGACATGAGGGGAAGAAAAGTCCAATGTTGCCTTTGAGATGGATTCCTTCTCCAGGTTTCCCAATATCTTGATTGTCATTTAACACTTTGTCAGTTGAATGTTGACATTATTTACACACAACAAAAGTAAAATTATAGGATTCCCTTTAGTTTAATTTAGATATGCAATAGATTCTAAATAAAACGGAAAGATAAAAGGGAAACATGTCGGTGAGAATGACATCAAATCAAACAGGGGGTGTTGTGATTATGTGATCATACACTACAGTTAGCCAGTCAGTACTGTTTCCAGATTGTATGACCGAAGAAAGTTCACTGGTCTACGAAAACAAGCCCAAAAGAAGCGACTAGGTCACATGGTGGTCACACATGTAGGGTCCCCAGCAATTTTGAAATCTTGTACTCCAATATTGTATGGGTCCCTAGCACTAAATACTTTCAGATGGGGGTCTTGGCTTGACATGAAAATGCTTGAGAACCACTGATTTAAACAGCATTAGGAAGCAAGCCCAATAAGCAACTACTGTAGGCCTACAGAAGGACATAATATAACACACTAGAAATGATTGTGGTAATAATGTAAGCAAGTGTTCGTTCGTTCATTCTTTTTTTTTCCTTTTTTTTTTTTTTGTCATACATCTTTTCTTTTTTCTCACAAATACCCCACCCACCCACACCAACGGTACAGTACAAGTTGTTTTTGTTCTTAATACAGAACTAAACGGATAAAGCATTGTATCTTCTTCTAGTTTTTCTGGTATTTACTTAATTGTTCTGCACTAAAGAGCCAATTAACAAAGGTGTTTTGTATTGCATTCAGCATACTTTGTTAAGCATGCATGTTTTGTTTCCTAGCTTCTTTCTGTGCATGGTCTAGTGCCCTTTCACTCAAGGACTCTTGTCTTGTGGCTACAGTACGTGGCATCATCCTCACGCTGTATTTACATGCTTTTTGATGTCTACACCACTCTGTACTTTCTTTGATCTGACTTCATTCTGCACACATCTCGAATGGAAAATAACTTTAATGCGATGCATTACTCCTTTCTAGTTATTGTCTCACTCTCTGTGTAATTGTTTCATCTGGCCGTGTCGACAGCGCGGACCTACTCCGATTATGAGCCCCATTGATCTGCGGTAGGAGGGAGATGATATGCAGCATGCTGCACGCACTGCACATGTAATTCACCTTGTAATATGGGAGATGATTTACACACTGACGATAATGCTGCTCCAAACTTTGCAGCCATGGGGATCGTCCTTATCTCATTAAGTATGATAGACGCCAAACCCAGCAAACAATTGGAGCCTGTGTGTGTGTGTGTGTGTGTGCGTGTGTGTGGAAATCCTTTAGTGCAGGGATGTCAAACTCAAATACACATTGGGCCAAAATAAAGAAATTGGTACAAGTCGAGGGCCGGACTGTGTTTCAACACACGGGCCATTTTTGGGGAGAGGGGTAGCTGAAAGTTGACCACAAGTTGATATACTTTCACTGCTGATTAATAGTGAAGAGAAGATGCATGCTTGCGCTTGCGGGCCCTCGATACGTGACAATGCACTCGCAGTGCATTGTGGTACTTGTAGTATTATGGTGGTCCGTGCAGTATACCAGAGGGCCAGTTCTAATACTAATTAAATATCATCCCGCGGGCCAAAGATAATTCATTCACGGGCCTGATTTGGCCCCCGGGCCTTGAGTTTGACATATATGCTTTAGTGCTATAGGTTTTTTTGTTTGTTTGTTTTTTAATCATTATAGCCCAATAGTTATTTCTAGCATTGACATATCACAATACAAATATATTTGATCAAATAAACACACAGTGCTTGTAGATTCATTATTTTCAGTGCACAAGGCCTATGTACACTTTCCATATAATCGCATGCAGCGCCAGCGTATAAGAAAGAACAGATCTGCAAGCTCACAGAGGTGGGCGTTGTCCCACCGAACGCCACATCAATGCATTTTCATGATAAATGCTGAAATTGTCAAAAGATGAAAAATCACGTCTTCACTTCTTGACTAGGGCCACCATTGCAGATAAAAGGCCACATGTAGGCGAAATAGATGTTGGAGCTAAGAAACAGAAAAAGTCCACATTCACTGGAAAATATCCACCTACATTCGCTGTCAGAGGAAATAATTAGCCCCCTTAGTCTAGTGACTACCCCCACCTTCTTATAACCCCCTTCTTTGTTCCCCAAACTGTACTGTATTTTTCATGTTTCCATTGAATACCCGGGCCAGGACGTGAATGGAAACCGCAAGGACTGTTTTTCGGTGAATCCATTGGAATCGTGGATTTTATTTGTCATTTTATTTTGAGTATTTTTGGAGTTTTCAAGCTTGCAGACATGCCTGACACCACAGAATAAAAAAAAGCTCTATAAACTGTGTTAGAATAACACATTTAATCAGATCCTGTAGTCTGTTTAACAAGGACAGAATCTTACCAAATAGGATTAAATGCAATCTGAGCAATCTGACTGCATTGTACAACACAAACCCCATCTACCACATCCTCACAGGATTAATTGGGTTAAATAATGACTCCAAACTGCACTATGAGAGTCACACAATGTGACCGCAGGACAGTATCGACTAGCAGGGGGAGTATTTAATTATGCTAAGCAAGGGAAATCAAATTCATCATTCCAGAATTCTAAGTGATTAATTCAATTCATTTTTTGCCCCTTTAAATGAGATGCATGAGTGACCGCTGGAAGGAATATTAAGATAATTATGAAATGAGCTTCTTCCATTCCATTTTACTGATGATGTGTTCTAGGTATTGAAGATTGGAGAGCTACAGTACAATATCCCATTGTCTCCAGTGCACCACACCAACAGCGGTTGCACAATCGCCTACTTGGCAATCCAGTCCCGTTCCTTCACAGAATAATGCACAATGTACAATGAAAAACCCTCCTACAGTAACTGTAGCAAAAGCTATCATGTCTTAATGATGACCTGAAGTGGTATTTTGTTAATTTTCATGTTGTGATGTATTTCCTAGTGAAACAACACAGCTTTCACCATTGGAATGTGTGGGTGTTGTGAAACCTTTTCCAGTCAATAATTACCGTACATCAAATTGAACGTTTGTTTCATTGAAAAGGTTACACAATATAGCTATAACTACATTTTGATACCAATACTTTTAACAGAGTACATACATCTCAGTATTGATACTTATAAGTAAAAACGGTGTAGTTTTTCCACCACGGCATTAAGTGAATATTATAAAGCCTCATAAAACTGCAGGATGTGTGCAGGGTGCTTGTGGTTATGTGCAAGTTGGAGTGTGAGGGTTATTGCACATTGTAAAACCAATCCTGTCGTGTAACGGTTACATGACAGGTAATAAGGGAAAATTAGTGAAATGTGTGGAAAATCTGGGAATAAAATGCTTACCACTAGGCACTAGCTTTCTTCACAGATGTGCTCATAAAGGAGTCTACAATCACATATAAATTTGTTCCAACTTTGCGACAGCTGCTGTGATAGGAGAAGGATATCAAATGGAACACAACCACCCTAAAGACTAATCATTGTGTATATTCCTGCACTATACCTGCATCGAGTGATCTTGGTACATAGAAGTTGATCTATTGAAGATCCTGGCCTTCAAAGTACATCATTTTTGTTTTTATTGTATTGTTGTATTGTTCTTTCTGCTTTGGCAATGTAAACGTATGTTTTCTCATGCCAATAAAGCCCTTTGAATTGAATTGAATTGACAGCTGCTGAAAGATGGGGTACCATTATCAACCAATATAAGGCAACAATTTCCAAATTAGGGGTTTTTCATGATTCTGAATCCATTGCAAGCATTAGTTTTGCACAAAAACACTCCTTTGCCTAAAAATGCCCATAGCCGTCATCACAAATGTGACGAGGTCAGCATATTTGGACACATTAGGGCAAGTGGCTATGGCCGAATTTAGCCCAAGGAGTATTTCCATGCAAAATTAATGCTTGGAATGGATTCAGCATCATGAAAACCCCCTAGTTTGACATTTTGGGAATTTTGCCTTATATTGGTTGTTAATGGTACCTCAACTTTCAGCAGCTGTCACAAAGTTTCCCAAGGGAGTTGGGTTGGAACAAATTTATATGTTTTAGTAGACTAGTGGTAAGATTATTTTTGCAGATTTGCCACACATTTTGCTAATTTTCTCTAACTAAGTATGGTATGGACAGGATTGATTGCAGCCCATCCCAACTACGCACGTTTCAAGCGTGAGATCTGAGTTTAGCCCAGGTCAGAGGTCAACTCAGTGACATGTTTTAATACTGTAGGTCAGTGGCTCTCAACCTGGGGGCCAGAATCCCCAATGGGGTCCCCACATGAGTTTGGGGCGGTCCCCCAGATGACATTGAAGTGACAATTTAAGGACTTTTAAGACATTGTAACGCCAAAAATGCCAGTTGTCAAATAATATAAGAAAAGGCCATAATGCAAGGCATTGTGAGCTTGTTCACAATATGTGACCCAACTTGACTGAGGAGCAGCCTCCAGCTTTTCACCAGAGCAGAAAAACTGCATTTATTTATTTGTTATCCAAAATGACTTAATAGCACAGGCAGACTCCTCGCATACTAGAGCATGTCTGGAATAAATGTCAGAGCTGAAATCGACATGTAAATGTGAAATGCTTAAATGTGTCTAGGTACAGTATAATGTTAGAGTCCACAGAACTGAACCTTTCAAGCCTGTTTTCTCAACTCGCTGTTTCTCGCTGTAAGACATTACTCTATAAGCCATATCTCCAAAACTGGTAGGTCAAACAGAACAACCAATATGTCAATTTGAAGCTATGATTCCCTGCTTTGACATGAAAAAACTAAAATGGAAAACAAATCCAATGGCAGCCCTCAGTCAAGCTGGGTCACATATTTATGTGTGGAACCAACTAAATGAAATGCCTCAACTCATACATTCCAAGTGTTTATCCGGGTGGGTGCTTATCTCTCTATTCCAGGGGTTGACACTAATGGGTGCCCGATTGCCTGGGGCTGGGGCAAGTTTAAAAAATGGTCGGGCAGGTGAAGGTTGCTACCGGGTTGCCCAGACCGTCTTTACTTTGCTATAATGACAACACGTGATATCTGTCTTGAACATGATCAGAGCGCAACGCGTCTCCTCTTCTCTTTATCAGTCTCTCTCGTCACTCCCAACACACACACGCACACGCACACGCACACGCACACGCACACACACACACAATCTCTTCCATACTGAATGAAATTAGATGACTGGGAAATGGAGTGGTGATTTAACAAATCATCCCCCACAAGTCTGCACACAACACATAACATATTGGCAGCAATGGTGATGTCTGGATGAAATATTCAAACTGGTCAAGCTATTTAAACTTCCCCTAGAGCGTGGAATGAGGAAAAGAAAGTGATGTTTTAAGGACTTCTCCAGACGTACTGCATGGCCTGATTCATCTTTCCTTACTAACAGAATATTTCTTACTTTGTCACCCCCCTCCCTCTCTCTCTCTCTGATTCTCCAAGGTTCATGCCGTCTGTCGTAGTTGGCTGTGATGTTTTTATGACGTCTTTCAGTACAAGTACTACGGAGCCTGCTGTGTGCAGGGCTCCCCTCTCAAAGTCACAATGATTCACACACAGCAAGGATCTGTGGAGTGTATTATAGAACTGTAAGTGTTAATAGCCACCGGCTCTCAAAGTGGATTTATTTTTATCCTCCAGAGAAAAGACATGCGATTGCTTTCAGTAAGCTGCCAAAGCCAACTGCAAAGGTTGGGGTGGAATTGTCAGTGGCTTCAGAAAAATATAACTCTATGCCATAATTCAGTCAGGATATTTTCCTCCCCTAAAAAAATAATTTTGCCTAATTGTAGGTGCATTAATGCAACCTTTTTCATACAAAGCTCTGGAAAGAAGAAAAGTCCAGACAAATAACTTTCAAAGCAGAAAAGCATTGAATATAAAGAATAACCATTGATACTGGAATGTACTTGGCTTTCCCACAAATGAGTCTTGCGCCTGTCACAGACATGCGCAGAGCAAGTTCAGTCAGGAAACTCAGTGCAGTGCAGTTGCTGCTGGCCATTAATTGATCAGCATCACGTTCTCATTCACATGATTTACTCAGCCAATCACACACTCACTCCATCTTCATACCGGCTATTTAAACTGGAAGTTTTCTTGCTTGCTTGCTGCTGTGATTCTGCTGCGCTGCGGTATGCCAAACTTTTGCTGCTCACCCTCCTCCACCCCAGCTACCACCTGTAGTTTTGGATCTGCTGTTTAGGTACGGGAGGATTCGGAGTACCTAATCTGAGTACCTTAAAAGCAGATCCAATTAATCGCCAAAGCATAATAAATATATTTCTCATTTTATATTCAGTAAATATATATTCCATCCATTCATGAGTTGACCTGACAGAACTGAATGAAACGGGCTTTGTCCATGTGATGACACGATAGTGTTTCGTGTGTAAAGATGGACCCTCGCGGATGCATTATTCAGATTTAAAGTTAAATTAACTCTCTGGATTGTTAGCGCATACTGGTAATCAGACCGTAGCAGGAAAACGGCACAGGCACGAGGCACCATAGCAACAGCAGGAAGTTGGAGAAGTTGTGAGTGCTGGGGAGCTTGCAGTAGCAGCAAGCGAGCAGCTCGCGTTGAGTTGTCGGACTGGAACAGATACACGTTAATTGGAAGTAAATCTGACAGCTCCAAGGGAGAAATGAGGTGCAGAAAAGACTTGGGGGAATTGTTGGGGAGGGAGGGGGGTTATCCGCAGACCTAGGCCCATGGATGAATAAAGAAATGGGAGCTTCTTAAGAATGGCTTCAAACATGTTGTATTTATCACTTGTGTGACAGACAGACAGACAGACAGACAGACAGTATTTTATTTATTTTTGTACGGCACTTTATTTGTCGCTTCTATGAAATAAAAAAGTGGGCTCCATGTGAAAAACATGCCCTCCCCTCCACACGTTGTTCTTTTTTCCTTGAGAAAAGGCACACATCTGAGAAACCGTTAAGAATCGTTGTGCTTGCCTTCATGTGAACTTCATGGACAGCTGGTGATTCTAATCAAGAACAAACGAAATAGGGGAGTGAAGATCGATGAGGACAGGATGGATGGTGGTCGTTGTGGTAATGGTGCTGCTGTGTGTGTGTGTGTGTGTGTGTGTGTGTGTGTGTCGAGGTTACAGAATGAAAGCCACGTTTTCTCATTGGACTCTGTGTTTTTGAAGCTGACAGCTTCCCCTGCCTGCCACCTAAGAGAACACGGCAGGAAGTCAGGGGAGAGCGAGAGAGAGAGAGAGACACAGCGGGGGAGAGAGAGAAGGATGGCTGCCTGAGATGAAAGCACCGGGAAATAATAGATGTCCATGTAACTTCCCGAGGAAAACAAGTGATTTAATAACACTAACAGTTTAATGACAAATAAAGGGAAAGTAGCCGAAATGCACTTTGATGGTCCTCAGTGAGTGGTAAGTAAAGAAGGATAATGAAAGAATGAGGGGAAAATGGCTACAAGGCAAGTTTATAGCAGATTATTTCTGTGGATAGGCCATTATTTTTGTTAGATGCATGATTAAGCCAAGGCAGGCGGCTGTGTACTGATGGATAATTGGTGAACCACAGCCAACACACAGACTGATAACGCATGATGAACTGGGGCTAAACTCCTGCAGAGGAGATGAGCGCCGCCTCCCCTCAGCATCACTCCGAACGGCGTGGCATTATTCCATCACAACACAAACCTGGCATCCAGAGGATGGCAAGATGGGGCTGGGAAATATGTTTGTTTTTCTCTGTCATCCACACTAATCCCCCCCATACACACATAAACCCACCCGCCCGCGCTTATCTCACTTCCTGATAAGCGGTGCCAAGTCGTAAACTGGTGTCACAGGAAATGCATTCCTGCCAGTAACGGGTAAGCGCAGGTACTTCCCTCATTTAGTTCACGTGAATATTTGATAACAGATACATACTGCGCCAGTTCGCCCCTGGCACCGGCGTTTGTTTTGTTGCCATGCGGTTGCACACAAAAGACAAATGCCTTCTCATCTGAACAGCGTTTGGCACGTTTAGATTTTTCCCTGCTTGGAGGGGAACAGCACTGTGAGCCATGTCAGAATAGAGTTGACATTTTGTTTCTCGCGCTAGCTGTGAATCGTGTGACCCATTTTGAAATATTAATGCCATGACTTTTAGAGAGTGGTTTTATGACGGTGCCATTAGTAGCCATTAGTAGACAGTAACGGTATAATAACGCTGTTAATTAGTGGAAATGTTTAGTTTGCGGCGATGTGTTCTACAGTAGCTCATTGAAACACCCCTTTGCACCTGGGTTCTAATTAAGAATTCTGTCACTGGGCAACTCTGTGAACTTACAGGCAACAACATTCATTTATAATAATCACCTAACTTTGTTTCATTTATATTAATCACCTAACTTTGTTTCATCCAACACAAGTTTATCTCACAAGATGGGCGGTCAGCCATTAATTAGGCCATTTGATTAAAAAAAATATTTTCTCCGGGACCCCAATCTATACTATATATAATCCTCTGTGTTACAGACCCGTAAAGACCCATTAGGACACCCCAATGTTGTGGTGGAAAATGTACTCAAGTAAAAGTATCAATAATGCAATATAGAAACACTGTTACAATTAAAAGTCCGGTAATCGAAATCTACAAAGTCCCTATAACTAAAGTTTTCAAATAAATGTAGTGGAATAAAAGTGCAATATTTGCCTTTGAGATGTAGTAGAAGTAAGAGTACTGAACATTGGAAATACTTAAGTAAAGTAAAAGTAAGTAAAAGAAAAGAAAATACTCAAGTACAGTACTTGAGTACATGTACCTAGTTACATTGACCATTCCACATTGGCAGTCGAGTTGACTCAGAGGAGAGAGAGAGGGAGAGAGAGGGAGTGTGTTGTGGGAGGCTATACTGTATGTACAGTATGTGCAAAAAATTATTGAAGTGTGCTGTAAACACTGACAATTTAGCTTATTAATGCAAACTGAGTCAGGGATAAGCGTTATGCTTCTCCCTGTCCCCCTTTTTGGCATATTAGACACCTTATTACATCAAATGACCTCTGACCTTTTTTTTTTGCATTAGTGCCTTAATTGTTCTACATGCACAGATGTACATAACACAGACATGAATTTTGTTGTCCCAAGAGTGCTGAAAATAAACAGAAATGAACACATAGATGTTGAGAAACTGTGTGTTATGCAGAGCCCTCCAATCGCAGCAACGTTTAACCACTTAAACCCTGCTATTATACTTGAGAGGAGCCCCCCCTGGGCGCTATAAGAGCCCCCTCCTGTTTTCACTCTACACTAACTTCCTTTGCTGAAAATAGTCACATGCGTGTGTGGGTACGGTGGTACGGTAGCGCCCAGGATTACATCACAGTGATTAGATTAGACAATTGACAATCTGTCCCAGAATAGGCCTAGGGATGCTAGGATTCAAGTGGATAAAATGCCAGAGACGGTGGTGGAAAAAGTACTCGTTAAATCTGCCCCGTGTGAATGCAACATAAGACTCTGTGAGGACCCGGGGATAAAGTTGGTAGGATCCGGGGTTGTCACAGTGTTGATTTTGTCGACAAAAAAACCATGACGAAAAATGTCAACTAAAACTAAGACTTAATATATTGACAATTTATTAGAACTAAGTCATTTCATGTTTTGGAGCTTGTAGATAGGCTATTTTCAGCATGCAACAAGTGTAAAATCAGCCATCCAAGGCCCGCCAAAATATAGTTTAGTCGACAAAATTAACTGTAGATTTAGTCGACAAAAATCTTATGATATTTAAGCTAGAATATAGCCTACTTTTCAGATGACAAAAATGTGACTAAAACTAAATTATATTTTAGTCAAAAAACTATTACGAAAACTAAGTCAAAATGTGCTGTCAAACGGCCATATCTCTAGTGTTCTAGTTCACCAGAACTACCGCTCCGACCATACTGTGGTCATAATTATACTGATGACATCAGGGATCAACATTTGTGAGCATACAAGGGACACAATCAGACAGACAGACGGGTACAACAGGCACTCGGACAATGGCTACAATGGGTATTGCATAACCGGGTGGTGCATGCATTCCCAAGTTCCCAACATGCGTCGTTCCCGACTTCTAGCATGAACCTGGCATGAATGAACGTGGCATGAACCTGACATCTCTATAGAGGGTATGCGCATGCATTAAGTGAGTGGCAAATCGAGTGGCAAAGTGAGTTTAGTGTCGTTTAACGTTGTTTAATCAGATAGGACTTTTCTGTTTGAATATGGACTGTCAAAGCCAGGATGTAGTATGATGATGATGATGTCACGCGCATACCCTCTATTATGAACCTGGCATCTAAAGAAGTCAAACATTTTCATAATTAGCAATACTGTACAAGCTCACAACGAATTGGCTACTTCTCAGCTTGTAGATTGGCTACTCACTCATGACACTGTCAAACCACCAAGTGTAAAATAGGATGAATGGAAAACGTAAAAAGATGAAATACGGAGATCATAAGGTTTATGCCCGACAGCAACGTGCGACAATAAAACACCTTGAACCATGAACCCATAACATGAACCTTGAAATTGCCTCAAGGCTCATGCACAGCATTAACTGAGCTGATCTGTTGGGGAAAGAAAAAGAAAATCGCCATCTGTCACAGTAAGTGGCCACAGCGTGAGCATCTTTTAGTGGAGTTTTGGTTCCTCATCCCCAGGAGGTTACTAGTATTTCTACTGTTTAATTCATCACAGCGTCGTTTGAAGCCTGGAGTGTGGATAGAAATGGGATTGTTTAGTGCTACAGATTAATTCACTGGAAGACCCTCACTGAATGGGAGCAGCAGTGAATTCCATGAATGTCATGACACCGTTAAGGATAGCAGTGGTGATGTCTGTCATCCAACAAGCTAAACAAGCTATCTTGATAACTACTGACTGGATTCCAATGGGATGGATACATTCTTGGATACATTCTTGGATAGGGTTTATCCCTATACTGTACATATATGATGACATTTTCTCTTGTTCCATCCTTAGTTATTTTTATTTCATAATCTAACAGCAATGCCATTAAACTTAGCGAGCACGCATTCATGCTCACCGCCCCAAGGATGAAGCATAATGCATTCCAGTGATCCCGTGGCCTTCCCTTCCCTCTATCACCACCCTTAGGGCAAAATCTCCACTTTCTTGCACCCATATCTCATATTGTAACGGGCAGATTGCCATGAAACGTATCTGTCCTGCACTTTGGTCCCAAGATATCTTTAAAAGTACTATCTGGGGTGCTATTTGCTGCACAACCTCTAGGAGTTGGTAGCAATGCTTTTAGACATCTTGTTTGAAAAAAATAAATTGTGAACAAAACAAAACAATAGAACACTGAAAATCTGGCCGTAGACTTCGGTGAGGTGCTGGAGGGAGCCAAAAGGATACCAACAATTAAAGGGAGCCCTTACACATTCAAAACTGTGCAAAATCAGATTCGTTTATATTTGTTTTATATATATAGCAAGCAAGGTCATGAATTGCCATGGCCTCAGGCATATTACTTGAAGAAAGTAGTAATAAAAATGTATTCCAGAATAAAATGTCCCGGCTATAATCTACTGAGCTTTGAATTGGACCGACAAAGTGTCAAACACAGCTGAATCATCAGGACACGCTTCTCAGAGTCAGTGGGTCAGTAAAAGAAAAGTATTTTCGTTCAAACTTTGTCTGTGCTAGCTGGCAGGAAATTAAAAGAAAATCGTCTGAAATTGGATTTTGATGACTTCTTCGATGGGCACTTCCAACACTAAGTATGGTTTGTCTACTAAAATCATATCATAAAGACTCGATTTTCCACAAAGTTTGACATGTAGATTTGACACAAATCTTAGGCTGTCGATAGTCAGACTTTAACTCAAAAGATCAGGTCAGTAACACATGCAGATAAATGCACATTCCTCCCTTAAAGGCATAGTTCAGAATTGTTTTACTTTTTTACTTGCCATTAATTCTTTCTCTGCTGGCTAGCTGTTCCCCGTGCCACCATACGCATTCACTTTAAGAGAATACAATTCTTATTCAGCATCTGTTGAGGGAAGAAAGTGTGACAGAATATTAGTTGTCATTCAAAACAAACCGTACTGATATCAACTCGACGTTTATCGTCTTTCCCAGATCTACACTGTAGGCCTGTACAACGTGTCACCAGCTGGTGCAGTTTGGATCTACAGATCTGATGGGTTATGAACTATTACTATTACTTGTTTAAGACCTGATGAATACCTAGTGTTGGTGGTTGAAACATTTGTCATCCATACATATTTTCTCCAGTGGGAGCAGACTCGATTCTCTTCTCTCCAGTGTGCATGTACGGCTGTGAATGTGCATGCTTCCCTTTGGACAACTCAACTCCTCATCAATTATCTTAAATTGCAACTGAGCTTCAGGAAGCACCTCGGCACCGCTGTCATCTTTAATAATTACACTGATTGAAGAATACCTTTCTCCCTAACACAGGGGAAGAAGACAGAACACGTGAGAGAACATTCAGCCCTCGCCTGCCGTTGCTAAGCAGCAGTCAACCGACCATGGCCGGTCTGACAGCCTGACTACTTCCTGAATATCTTCACGAGGTAAAGATGGAGGTTGAAAGGGAGGTCAGGGCTGGCCTTGGAGGCGCACACACATAGAAACACACATTCACATACATGGAGGTGCACATGCGCACACGTGTGCACACACACACACACACACACACACACACACACATACACACACACACACACACACACACACACGCATTCTCTCTCTCTCTCTTTCTATAGGCCAAGGGACATCAGTCAGTGAGTTACTTTATATTGTATACAGTATCTCACGTGTCCAGTAATGTGCTGCTCATGTGTACTGTAGAGAATCTGAGCTCATGAGCTTTCCATGGCTGTGTTTCCCATTGTTACCATCACATATGCATGTAGTTCAGCTTCATGTTTGCATATACTATTTACACAATTCACCCATGAGACTGTAATGTCACATAAAAAAATCACTGCCGTCTCTCCCTGTCTGCCGGTGACACATATGTGTTGTTAATGCCACACTGTGTGGTGACAGGTTCATCATGCAATATTCATAGGTGTGTACAGTGATTGCTTGGCTGTTGTTCCTCCACGTTGTCAATACTGCAGTTTTTTTGGTAAATATTCCCTTTAACGTTTGAAAGCGGCCGTAGCCTATAGGCACATCCCAACTTGCGTGCACGCCGACGAATGCACACATGAACAAAAGCACATGCAGGAGAAAGTGAGTGAGTGTGGGAGAATTTCCAATGAGGCCATTGTTTATAGACTTGCGTAACTACATGTGAAGGAGAGGATGATTTAGGCCACCTAAGGGTATAATGCATTTTGTTACTCTGACACCTGGGATGGTTTGGGGTACATTTATGAGCATTAGCATGATTCTCTTATGGTTACTGTTGTCGAGGAAATTTTCTCTCGATCCATTTATGTTATGTTTTCTGCCACTGCTGAGTCCCTATGGATGACCCATACACACACACACACACACACACACACACACACAACCTGCACATGAACACACATTTGCGCGAGAAAGTGCACACTCGTGTTCAGAAAGACAGAAGAGAGAGAATGAGAGAATCCCCATATACTGTAGCAATGAGGCCAAAATGACACTATGACAGCAAACACCGAAAGCAAGAAACATCACCTTCTCCCACAAATAATGCTCTCCTGTGTGTGTGCTGCAATATCAGACACCATCCATCAAAGGCTGGTCTGTGTTCCTATCAATAAAAGCCCTCATGCATTTTTCAGCATTCAAATACCTCGCAGCTCAAGCGACACATGCGGCATTTCAGTCTGTCTATCAGCTCCCCCACAACAATAGCGTGATTCATAAATATTAGAGGGAGGCATTCCCTGCCACAATTCACACCATCACCACCATCTCCTCTCAGTCTCTCCCTTGATTTATAACCCCCTCCCCCTCGACAGGGGGGCTTGCGGTAGCTTTATAAACTCCCCCTATCTGCTGCCACTTACACGTCTCCCGGGAATCAGCCTGCATGTGTTTACTTTTAGTTTACCGGCAACATCTGGAAAATGACAACAGCGCTATGAATTCAGTCTGAACGCGGCTCCGAAGCAGGTTTGATGGATGCCTACTAACAAGCAGAGTGTCGCGAGGTCCGGGGGAGTGGGGTGCAGTCACACATGTCACCTGAGTGCACCCTGAAGCCAAATCTGTCCTGAAAGCTAATCCCTTATAGGTGGGCAGTGTATGCATAAAGTATGCATGGGATCTCCAGAATGAGACAGAATGAAAGCCGGAAACATGGGAATGCCTGTGCACACATTTTGTTTGTGTTTTTAACATCCTTATTTACTTATTTCATTATCTTGTTTTCTTGTTATGTTTACTGTGATGTCTGACCAGTACATGTCTGTATATTCAGTCCTAGTCCTATGTAAAAGAAGCATAATGTACTATATATTTTACCCTTAAAATGGATAAAATTTCTGAAGACCCCCCCCTTCTCTCTCTCTCTCTCTCTCTCTCTCTCTCTCTCTCTCTCTCTCTCTCTCTCTGTATCTCACACAATATTGATTTGATCTTCTTTTAGCTGAGAATAAATAAGGTATCGCACGTTAGTCACTGCACCAGTTTCTATTATTGGACCAAGTCAATCTGGGTAATCGGGTAATGTGATGATAATAGTAGTTGTGTTGAACGTTGGGTTCGACAAGAAGCAAATCACAAACTAAACTGGGATTTGTGAGGAATAACTTAAGGCAGGTGGAAGGATGCTTAAGCTGTGACAGGGAAGCAAGATGAGTTGATGTGAGGCGTGTTTGATGATGAGTCTCTTCATGAATACTTGTAATGAACTCTAAACCAGTGAAGCTGGTGAGAGAGAAAACACACGTTTAAACCGTATTATTTTTAAACTAGTGGAAGTGGCATTTGAAGCACCGGGAAGTCTGCCGGAAGTACCACTGTATGTTGGCTATTTTTGGCTCTTGCTGGGTCTCAACTTTGAGACCCATTTTGCGTCATGACGTCAAATGAACGCTCATCCAGGCATCCACCTCCATGAACATCCTGCAGATCCAGCTTTGGCCAGTAGGTTAGGGCGGCTTCAACGTTGACTTGGTTTAAACTAAGAGAGATTGCAAGCTAAATAGTAATGGATATACAGTACACCCTACCTACTGTATGCATGTGCAAGCATGGCACGCACACACGGACAGTGTCATACATTACAGCCTATACCATATCACCCTGTCTATTCTGTTTAGCTTTTGATTACCTCTGCGGTAAATAAGTAAGTTCCTGTCGCACGCACGCATGCACACACACACACACACACACACACACACGCAAGCACACTGAAGACAGGAGAGGAAGACATATTGTTTTTGCAGCTTGAAGTCATGATGAATGTTCCGGCAATATGCTGACTGGTGACCGATGTGATGTGCACACACAAACATATACTGATGTATAAGGCATGTATGCACGCACGCACACATGCACGCACGACTGCACGCACGCACCCCGAGGTGAAATGGACACTATGAAATGTGTCATGTAGAGGGGACGGTGACATTTCCATGCCATGACAGGATGTAGTGATGAGCGTTTTGATGTCCTGACAGTGAGTCCTTCCATTGGAGAGCACTTGTCATTGAGAGTTCCATGCAGTACCTACCATATTTATATGGTTTCTGAATGATATTAAAGACGTACAGTACTGTATAATCAGTGTGATCATCTCGTTAGATTTTCAAGCCCATTGTTGTGACAGTTTCCTTCGTTTCATCCCAGTGCTTCATGTGTACATCTAAAATAGCATACATGCATACCGTGACTTCGTCACATTTCCACTTTCAGACAAAATTAACAATTTCAACTAAGTTTATTCTGACTAAAAGTACTGGAGTGCAAGAAGTACATTTCCCTGACTGATGCAAAAACTTTCTATTCCCTTTTGATGAATCTCGCTAGCATTTTTTTCTTTTTCATTATTTGAATAAAACATGGATATCTTCCCATAAAGGAGATCCATCCATTTGGTGTGTGTTCATAATCACAGCCGGACGGGCTGTGACCAGATGGCAGAGCTGCTACTTTGGACATGGTCCAGAGCCACTTCTGTTCTCTGAGGAGATCTGACTGTGAAATCTAACCTTGAATTTGCCAAAAGGATGTTTTCTGAAATCTGCAGACGCCCGTGAACGTTGCCTCGCTGTCTGCGATGCTGTCGGGTCCTCTCAAGTGAAAGTCATTCACCTCCAGTGATCATCTTGAATACCTGCCATCAACTCACACCACAGGGGTTGCCCCGGGCTCTGAGAAAACGGCACCGTAAACAAGTGCATTGCGGTCATGACGACTACAGGGGGAGAATGAAGATGTGAGAGAAATAATATGAAAATACGTTCGGCTGAATGCCATAATAACTCTGACCGCATGGGAGGAATCCTCGAGCATCTACACCGAAACTTCTCAGCATTTGTCACCCCCCAAAAAGCTGTAGTTGCAAAATTGCTTCTTTACTTCTGCATAGCCCCTCATCACCTTACTATACTTTCCACTCCATTAGAACCTCATCTACTCTGAATGCGAGGGGCGCCCATCAGAGCAGCGTTCAGATTCTACAATGATTCAATGTTTTAATGACACCTATTTTAAGTGACATTCTAAGTGTCTTCCTTGTCACAATGTGCCTTTTGACAAATGTTGCTGGACAAGAGTACTGTGTTTTCTCATCATGCAATAAAGTCGTATATTGTGTGTTTACTAGCTAGCCATAAAGCTTCAGTATCACCCCGTCAGGATTAAACGGAGCCGCTTCGTTTTTGTAAGGCACTGAGCCTGCAGGACAGGCAGAGAGAGGTGGCGGTGGGTGGGGTGTGAGAGACAGGGAAACAGCAGGATTATTGTCACTTATGGCCATGTTTAAATGGCCGACTTGCAACAACTGTTCAACCCACATCCGCCCAAATGATTTGGCAGCGTAAACTTGGTTTGCAAAAAACAAATAATTGGATGTGACATATTTCCAACAGCATTTTGTGGGGGCCGTGCTTCTGTTTCACAATGCAAGCCAGTTTAAAGCACAGCCTGAAGTGGCGCGCATTTCAGTAAGGCGAAAGAGGCCATTTGGACCGTCTGCTAGAGAGACGTCTTGCTTCTGCTCAGGCTGCTCGGAGGCTATAAAATGGAGGCTGAAGCGGCTCTTTTCTGTTGTCTTTGTTATGATCAATCACCCGCGCCAGCTAAGACCCCGGCTAACGATTAGCATAATCACTCAGTCCCCCGAGCACTCAATCACCTCCAGTGGCACTTTATAATGTGGAAGGACAGACGTGATGGAGAGGAGCTTTTCTTGGCAATAATTGGCTGTAAATATCATACTTTCCCAAATCGGAATTGCAGGTATAGAGCTCCGTGTATTCAGTCTATAAATATGTGAAAGCATCAGCAAACGGAGCCAGACTGTTGTTTTTTTTAGAGAGAGAGAGAGTGGAGGGAGAGAGAGTGAATGAATGGAATTGGGTTAGGGAAAGAGAGAAATGAAGATCTGAGGTAAGTCTACACCAACCGGGTGTTTCGTTAGATAGCTCGTCCCAAAGGTAGCGAGGCAGACATACACACACTGGGATTTAACCACAATCAGATACTAACCAATAAATGGAAATGTTTACAGAGCCTGAAAGCAAGAGGGTTGGTGCAATCATGTGTGCATACATGCAAGCGTTTGTGCTCACGCAGGTACGCACGCACACACACATCTGTGGAGGCTGGGGGTGTTAGAAGGCAGCATGCATGAAAAACGTAAGGAAATTGATGACTATCTCTGTTCTGCTGAGCGAATGCAGTGACGCATGTGCTGGTCAATTTGGAAAGCATGCCCAAGCAGCCCAACGTGTCAGCCTGCATCCTATTCAGCGCCCGGCATTAGTGTTTTTAATGCCAAGCTAACGTCCCCAAAATATAAACTTTTTGCCTTATTTGACATTTGCAGAGCTGTAATAGATGTCAGCGGATGCATGGCCCGGGGACGCATTCCGAGGACAATTCCTCACAGAAATGGGTAAAGCGAGTTTGTACTCGTCCCAGTAGAGTGATTTATTTTGTACTGTATCATGCGGCTCAGCTTTTTGAGCATACGCCTAGCCAATGGTGTGTATGTTAGCACACAACCTCCCTCCCCCACCACCATCACCACTACCACCACCACAAACACCCAGACGCTCAAAAGTGCACACATACTGTACATGCACATGCACACAGGCACCGTGCAAGTGCGCACACAGGCGCACACATCCCTGTCAACTCTCATTCTCAGCCTCAGGAGAATAGCCCTCTCCTCACCATGTGTGTTTGTCCCTGGAGAGAGAGGTCGGCAACTGGCTACATCCTTAGGGATGTAGCAGAGTGAGAGTGAGAGAGGGAACTGAGCTGAAAATAATGTCCTTGAGAGCCTCCGGGGGTGGGGGGGGGGTACCATGGGTGCCAAAGCCATCGGTCACCTGTCACTCACTCATCAACAGCGAGCCAGTCAGCTGGCTGGCTCGCTGGCTGGTGGTGAGAGAACTCATCTTCACTTGAAACAAACAAGCTCCTTCATGGTGGCTGGACTGTGTGAAATTATAGAGTCAGCCAGGTGCGTAAATCAATCAAGGTTCAGGCGTTTTGACTTGATTTCAAATCAGTGGCAACTGGTTCCGCTCTCTAGCCCGAGAGACAGGATGGGAATACCAATTCTAATCTCACTTTGCTGCTTTGTGATTGTGCATGCGTGTGTGAGTGAGTGCGTGTGTGCGCCCATCCATCTGGGTTTTCGGTTACAAATCACGCTGGGTTCTTTTGACAGCTCCACCACAGAGAATGTGGGTGCATCAGTATTTTTGTTCTTATGTGTTGTAATTAACAATGATCGATGTTATAGCAAGTGTCCATCTATATTGCTTTCATTGCATTGTTGTTCTTCTGCCTTCATCCTCTCGTCACAGTGAAGACACTGATCTGGAGATGGAAACCTTGACTGAAATGTTTAGAATTTGAGGTTAACTAGCCCCCACATTACCCACGAACCAGATAATTTGCGGTCATATGAGTTTGGTTGTCCACTGCAGTGCCGTTTGGCAGTACATCGATTTGCATGTTAAAGTGAGACATTTTTTTTCTTTCGGCTTATGCCTTTTATTCGTATTTTGAAGGGACAGACAGTAGGCTGACAGGAAACGGGAGAGAGATGGGGGAAGACATGCAGTAAAGGCCGTGTCGGGCTCGGGAGTCGAACCCGCGGCACACTGCGACTGGATTACCAGTCGGGTGCCCAGACGGTTACGCCACCGCCTGGGCCAGTGAGACATGTTTATTTATTTATTTATTTTTTATGTATTTTTACCAGGCTTTGTGCTTGCTACTTTTTCTCCTTCCCCTAATCAGGTTCTTTTCCATTCTCTCTCTGTCTTTCTGAGTCGATTAAAAACATTGCCTCCCAGCGCGTAGCGATCAATGCTATCTGCTGCTTGATGAGACTGGCGTGTGATTGCACACGGAAACTCTGTGTCTCATTCCTTATTAGCATGTGAGCTGCCATTCTTAGGGGTGTGTGTGTGTGTGTGCATGTGCGTGCGTGTGTTCGTGCACACGCGCGGTTGGGGGGCCCACAGCCAGGAGACAAACAGTGGTAAATGAAGGGAGCTGGAGACTGCCAATAGCTCCCTCTTAAGGATCTGATTCACTCACACACCAGCTTTAGAAGCTTGACTAACGACAATGGCCTGATAAAGAAATTCTACACTCTGCAAATGTATATTGTAAACAAAGTGTACTTGGGTTTTTGAAAGGCACTATATAAATTCAAGTTAGTGTTATTGCAATGGGCTGTGAATGATGTGCTACCGTACTGTTACTGTACAATATGTACAAAGATGGAACACGCACTCACACTTTTACACATCTTAAAAGTAGGCCTATCAATTCTGCAATGTAGATTTACTCTGTAAGTCTGTTACAAGTAGAAGTCCTGTATTCAAAATGTACGTAAAACATACACTTGCAGAGTTTCACAAAGTATTGTAGCTAAGGTTTAAGGTTGCGAGGAGATGTGGAATGGAAAGAGATGGAGAGATGGAGACATCATCTATTTGATGTCACAAGCAGCTGACTGTTGACCCTTATTGGCAATGACAATAACTAAAAGTATATTATTAATATTAGTAGTAGTACCTTTTTTCCTCTTATTTTCTTGTTTGTAATAATTCATGGCTAAATGTAGCATTGCTATGAACTCAATGCTTTTTTCTTTCTTTCTTTTTTCACTTTCATGCTTGGTCATTCTAGGATCTATATTGTGCATTGTTCAGTGTTGTGACTAACGCCCTTACATGCGTTACGTTACATAACGTAATTACTATTTGCAGTAACTTGTAACCTAACGCTTTACATTCCCCATTCCATAACGGCCTTATAGTTATTGTGCGAGCGTTACCCGCGTTATGGCGTTATGTCAACTTATGTGATCAGTGAAAAAGGTCTCGCCATGCAAGCGTCTCTGTGCTGCTGAAGTGAAGCGGCCAGGGGCAAATAAAGTTGTGAATCGATATAATTCAACTAAACTGCGGGAGAAACACAGATGTACAAGCCCAACACGCTGGGCATTGCGACGGGTAGATAACTTGTAGATCTGCTACTTCCAGCGCAGGAAGGGCGCATGCTTTTGACGCTCTTTAACTATGCATTCAGCAGCCAGTGACAGACTCACAACACAGAAGTTGACAGAAAACACGCGCACTGCAGCAGACGGAATGCACAGGCAGATCCGACACAAATGTATTGCACACATCTGTGTTTGCCTTTCATCCACGCTTCCATAGCCTTTTAAATCTTATTTCCCATCCACGGGCACAAGCAACGTGATATCATCAGCTGCAGCTTCCATCCGATCTGTGGTGGTGTTCTGCAGTGTTGACGAGGGAAGCTACTAGCTAGCATGGGAGCTAACGTTAGTTTCACTATGTACTTTCCAACCCCTCACAGTCACACTCGCTGCTGCGTTTACACGGGCAGACTCACTGTATCGTTGCGTCTGCCCCTGTTTAATGGTCAGGGTTTCAGGCAGGTTTCAGGCAGACCTGTCAAAACTATGCACTTCCCAAAACAGACAAAAAGAGACATGCCATCACCTTAGACTAGTATAGGCCACCACCTATAAATTCAAACCCACCTCTGGAATATTGCTATCTCATTCAACAGTTTTTCTCTAATAAAGTTGTTTTTATTATTTTTCTCATGTTCTCCTTGAAAAGTGTCTTTAGTACTCAGAGAAGCTTTATATAAATAATATTATCACTATTATTATTACTTGTTTTATTGCCTATGCTTATGTAGAAAAAAAGCTCACTGCTCAGGTCAAATAGGCCTATTGATATGCGATTAAAATGTGATTAATTGAGATGAAATCATCACAAAGCCTCCAATTAATTAGATGTTTTTTAATGAAGTCCCAAGTCTCCCAACCCTATTCTTTATAGATCTAGCTTCAAAACAAAAGTTCCTAAAGGCTATTCGGTATTCGGTTTCGGCCGTTTTTTATATTATTATTTTTTAAAGTAAAGTAAAGTAAAGTAAAGTAAAGTAGTTACTTTCATAATTTAATGTAAAGTAAAGTAACAAATTACTTTTTTAGAGAAGTAACGATAACTATAATTCCCTACTTTTTAAAAGTAACTTCCCCAACACTGGCATTGTTCTTCAACAAAACATTCTCTGACATTCTAAAATGTCTCCTCTCAGCCCAACACAGTCTGTTGGGAAACAGTAGGTGACCGGAAGGAATCTTCATGAAAGAAAAAGATGAAAAAAAATAATTGAAACTACAAGGCACCTCTCACAAACTAACTTAACCTTTCCATTTGTTCTTGTTATTTTAGGGTACCCCCCCCCCCCTCACCCCAACACTGCCTGTACTTTTCCTTGGAGCTTATCTTGCTTTCTTTCAATACCTCCCTCTCACTCTCTCTCTCTCTCTCTGTGCATGATAGCCTCACATTGGCTTTACTGAAAGCTCAATAAGGCCAGGGTGAGTGGGGGAGCAGCTTCCTCCGCTCTTAAGGAGACAATAGGCCATCATTAGAGCTGGGAACGTGGTCGACATTCAGTTTTATTTCCTTGGCACGTCTCCCTTCCTCTGCCCCTAAAACGTAATGCGTAAAAGCTATACGGACATGTGTACAGAAAGTGAGGGAAGACCAAAGGCTTATTGACCGGGAGACGATGAAAGAGAGAGAGAGATAGAGGAAGATCACACATGAGAAGTGAGAATGGTCAAAGACCTGATCTGAGGGGAAAGGGAAGACCTGGCCCAGACACAACCTCAGCCCTCACCCAGGGGTTGGAATCCAGCATGCTCATTATTAGGCCTTGCAACGGAAGTAACCTGGGGGAAAAAAGCCAGATGGTTGTTGCCCTGTAATCGAATTAATTGTTGCCCCAAAAGATTAAATGAATGAAAGATACAAGAGGGAAATCGAATAACTGTAAAAATGCGATAAATATAAATACATGAATAAATAAATAATAACGTCCTACTTTCCCATTTCTGCACGCGATCGATCACTACTTTGATCATCCCAAATGAGGGCAATTGAAAATGTATCCATGGTGTGCTTGTCCATTTTTTTGTTTTTCTATAGCTTTTTCCTCCCATTTATGTATAGTATGTGCACAGATTTTACTCAAGGATTTATCTAATCAAGGATAAATCGCGTCTCTCTCTCTCTCTCTCTCTGTGTCTCTGCTTAAACATCTCCTTACCATCTCAGTATAATTTGTAACACAGCTATAGTCCCAATGTGAATAATGCCATGCATGCATAAGAGGACCATTGCTCTGTCCCTCTTCCTGTCTCTCTGTACGTTAGTGTCTTCCCTGCCCTGATGAGGTGTCTGTTCATTAAAGAAACACAACACATGCGCAAGATGGAGTCAAGTGCCAAAGACGCCTCTTCGCAGGTACTTCTTCATGCACTGTTTGATTAATAGATTAATTCCAAAGTAACATGTTCTTATTCATTGTTGTCTCTGGTGGGACCCAATGGTGGGAAGCGGTGATTAATGGCATCGAGCATGGAAATGGTAATCCGCACTTTTGAAATTCATGACCTAGTTTTTTTGCACTAGTTTAAAAAGAAATCCCCCCTCACCCCTCCTTTGGCTGGTGCTTTCTCATATCGGATCTTTGGTAATGGACTGTTATGCATAGAAACGGGATGAATATCTCCCCTGGGTCAATTTGTTTATATCTGCAATAAAGTGCTACTGTCACATTATATATGGTGGTGCCGGAGACGGGGGAGTATATTTAGTGAGGGGCCATCAGTGAGTGCTCCCAAGCCTCGCTCGCTACAGTATGCTCTCAATGCTTTCTTACCTAATGAAGACCAATTAGTGCACCAATTAACAAAACCAGGGACTGTGCCACGCTTCTCCTCCTGCTTTATGTTAATTCACTGGAAACCACTGCAGCGTCTTAACACCAGATATGTAACCACATTACTTTATTGCAATGAATTTCTTGTTTAGAAAATGTGTTTGTTTTGGGAATTTTCTTTTTGTTTTGCTAAAAACGTGTGGCACAGCTGTGTGCTGACTTTAAATACTGGAATCTTGCCATAATTAATCATCAACACAAATTATTTCAAAGCACATGGAATATTGCATCAATAGGCTACTGTACAGTATATTGTACCTCTGTATTTTATATGTAATGCACTATACTGTCCACGTTGAAGTGAGATCATGTTGTGTTATATACCATAGACATAGTATTGTCTGTGAGGGTCACTACAGTATTTGAAGTCACCACAGCACATTCATAAAAATACCATATCTGGCTGATACACAGCAACAAATACATTTAGAAGGATTTCAATCACATGAATCCCATTGCATGGATACTGGTGCAAATATTCAGCAAACATGGCATATATGATTTGTCACATTGTGCTTATTTGGGTTTTAGTGTTGTTTTTTTTTGCTGCTGTACTTTTGGATTAAGATTGTAAAAGAGTTAACGCAAGCTGCTTACTGCAGTGTACTGTATGTAGAAGTTACAGGTCAAGGTTCTGTAGGTCTACAAAATATCGTTCCTCTGCTCATTTTGGTCGTAGTTGACGCATCGTCTTTTGGCATCCCACTATCGTCTCTGACAAAGGGGCGAGTGCATTTTCAATGCGTTTGAACATATCTTCAAAACATGATTAGCATGGACCGCACATGCTAGGCATTTCGCCATAATCCCTTCAGGTTCATCTTCACTGCCACTGAATCAGAGACACCTCTTTGACACACACTCACGGAGGAATCTTCAAACATGGAACAATTCCCGCCTGATTACCATATCAATTATATCTGCAGCTCGAGGTGTCCACCGCTGCTTTAAAGATTGTGTATGTGTTGTGGTGCAGCTGTTGAATATGCTTATGGGCTGGGCCAGATTAAAAGAAAGACTTGGAGTGGCGAGCACCGTCGCTGACCTTGGATGGCGCAACCGCTGACCCATCCTGGATGGACCAATTAAAAAGTGTTGTTCCCCTGTGGGGTGATGACGAGCCAATCATTGTCCCTATGATGGGAGAGCCGTGGGGGTCTGGACTGGCAACATGTCTGTGATCCGTTGCACATACAAATTACGTTCCGCTTAAGTTGTAATACACTTAAAGGACCATACCATTCCACTGCTGTCTGGCATGTTTAACATTATAACCCCTTCACTACTCGCATGGAAATGTACTGGTATATTTAATTTTCCTGGAATATTATTTTAATCTGCCTTGTGAGATTACTTCAATTCATCTAACGGTCATCTAACGTGGGAACTGTCACATAAATTTTCTTTTCTTTTCAAAATCTTTTTATTCAAATTTCCAGTGACAGGGGCAGGCAGGCGTACATAATTACCTCTCAGATTCCAGATCCCATTTCTTTCAAAAGTAAATAATTAAAGCAGATATAACATCAAGTTTGAGGTGTAATATTGCATATAAAAGGTACAAAAACAAATAAAAAAAGACTATGCCAGACCACACACCCCACCCAGACAAAAGACAATATTTTTTCTCCCCTTCATATTCCCAATTTAGTAATTAACACATTTGCTGCGTTATGAATCAATATCTAACTCCCGTTTCCTACCGGTGTTTACACAAACCTTTGAAGAATCACGGCTTTGCAATTGTAACTTCATTTCATGACAATCCACCTGAAAATAGTCCTGCGAAACGTAAACAAGGAACAGATCAAGCATGATCAGGAAGCGGCCGACACGCACCCTAGGCAATGCATTGAGCCTCGGTTTCCCAGAAGCCTTAGGAATTGAGCGTCAGTGTTTTTTTTCGGTCACGTGATCCAAACGTGTGACATGTCACGGATGTCTGACGGAAACCCTGTATGTCTTAAAAGTTATGAAAAAACGGCAAATTAAACATACTAGTCCTTACCCGTTCTGAATATATGAACAGCAAATGATGTTCAGTGTGGGTAATGTGATAGGGGGGGGGGGGGGATTGTTTACAGATGGTGTTGTGAAGTTGGGTTGGGCACAAAAGTAGGCTAATTAAACGTAAGTTTAATAAGGAAATGCTGTAGTACAATCATAAGTACACCATTGATGTGTGATGTAAATTTGGTGGTGATATTCTGTCTATAAATGCAAGTTATCGAATATTTTCGTTCACGTTAACATGCCCCCGTCAGAACTGTCAGAGCTGGCTTTCAGGTGCCTGTGCCACGCAACCCGCGCGTTGGCCGCGATGCTTCCCAAAGAAGAAGTTATGTCGACTGACGCAAGAGTAGCTAGTAGTATCGGGGTCCGAGTTGTTTTCCCCGTGTGGGTCTGTTGCGCAGAAAAATGTGTCCCAGTATTAATCTGTGTCCGTCCCAACATGCATTTCACTGGTGGTGACACGTGATTAGCGGGGAGATGTTTTTTATTTTAACGCAAATTAATTGAATTAAGATGAATGTTTCTTTATTGTATACTGGTACACCATATCTGCTACCTTCAGGAAGGAGATATCGTTTTCTTCGTTTATATCTGACCATATGTAACGGTCAGATATCGCTATCACTGCTACGAATTATTTAAATCACGGGTTGTGAATGATCTCCTCTTAGGATACGATTGATAAAGGGAATGTAATGAAAATAGCCTAAACTAGAAAAAGTGCCCTTCTGGGCACAGGTCTCCACCAGGATGAGCAGATGTGAAGAATTCCAGGCAAAGGTTTTTCCTTGGCCTCTAGGGAGTTGGCATACAAAGTTATCCACAGATCCGTGCAGTTAGAGGTAAAAACAGTTTTCGGCCAGTTATAGCGCCACCTTGAGGCTGAGTTGAAATTGTTCATGTGGCATTGCGTCCTCGGCCTAGTGGGAATGTGGGTGCACAATTTCACGGAAATCACGCGATGTGTTCATGATTTGCAGCATTTTGTTTGAAACTGAGCACTCCTGTGAACTTTGGAAGCCAATCTTAACCAATCAGGATGGAGTCTGAGAAATGTGAAAGACTGGTTTCGTTGAATGGCTCTAGAGAGACTGTGTACCAATTTGCGTGATGTTTGGACAAAATCTGTAGGTGTACTGTGCAAAAACTTGTTTTGCACAAAGCGGCCTCCTGGTGGCGCTATAACAGGCCGTTCTGGAAATCTGAAAGACTGGTTTCGTTGAATGGCTCTAGAGAGACTGTGTACCAATTTGCGTGATGTTTGGACAAAATCTGTAGGTGTACTGTGCAAAAACTTGTTTTGCACAAAGCGGCCTCCTGGTGGCGCTATAACAGGCCGTTCTGGAAATCTGAAAGACTGGTTTCGTTGAATGGCTCTAGAGAGACTGTGTACCAATTTGCGTGATGTTTGGACAAAATCTGTAGGTGTACTGTGCAAAAACTTGTTTTGCACAAAGCGGCCTCCTGGAGCGGCCTCCTGGTGGCACTATAACAGGCCGTTGTGGAAATCTGAAAGACTGGTTTCGTTGAATGGCTCTAGAGAGACTGTGTACCAATTTGCGTGATGTTTGGACAAAATCTGTAGGTGTACTGTGCAAAAACTTGTTTTGCACAAAGCGGCCTCCTGGTGGCGCTATAACAGGCCGTTCTGGAAAGTTTGGGGCAGAGGTTCATCGTTGGCATCCAGGGAGTGTGTGTGCAAAATTTGGCATCGACCAGGTTAACGGTGGCCGAGATTAGCTGCTCACGGACACACGGACGGACGGACGGACACACGGACACACGGACGGACGGACGGACGGACGGACGGAGTGCAAAACATACTCTCCCCCCATGCCTTCGGCCTGGTGGAGACAATAAGCAAGGAGAAAACAGTCAGAAACAAAACTCACGTTAACCTTTTATCTCAAGTCAAATGAAGGAATCAACAGTTATACACACAGAGTTGAATGAATGAGTGAATGATCCGAAACAAATGTCCGTGTCTTGCGCACACACGCACAAGCTCCCTTATTGTTTTGTATTGTTCCGTGTTTCCAAACAAAGTCTGTTGCCCCCAGAGTTCCTTCCCAACGTAACACTCCCTCCAAAGCAAAGTAAAGGTGATAAAATAAACGTAATCCATCCCCGTAGCGAACGTAATCCAGTGAAGGTATAGGCTACTCCAAACAAAGAGGAAGAAGAAAACCCTTGGATCCTACTAAGGTAGAGTGTTCGCCTCGACAGCAGCCAGAGCGAGGGGGAGGGGCCTGAGGTGGTGTGGAGCAGATCAGCGAGTTTAGACAATAGGGGGTTGGAAATATCCCGGTCACTGTGAAGGCCGTAGTACTGTAAATATGACATGAATATGAATGCAAAGTAGTGGTTGATCTGTGGACAGGCTAGCTGTTGGTGTTGCATGGTGAGATGTGTGCAAACGGTGTGCTTTAGTAGGAGAAGACGGCCAAAGATGCAACACACACACACACACACGCGCGGCGCCAAATTTTATAGGGCACTATTTGTTGTGTTGCGCCGGTAGCTAGAGGAAGCATGCCAGTGGGGTAACAGTGAGAACGGTGGCCTGTGATACAGGTGTCGCTAAGGGGCGGAGGTGTGTGAGGAATTCACTAATAAATTCATTATTAATCATTAATGTGTCAAATCGAAAAAAGGGCTTCGTTACGCCCTCCATATTCATACTGTATGGTCAATGCCTGTGTGAAAAGTGGGAGCGATTGGTGCAGGCAATGAGGAGATAATGCAGTGTTTCTGACACACACACACTCACACACACACTCGCACACACAGACATTGTTAGAATTATAGTATGATAAAACAAAAGGCGGGTATAGTGTGTTCCGCAGGATAAGACAATGGGAAAAAAGACTGGTTTAGCGTGTTCCGCAGTCAATCTGTTAAGTCACTGTTGACCATTTTTAAAAGCCTACCATAGTTTGTTTGATTTCCGTGGATTCCTTCCATTTCAGTGTTAAAATCAACTTCTTCCATCACTTAAAATATGTTTTGATTTAAAAGTAAGTGAAATAGACCCTGCGGGAAAATGTATGTACATTGAAATTCTAATGAAATTCAAATGACTGTCACATTAATCATTGATATTATGATATTATGCCAGCATTGATTCATTAATTATTCAGGCATGGTAACATTTAATAACGTTGAGTACCACTGAACTATAGAGCACCAGCTGGCATGCTCTACTGTACCTCCCTCAATCAACTATTATTAACACATATTGACCAAGTACTCACGTGATATTAGTAGTTTACTAATAGCTTGTTCATGATCTATTCATTATTTATAAGGCATAGTGTGGAATCATTAACCAAAGATTTAACAAGTAATGAATGATACATTAACTAACCGTTTCTATTTATTGTTGAAAGAGAGCTGCATATTAATAGTATCATGTTATCTAATGCTCTGCTCACAACAATGTCAAAGGATTTCATCTACAAAGTGCTGTGATTTGCATGGGACTGTTTTTTTAAACAAATAATTTATTTTTTCTTAAACGGAGCAGCCTCACATGGATAAAAGAAGATAAGAATATAAATAAATAATGCAGGCAATGGCTATAATATAGAGAGAACATAGAAGTTCAACTTGCATGTATATTTAAATGCATAACTCACCACAAGCCTAAAACCACACCAACGATTTTTCAAAGTGGTCTTTTATTGAGATTGAACACACATGTATAATTAGCTTTCGTTTGTGTGCTAAAAGGCTGTGACTTTCGAGACCTGTTTTACCTCAAGTAAACCTCGAATCAAACCTAAAGTTTTGCTCTAAATGAACTAGGGATGCACCGATATGGAAATTCTTGGCCGATACAGATGTTTAAAATATATTTTTAGCCGATACCAGTCCAATACCAATATGTTTATTTCCCCCTTTTGTGTCAGTTTGTGCCAGGGAAACCATAAGGGTCGATTTGGTTACAAACTATCATTTAGCTGGGGAACCCCTGGAACTCCCTCAAGGACCCCTGGGGGTCCCCGGACCCCACTTTGGGAACCACTGGCCTATACTATTAGGCAGGAAGACTTGTTAGTTTCTGTAAAGTACGCACAGAGTAGGAGTAAAACAGAGGGGAACTTGGGTGGCGGTGGAGTTCCTGTCCTCCACCGCTGAGACTAGAGAAATGAGCAACCAGGTCTTTGAAAACAAGCCCCCCCAACAAACCAACAAAAACAAGCCCAAAGTCGCTTATGACAAGCAGACATGGCAACACTGCTCCATCCTATATTACAATCCTCTGAATTCCATGCCCAGAATTTGTGTGCAGTTCGAACGAAACGAAAACGGACAAAAATGAAATAACTAAATGCAAAATAACACATAATCGAAAACAAACAAACAAAGTGAGCTGGATTCACTGCGTCTGACCACCACATTACCAGTACCTACAGTATACCATCTTATATTGGGTTTTCTTCAATTGTTTTGTTTTGTTTTTGTTTTTTCTTATGTATTTTGAGGCGCTGTGAAGGAATCGAACCCCAGCACATGATGGTAGTGGACAGGAATGATATGCCAGCACAACCCGGACACCCTATAACACAGTGGTCCTTGAGGGGGTTCCGGGTGGTCCCCAGGGTCCATTTGTTTTATTTTGGTTTTACGCTCATGCTTTTTACTCTCTCAAGAGTTAAATTATTGCTAAACATCATTACTTAAGTTAATTTACAAGAAGTCTACAAAATTGGAAAATATAGAAGAATTGTTATTTTGATTAACGTTTGCCTGTTATCTCTCCTATGGTGCCAACATCAATGCAGCATGGAATTGTGGACAAAATCTTATCCAACGATAACAGAATATTCTTTCGTTTTTGGTCTGAGAGCCTAAATATCATCAGGTGCATGGTCCGTGGTTCAAGTGCAGAATAAATAATGGGCCTTGATGTGAAAGTGGTTGAAAACCACTGCTATAAAACAGACACTTTAAGGCTATGGGGAAAATAACAAAAGCTGGCAACGCGAACCATGGGTTTTCCGCTATTAGCAGCACCCACCTAGCCTCGGAAACCCAGACGTTTTTAGCACCCACCCAGCCCTCTGTTTCTTTACACAGAGAACAGAAAGAGATATTAAAAGGGAGAAAAGAGGATGCAAACTTTTCTTCCACAGAACAAACACACTATGCATGGATTGCTGACACAGATCGATACCAGCCCCCTTCCCGCTCTGTAGCTCCTTGAGGATGGGGAGCTCATTATGATTCCCCTGACTCTCTTCCACTGTCGTCTGTAATATTATTTTAGAGCAGGCCAACTCGCACTCTGCGACCTTTTTGGTGGGAAATACTGTCTGAAATTGATTCTGTTTCCTTGCATTTGTGTTTGTGGGAAAATACTGCACGTGGGTGGTGGGGCTGGATGGCATGTGTGTGTGGGGAGGGGGGGGGTCATAGGGGAGGGGGGATGCAGGACAAAGGAACAAATCTCTCAGATAGGAGCACACAGATATGAAATTACCTTGTGTGCCTGGTTGTGTGGGTGTGTCGAGATTTGTCTTTGAGACTTGACATGCACTGTATTGGTTTTTGGAACAGTAATACAACACACCGTGCACAGTAGACCAAAAAACAGATAACTGTGTATGCATCGCCGGATTTACCACTGGGCTGGCTGGGCTGTATAGCCCAGGGGCCTGCCAAAAACATAGGATGGAATTGTATATTGCAATCCAGTTCCCTCCCTAGAGTTCATATTTAACTGTAGGTGTTGACAGTGACGGGGATTAATTATTATGAAAAAGGAAGGGATGTCCGCACACTGAATTGTAGCTACCAGGAAAATTCTTTATTTGTTACAACGTAACAGGAATCTGTTCCAACACTCCGCTAAATCCGCTCACTCGCTTCCCCACTGTGTATCTGACCTTACGGGACTAGGCAGTCTTTTAGGGTGCCATGCCACCATACATTTACGGGAGAGATATCCACCGCAAAAAAAACAACTTCACATTTTACGCTGCAGATGGCACAAATGGGATTGTTATCGATGGCACTTGACTCCCCGGAGAACTGAATTGCTTTCTCAGTGTTCCAAAATAATACCAATGATACACACCTCCCTCTGCTCTCTAACTCCATGTTGTGTGTGTGTGTGTCGTGTCTTTTCTTCCAGGGGTCTGTAGATTATCACTTTATTTTCCTAATGTAGAACAAGAAATGAGCTCCGATTCCCAGGCAAAGTCCTTCTTTTATTCAATCAATGAGGCATCTCCCATGTTACATCATGTTACAAGCATAGAAGTCATCTTTCCATCGTATAGCAGCACATTCAGGCCTTATACCACATGTGTTGATTCTATTTTTAAGGTACATAGGGGGTCTCTGTGGCCCAGTGCGACAGTGGTCATATAACCACAGGCACTGTGAGTTCATTGGGACTATCAGGGCGGAAGAGACAAAAGCCTTATACAGTAAAAATTGTCAGTTTCAGTCTGAGAGCTATGGTAATTTTAACTCTCTCAGGTCTTGAGGTAAAATTATAACTTGCATTATAGGCTTTTGGAGTGTACAATGCACTGTAATGAGTAACAATGCCCCGCCATGATGAAATTACACACAGGAAATGTGTTTGTGTCTCAGAGGTATGGAGGTGGGGCACCCCCCGGCAGTGTGATTATGAATCCCACCAACGTTTTGGGATAGACCCGCCTTACCATGTGTCTGACTGGCTCCTGGGAAGACATAGTTTTACTTACTGAGGTTATAGGTTTCTGGCTTATTGTCCTTATTGTCCTTCTTCAGGCAAGAGATTATGCTACTAATATAGCCAGCCCAGAACCACCAGTAGCTGCTGAAAAGGACGAGGGTCCTCCTCATACCGAAGCGAAAATTACAGTTCATTCTTTAAAAATTATATATATTATTTATTTATTTATGCCATTTCTTTTTCTTTCAAATAATTTCAAAAATATTGCAAAATTAGTAGATCTACAAGCTCAGTGTGTCACAATGTGATACCCTGTGAGATGGTATAGCTATTGTTTTCGCACTCCACTGTTGTATGACGAGAAGATTTTTCAACCAAGATTCATGTTTTAGGTTGTTATTAGAGAAAGTAAAAGATGAGTGTTTTCATTTGCTGTTTTCTTTCGTTTTAAGGATTTTAGCTGTTTCTGACAGGAGGGCGGGGGCATTCGATCATGGGGCAAAATATGTATTTTTTTTTACAAAATATTATGGCGATTTCTTTTTTTATTATTATTTACTATAGTCCTACTAGACCCCAGGAAATTACATCTGGCCACAGAAGATCACAGGATCTACTGAATGTGAAGGAGCCTATGACACACAGGGCTGTATTTTGCGTGTCTTAAGTACCAGGTCTTATTACTTAACTTAAGACTTGCAGGCGTGATCAATGCCATTTGGCTATTCTGAGTGGCCAAAGAGCATTGACCACGCCTCCAGGTCTTAAGTTAAGTAATAAGACCTGGTACTTAAAACATGCAAAATACAGCCCCATGCATCATAGGCTCAATATGCAGTTTGACACATTCAGTAGATCTCGTGATCTTTTGTGGCCAGATGTAATTTCTTGGGGTCTAGTAGGACTATAGTAAATAATAAAAAAAGAAATCGCCATAATATTTTGTAAAAAAATACATATTTAGCCACATGCTCGAATGCCCCCGCCTCCCTGTCAAAAACAGCGATCCCTAAAATGAAAGAAAGCAGCAACTGAAAAAAAAATAACACTCATCGTTTACTTTCTCTAATAACAACCTAAAACATGAACCTTGGTTGAAAAAAACAAAAGTTGTCCTTTAAGTAGTTATGGGACTTGCTTTGCTGCATTCACACTGGCAAAGATACAGAGATGCAAATCTGTCACCGATGCATTGTTTTCATGTTGATCAACATGCACATTGACATCAAGCATGTGTCGGACGAGCAAGAAAAATATAAAAGAAAATATATAGCCTAGAAACGTTGGCCTGTATCTTCCTGTCACTGGCTTCCATTGACAATGAATGGTAGCGTGTAGCTTTATAGCTGCCAGTGGGAACACAGCATGTGGAGCTGTCCATGGTGCTGAAAGTACACAATGCATTTAAGTTGAAGGCCAAAAATATACCATTGTGGATGCAATCTCTCTCTCTCTCTCTCTGTTGGTTCAGTATGTAGACTATAGTGTGAATGCTTTAGGGGTGGACATACACACAGTATATGACAGCAAGTTAAACCAATTATAATTTAGGCCGTTCTCGTTCATATTTACATATAGCTTGTTCTCTCTACCGTAGGTAATTTTCCCTTTAAGCATATGTAGATTTACGTTTATGCCTTAATTGACACACCTCCACGGGAGACTGAGGCGGTTCTCTGATGCCTATACAGCTAAATGGTCTTATTTGAGCTTTGAACATATTCTTCTTAGAATTATGTTTTTTCCCTCATCCTATATTGTAGGGTGCTTTTTAATGAAATGACAATGCAGTGACAATGCAGTGCTGTCAGAGGTTTTGTTTAAATTCATAATGTGGACAAGCTGTCACAGTGTGTCACCAGTGCAAACAACTGTGAAATGTGTTTAATGAGTGAAGCTGCTTTAAAACGAGTGCCTGGATCTGCTGATAGAAGCAAGTGCTGCTGGTTACACAGCCGTTAAGCATAGCAGACACACATACGCCTTCAGTTTACCATACCCAGCCTTAGGCACAGGGTTTAAACAAACACATTCTAATGCAGTGCTGTAAAGGTACTGTGATGCAGTTTGAGCCCTCCTGCAATATACAGATCAAGAGTAAAATGAAACAATAAAAATGAAAAACTGCAGTGACTACAGCAGTGAATGAGGTGAACATGCAACTTTCGGGGGAAAATAAATGTAGATACGGAACGATGCATGGCTAGTTCAGCCAGACCCTGCACGGTACTGTTAATGTATCTTTGTAACTCTGAAAGTGTACACATTAAACCAAATAAGATGGACCCTAATTCTTACACTCTAAGAGGCCGACTTATGATGGGAATGCGTTTATCTTGTCATTGCCAACCATGACCACAGCTTGTTCCAGAGTGTGAGAGAACGTGTGCGTGACGCTCTAACACAAGTTAAATAATTCAATTGTAGCTCGACAACTTTCCGTTCAGTTTGTTGACGGACCAGCACATAAAGCTACCCTCTGTAACTTTCCTGTTCCACCCCGGATTTGAACCTGGTTCCCCGGCACAACTGCTTAAATTTTAACCACTGAGCTAAGAGAGCCTGCCTGGGAGGAATAGAATTTTGACGTGCAGGCAGTACCACTTGTCAACCAGTCTCGTCAAACCAGACAGGCAGACACATGAATCTAAATGTCTCAACAGAAGAGCAGGGAGACCAAATACAACCATCGCAATTGTGCAAGTTATATATTGTATTAAAATAACCATACATGTTTGACATTAGTAACATTGCAATCGCACACAGAAGAGAGTTACATACGGTAGCTTTAATTAGAATTCTAGAACACGACCAAAACATTATGGAATGCATACACATCACATCAGTGAGATGCAGGATAAACTGTACATATTCAATATGTTTTCCTGTCGTGTGACATTGGCACATCATTGGCGCACACATTGTCCATTTGCAGCAGGGAATCATAGTCATGCTTCTGTGTAAGACCTGAGGCTTAAAGAAGAAATGTAAAATTATTATGTTTTCATGTTAAAAAATAGCAGATGTACAAGCTCACAGCGAGGCACAAATTGATGCGCTGTAACTAAGATCGTAAATCTTCTAAAAGTTTTCTGAATCTAAAAATCTAAAATAATACGGATACTTTCCCTTTTTGAATGGGTTAAACAGTATAGTTAGTCAGTCAGGCAGTCAGTCAGTCACTTAGTGAGTTACCTATATTGAAATAAAAGCAAATAATGTATTACAGTCGTTTGATACTGTATGTGAAAGACATTGTTTAGACTAGAGATTGATCACCATTAGAGCCACTAGAGGCAAAATGGTACACAAATCCTACAAATGGTCTTGCGAAATATTTACTGGTCTCTCTGAAAAACGACATTTTTGTATGAAAATCTTGGGAAGATCATTGAGTGGATTGTGATTATTGGGTCCAATATTTAGTTCAGTGGCCATGGGGCTAATAAATAATGGTTCAGACGCTGTGTTAAACGTCACTCTTCTATTGGAATGAATAGACTCCAACCTGCTTCCGTTCTCCTAAAAAGGCGGCCACCTACTTCTTGGACCAAACCCATTTCAGTGGGCGGGAGTACTTCCCTTGGCAGACAAACACTATCATGGCATAGTTGAAACTCTTTTGGGAACATTTAAAATGCAATGATCATGTCAACCAACCGTGTAATGTCAGGATAAAAAGTGACTTGACATTTTCCTTCTGCCTCCAAATCCTCCAACCTTTCATTTTTATGGATTCGTTGAGAACATGTTATTATAGATTTAGGGCTGTGTGTGTGTGTGTGTGTGTGTGTGTGTGTGTGTGTGTGTGTGTGTGTGTGTGTGTGTGTGTGTGTGTGTGTGTGTGTGTGTGTGTGTGTGTGTGTGTGTGTGTGTGTGTGTGTGTGCGTGTGTGCGGTCATAAACATGAATATGTATATACACCTACACTTTTCCTATGGCAACTAAACTCCACTGGGCTGCCTGTTCTCCCTTCATTATTGATGAGTGTTGCCTTATGGACATTACCCACCGGGCCATGGAGAATGGCTCACTTGGTTTCAAGTATAGAGGTTTCCCTCCCCCTTCCCGCCTGCCACTCAGCCAGTGCTGTGTGCCAACCAATTTTCCAGGGAACGGTGGAGTGTGACTAACCACAGTCTGTCTTTTGTTGGGATCTTTGCAAAGTCAGTTCACAAAACGAACCCAACCGGTGCCAAATCAACACGACAGGCTGTCGTCTCGTCGGTGAGGCACTCCTCTGAGCTTAGCGGAATCCTCGGGGCATTGCTCAACTAACTAACAAACTGCGTGGCCTGTAAGTCTAGTCACGCAGACAAAAGAAGGAAGGAATGACAATGATGTTGTTTGTTTGTTTGTTTCCAGAAAAACTTTAAAGTGATATTTTACTTTCAAATAAAAGAAACTATACAAAATAAATGAAAAAAGTTATGGAAAAATCACGGCCCCCTTAAGCATTAGAAGGACAATGTCAGGACGCATCTTTTCAATGAAAGTGAAATATCCGATATTCTGGCGAAAATAGCCGATCTGCAAGCTTACAACGTGCCTCGTTGCGTCGCGGCCGCCGCAGAATAGGGACGCTAGGGTTCATTTGGTTAATTCGTGGAGGAGGACACATCACGGCTGTGCCAAGAAGATAACATAGGCCGACCAATCAATGGTGTAGATGCAGCTAAACGCCCAGCAGAGTGGGTCAATAAGAAGATTAGGCCCCCGGGGAAGACTGCCGGGTCTGCTTGTCGTCAGTCATCCCAGATACCAGAGGAGGAGCCACAGGTCTATATCTTAATGGCAGGGAAAGTGGGACACATGCAGGGCATCGTGCTACCGCATCAGTATCCATCTTACAGCATCCACACAATAACCTTTTCTGCTTTTATACAGTTACGTTCTTTACCCTTTTCAACGGTGGTTAATGTATAGCATATAAATGCACACACACACACACACACACACACACACACACTTTTTGGTATTACAATACGTGTGAGAACATCAACATTATGACACACACACACTATCGCTGTGCACATGCATAATCGTTGCACACAACGCAAAAAAAGAGCAAACCTTAAATAATCACAAATTTCACGCTAGACTTCTAAATGATCCGACAGATTGACAAGGACAATTATATGAACAGGGCTTGGCTCGGCTAAATTTGATAATGGCTTCGTGCCAGCAGTTCCTGAAAATTTGCATTAAATTTGCAAATCAAATTGTTCTCTTGATGGATTGCCAGACTAAAACTAATACCTTGCAAATTCATATCCCACTTGATAAACATTTGAGTACTGCCAAATGAAAGAAAATGAATCACAGCCCTTGACATGTGACCGAGTGGCAGGGGCAAATATACTATGGAAATGATATATTTCTACGTTTGAAAGGGACATTACTTCCACTGTTCATGTGCAAATGTAAATTACCACAACGTATTTTTTGCGTGCATGATGTTTAAAAGGACGTTATGCCATTGAAAAATGAGAATTCACAGCAGTGGGTCTGCAAGCCTTGCAACAACCAACATGGGGGGGGGGGAAAGTACACCGGAGACAAAAACAAAACAAGAAACAACATCCAGCTCAATCTTACTCATCAAACCACTAAAATGCGTCAAAAGAACATCTTGGATTATTGCCGCTTTAGAACAGTGATGCATTTTGAAATGAAAATGATCCCCTTAATCTGTAAACATGCTGGAATCCATGGAGTCAAAAGAATAATCCCCAAATCATCTTAGTGCATAACTGCCTGTTTTAGCAGAACTAGGTCGTTGTAGTTCATTTACGTATTGCACAACACACAACATTTCTTCCCAGAGGCAGATATACATTTCTAAAATGAGAAATAAAATCCGGACTAGCAGTTTAAGAGGTGTACATTAACACACATACAGCATAACAGCCACAGGGAGGGATGGGAACTTTTTATTTATTTGTATAGGTGACACCATCAAAGAATGCTACTTAGCTCTGCACTTTTTATATTCTATGCAGAGCGCCAATATAGAGATATAAGAAGCTTGTCCTGATCTGAAAAGGAACTGTGCAGTGTCTAATTATCACAGATCACATATAAGACTCCGGTTACACTGCCACCCTCCTGTTCGGCTGTATGTAAGCATAGCGGCATCCACTGAATCTCTTCAGCAGAACCATACGCTGAGAATTGAGGGCCACATGTTGTTCTGAAGACTACATTACAGTCAAGGCACTACCCCGCTGCACAGTGGTAGAAAATGTAATCACATTTTTGAGTGGTGCTAGCCACTCCTATAGACAGCTATGTCTGTCCCTATGTGTACGTGTCCGTCCAAGCACGGACAGCTGCAATGTTAAATGTTTAATTGAATCACACTCACTTTTTTATTTTAATAATGCAAAAGTACACCTCTGAAATCTTTCCTTGCTCTTAGAAAGGCACTTTCATATAATCTTGACATGCCGCAAAAGCCGTGACCCCCCCCCCCCCCCCCCCCCCCCCACGCGTCGGCTTTGGTTTGCTGACAAACTCACTTTGTATACAGTTCACATGCATGAAACATTAATTGCACTATAAATTATTGAGAATCAAACTCCCCCGGCTCAGAGCTGTATAGCCATGCAATAGTGTGGCAACGGTCCATTCGTATGCAAAGCAGCTTCCCTGTCTCCAGTCAGCCAGCCTCACTGAGATGCAGTACAGTATATCTGAACGAGACATGACAAAACACCTCTGATTGCAGTCGGCGCCTCACTCCCTTACTCCACTACACAACGCAACCAGGGAGGGTTCTGTGTTCGTTGTAACATCGCAATAATGGGAAACACTTTGCACTTGACGATACTGCCTCACTCCCTTGAGCTTTGTGTTCGTGTCTAGTCACTTACTGTAGTGAGTGAGTGTGTGTGTGTGTGTGTGTGTGTGTGTGTGTGTGTGTGTGTGTGTGTGTGTGTGTGTGTGTGTGTGTGTGTGTGAGACTGTGCGTGCGTGCATCATGGTTCAGTGGTTAGTATTGCACTTCAGGATGCGAGTCCAGGCGCTATAGAGAACTTCCTTACAACAACTAAACGTGGCACATATATTATGATTGGCCAATCTGAGAACCCATCTGCAAATAAAGGAGAAACAACGCCCACTTTTCCTTTGAATTAGTCTGTCTCGAGACACTAATGATTGGTAAACGTCTTATATTGTCAGTAAAGTATGTGATGGATGTTTCAGACATTTTATGGTGGCAGTGTACAGTACAGTGTCTGAAGTCTCTGAACAACTTATTGGAACACAGTATGATACAGTATGATCTGTATGTTAGATGACATTCCGAGGAGGAGCGACCATGACCTGGTGGTACCGCCATCATTTACAGTATCATTATTTATACAGTATTAATAATTTATAATAATTTATCATTGTTCTCAGATACACATCATTATTTCACTAGGCAGTCATCAGAGGGTCGGCTCCTGCTCCCTTCATGTAGAACAAATGAAGAAAAGAAGAAAAGAACAGTCCATGACAGAGCATTAATGGTGACATGGAACTCATTACCTATTTCTTTGATTGCTGAGAGTGGCTATATGAGTTGTTTTTGTTCACGCAGGAGATACAGGAAATATGAGCTATATGAGCTATATAGATCCCGATATAATATAGTATTTGTTTTGATGTCAATGTGAAGACTGAATTGTGTTTTGTGTTATATTGTATTGTTGTGTTGTATGAATGGTGTATGTTATGACATGATGATGGTTTTGAAACCCTAGGAAGAGTAGCTGCTGTCATGTACAGCAAGCTAATGGGAATCTAATAAATCAATCAAACCATGACCTGGTGCCACCCATATTTAGAACAAACTACTCTGCCACCAAAATGTGGAATGCCCTGACAGACACCATCCATTAAAAGATGTGTAACACTGGTTTCTTTCAAAATGGCCCTGAAATCATCTATAACTGAGGACTCTCTATAGGGGGCTCCCTGCCTTAACCCACAATAGCAGGGGCTGTGCTGCAGTGAAGGTTACTCTGGTCTTAGGAGCACCGAACCAGGGCTGTGATAGGACTTAAGATTCTCTCTCAGATAGACAGAAAGGCTGTTTATTAAGAGCTCGGTGTAGGAGGTGATGTCGTCCTCCGGCGCCGCACCGTACGCCGCGGCCTGCCGCTGTATCCTATTGAGCCGCCGTTCGTGTCCTTTAGTGAAGACGGCTTAACTTCTATTGATTTCCCCGACGGCAGCTCTGTGAAACGTCTGCGTAAGTGATATCGAACCTTGAAAAGGAGGGGAAAAAATAGAAGAGAAATTTGACAACAATTTCAGACAAATTAAAATCTGGCTGAGGGAGGCCTCATGCGGCCGGCATCCTGGTAGAGGGGGCTGGATGCCCCTCCTGATAAGACACCACAACCTTGTTGCAGAGGAGGTCATATATTAAGGAGCTGTCCGTGCCAGAAATGAAATGGATGCTTCTGATAATGGATCAATAGTCAGGGTGTGGGGACGGGTGGGGCGGAGGGGATTAGAGATACAAATGAAACTGTGCCACCTCCAGGGGGAGGGGAAGGCTAAACAGATACTGTATCTTGGACAGATATTTGGATGGTCGCCTCTCGAGGACTAAACGGCAATGGCGAGTTAACCCATTCTGACCGGGCACCCATTTTGGTGTCGGCATCATGTTATGCTTTATCTATTGAAAAATAGCAGATCTACAAGCTCATATCGCGCCACCGAGTGGCGCGATACGAGCTTGTAGGTCTGCTATTTTTGAAAAATCGAAGAGCGACTGACATTTTTAGAATCTGATCTCAGGTCAGAATGGGTTCATCAGACCAGTGTGTGTCCGGCGGAAAACCTTGTATGAATCTGATCTCAGGTCAGAATGGGTTAAAAAAAGAGAATGAAGCGAGAGAGAGAGAGAGAGAGAGAGAGATATACCCTTAGTTTTCAAATGAAGACTTGACGTGCCTGCTTTGCGATTCCAAGCCGCCTCCCTTTGGCATGCCTCTCAGGGACCTCAGAGTGAGACGAGGGCCCTCCTTGGGTGAGGCGTATCTCTCAATGGCTAGGATAAAAAAGAAACATAAATACAAGTTGCCACACACGCACGCACATGCAGCCGGCGATAAGAACAGTGATGTGCACTCTGCTCCTTTACAGATTGTCGGCCCAATTATGACAGAGGGAGATACAGGATGGACATCATCTGCATATAAATGGGTTTTGAGACTGTAAAGAAGGTGTGTGTGTGTGTGTGTGTGTGTGTGTGTGTGTGAGTGTGTGGGGGGGTGGAGTACGTGTCTTCGACCGTCCATTATGGGGAGATCCCATCGCACCTCTCCAGCGGGGCTGAGAAAGTTATTAAAGTACAATCGTGCCGCCAGCCGCCTCCTTCCCCTCTCGCCCTCCTCATGCAAATTAAAAGAGGAGTTAAACAATTATCGGCGGATTTGTATTATTCTCACACTCTTCTCGCCGGTGTCACTCGGCTCGCTGTGATGTTTAATTCAAAGTGAAAGAGATTGGAGACATTCAGTTATGAGGAAGATAATGCGTCCCCCGGGCCCCCTGCTGAGCACGTGACAGGAGAACTCCGCCGTAAGCGCCGTGTCTACAAGGAAAGGGAGGCGCCAGGGAGAACATATACTGAGATGAATTCAGTGCCAGTGACAATGAGGGATTCGCTATACTCACGGGCCAAGTGTTCGTTTCATTCTCCTCTAGACAAAGTACCCCCCGAGAAGGTTGTTTTTGACTTTTTGTAGTCTTTGTTTTTTCTCCATTCTGCTGAGATCTCTCCCCTCGGAGAAAGGCCTTAGCTGCGTGATTACACTGCGATAATCTGCTGATAACGTGTCTGCAGAGCAAGAGATGTCCACTCTTGCAATCTCCAGAAATCTGCACGTAATTATGGTGATGGTGATCATCTGATAATCTTATCTGCGCCCTACAGGAAAGACAATGTGAAGCCTGATTTATACTTGGTTGCATGCCAGTGTCGCACGCCCGAAAATAGACGATCTATAAGCGCCCAATTCATCACAGCATGATTCTTTGGGAGCTTGTAACGTTATCGTATATCTCTGGTTTTCGACGATGCACACACACACACGCGCACACACACACACACACACACACACACACACACACACACACACACACACACACACACACACACACACAACCTTGAAGAACTTGAAATTGTATAAATCCTGGTCTAAATAATGCTCTGATGAGTTGAGATGGGGATTTGTTTTCACAAAGTATGACAAATTGTTTTCTTTCTTCCCCATGGCAGACTGTTACATTTTTACTAGGCTCCTGTGCATTGCGGGTGTTTTCTTGCATTTCTTTTAAAGGGACTATATAATGTAAAATGCCTCAACTGCACAGAATGTTTTATATGCAATAAGTGCATTGTGTTTTTTCTTTACTGTAAGTAATTGCAGTACATGGTGGCAGTGGCTCAGGAGGTAGAGCAACCAGTTTGAACCCTGGCTCCTCCGGGGCTAAGTGTGCAAGTGTCCTTGAGCAAGGCACATAAACCCCCAACTCCACCTGATAAGCAGGTTGGTGCCTTGCATGACACACTGGGCAAGACCTACGCTGTAGTATAGTGTATCGACGGAAGTAGCAGGATTTTGGCGGAAGTATACCGCTCAATGAAATGACGTTCTTTACAGATACTTTACAAATCTGTTTACATTCAAGTGCTGTGATTGGTCTAAAAATATGGTATTGGGGGGAAATACATCTGACGAATGTTCCGGCCCAACACTTCCACCGATACATTCTCTGCAATTTACAATTTAGGCATTTAGCAGACGCTCTTAATCCAGAGCGACTTACTTTAAGCAAGAACAAAAAGCCATAGGTTGTGACCAGGTTTTTCTCTTTGCAGATGAGTAAGGCTGGTGGCCTCCTCTGACGTGGTGTGGAATGTGTATGGATGAATGTACTAGTTATTGGAAAGAGCTTTTTAAAACGACATACTGTACACCATTATTATTAATTTGTGCAGTGAATCTAACTGGCAATTACACTTATACACTATATCAATTTGCATTGCACTTCGGGACACGCCAGTGGCAGTGGGTCTTTTTAGGCAATGGTTGCTGCGCAGCAGACTGCCGGCATGCACAATCACTTCACATCCACTTCTGTCACATTCACAATTAAACAGAGTCAAAATAATTTGATTTGTTTAACAGTTTGTCTTAATATGATCTAGCATGGGGGAGACCCATGTCTGAATGCCACGTACGGTTATCCAGCGTTGGTACTAGGGATGCACCGATCCGATACTCGTATCGGAGATCGGCGCCGATCCAGGCTAAAATTCTAGATCGGGTATCGGTGGCAAATGGGCCGATCCATTATCCGATCCGATAATTATGTGTAATTACAGTATGAAAACAACTCTACCTCCTCTGTGACACAGCAGTGTAGTATTGACAGTATAACATGTGGAATGCAGCCAATGCTCACACATTAACCTGGTCTAATTGTTGCAGAGTTATTTATTAAATAATTCAGTGCATTTATATCTGTGTTTATATCTGTTATATCTGTTACATTTTGTTTTACAAAGTTGGGAAAGCAATGTTTAAGTCAAGCCTTGATGTTGCCTTACACAAAATAATGATTCCAGACTCCACACAGTGAGGCATACAGCTTAATAGGTTATTACGTTTCTTTGTGGGGGGTATCGGATCGGTACTCTGTATCGGCAGATACTGGACCCCCATGTATCGAAATCGGTATCGAATGCCAAAAAGCCGTATCGGTGCATCCCTAGTTGGTACAGTAGCTAAAAGTTAAGCCTGGTTTATAATTCCTCACACAACGGAGTCACCCATTGAAAATAGCTCTACAAGCTCACAACACGACGCATTGGGAACTTCTATTTACAAAAATCTACAATTTCTGGCCATGTGATTCTGTTTACATGACGGAGAGTGGATAAATTAAGCAGGGACTTCACAAGTCTACTGTCTCCAACACTGTCCAACTATGTATTGCTGTGATGATACATGGGACTGTTTTCTTCTGTCTGCCACCACTAAATGTGTTGTTCCTCTTTCTTTTGTCATTTTCATGCTTCGTTAACATAATGTGTAAAAAGCGGTCTTGATGAGTCCATAACGATGCACTTACAGGGGCCTCCTGAGTTTCCATGTTAACCCATTCAGGACAGGAACCCCTTTTGGTGTTTTAAGCATTATGGCATACTTTAGCTCCTGAAAAATAGAAAATCTACAAGCTCGTAGCGAGCTACGAGAAGATTGATTTAGAAGACATTTGTAGAACCTGTTCTCAGTCCTAAATGGGTTAATGAAGGTACCAGGAAGTACTCTTTTTTTTTTTTTTTGTAAACCTCACACGGCGAACAGAGAGCACGGGTTCCTGTCAGGTTGACCACGGCCGCGGTGAGACATGTACCTATAAAAGGCTGCTCCTCGTCTAAAGCCATTCGCAGCCAGCACAGTTTCCCCGCTTGTTAAAATGAGCACCCTGATGATTGCCATCAGTGCTGAAGTGATTGAGCTGAGTGAATCTAAGGTAGGGGAAACTACATGGCCAATGTGGGGGGAATGAGCCGAGCAGATTGAATTGAAAAGAGTAGATATAAAAACAGCAATAAAACCGCGGAGGGAAAAAAACAACTAAAAGCAATGCTCGGCACTTAACGGTAATACAAGTCGATTGGGGGTGCTCAGACGTGCATGTTTAAAACAATCGAGGATGATATAGTCCATATAAACACAAATGTTCCATTCCTTTGGTGGAGAGGAGGTTTGTAAGGGTCACACAGGGTGCCGTACTTTACAGGAAATTTCTCTGTTCAATTTGCACTTCACAGTGGCTTTATTAAGTGCTACCGCTAGCTCTGTATGCCTGTAAAAAACATGTCTCTTCCCCACCACACGATTCATGATAAAAGATGAGATGGGATTGTTTCTATAGTAACGATGCGAAAGCATGTTATTACAATGTTTGCCGGCGCTCTTTGTGTGACCGCGGCATGTAAGCAACAACATGTCACAGAGGTGCTGTATAATTCTACAAATTGTTGTTTTGCGCTGTACATAATTCGCTGTTATCAAATATGCGACCAACTCCAATGTATGAGGCCGCCCGCATTGTTTCGTCAAGCACTCATGGATGTATTTCACTGCACGGGTCGTTGAAGATGTGGTAAACACTGAGACAATCTGTTTCTTTATGTTTTACTTATGGATTTGAGTTCCATATTGTTTGTCATTTTGTGTCTGCTCCTTCCAGGCTGTTGTCTACTCTAAGTTGGGAATTGTTGGTGGCACAAAGGAGCGTACAGGACTGATAGTGTTTGCCGCCCTATGGTTGAGCCCATGCACTACTGTGCACAAATCGGTTCTTTTACACATTCAATTCAATTCAATTCAATTCAATTGAAAGGGCTTTATTGGCACCCATTTAGTCCAATGGGTTTTCTATCTCGTGGCTCTGTTTGTGTTTGTGCCCAGAGTTCCAGGGCCAGCTGGCTAAGGGGGCTGTGTGTGCTGTGTTTTTGCTGTGTGTGCAGTGCCTTGTTATGGAGTGCGCATCTAGGTCACTTTCTTTTAGGTGGTTGTAGAACTTAAGTGCTCTCTTTTTTATTTTGATTATGAGTGGGTATCGTCCTAATTCTGCCCTGCATGCATTATTTGGTGTTTTTAACTGGGTACGGAGAATGGATTTGCAGAATTCTGTGTGTTTGTGTGTTTGCTAATGCCTAATGGTCCCCAGATCTCACAACCATAGAGGGAAATTGGTTCTATCACAGAGTCCAGTATTTTAAGCCAGGTTTTAATTGGGATGTCTATTTTGATGTTTCTTTTGATAGCATAGAATGCCCTTCTTGCCTTGTCCCTCACGTCCTTTACAGCTTGGTTATAGTTCCCTGTGCTGCTGATGTTTAGGCCAAGGCAGGTATAGTTTTTTGTTTGTTCTAGTGGGATTGTATTTTGGAAATACAGGCTTCTGGATCTTTTTTGAAATATCATGATTTTAGTCTTAGTTAGGTTCACTGTCAGGGCCCATGTCTGAGATAATTTGTGTAGGAGTTTCTGCTGTAGTCCTTCATTGGTTGGAGCAGGTCATCTGTGAAAAGTAAGCATTTGATTTCTGTGTTTGCCAAGGGGATGCCTGGAGCTGTAGACTGTTCTAACGTTTTAGCTAATTCGTTGATACAGTATATATGTTGAAGAGTGTTGGACCCAGGCTGCATCACTCCTCGGTTTTGGGGGAAAAAGTCTGTGTGCTTTTCGCACACAGTCCCTGTTAATCTAAACTGCACCGAGTGGGAAGTAAATGATGAGGTCCTCTGCAACAGAAACAAGTAACAGACAGAGACAGAGAGATAAAGATGTAGAGATAGTGAGACATGGCCACTGCGCTCTCTCTCTCTCTCTCTCTCTCTCTCTCTCATACGCACGCACGCGCGCGCTCGCACACACACACACACACACACACACACACACACACACACACACACACCAGCCATCTCCGGCACCGTTAACCCGGTCGATGCCAAATTGTGCACACACACTCCCTGGATGCCCCCAAATTTTCCAGAACGGCCTGTTATAGCGCCGACTTTTGATATTACTCTAATCTGTCCGATATTTCAGATTCCATCCTAATTGGCTAACATTGGCTTTCAAAGTTTGCAGGATTGGCCCGTTTTGAACAAAAATCCTCAAATCATGAACGGAGCATGCAAGGAATCAAACCCAGGCCCTTCTAGCTGAGGGGGACAGCACTCGCATACAGTTGGTCCTACATGGCATTAGTCCTAGATTGATTCATATACTTTATTTGTCAGAAATGTAAACATGGTACAGTAAGATGTTAAAGCCAAAAACCTTGTAGTCCTACAGTATCCTACTATAAATGCACCACATGCGTGCGTGCATGTGTGTATGGTTGTAATGCACATAACTCGAGAACCGTGTGACCCACCGACTTCACATTCGACACACACGTTCCACACCCCCACAGGGAGTGCAGTGCCAGGTATCGAGTCGGTCAGACCCATGGTTCTCCAGAACCACCACAAAACGCTCTGGTCAGGCTCTGCCAGTGGGCCTAATGAGGCCAACTCCTTTAACCTGGGCCAGGCTCTGCCAGTGGGCCTAATGAGGCCGACTCCTTTCACCTGTGCAATTTCCAGCCTCTGCCTCAGCCAATTGAGGCTCAACCAATCAGGCTCTGCCATTGGGCCCAATTGATTGCCAAGTACACTTTTCAGTTTGCAGTCTTCACACACACATACCCCGCAAACACACCTACGCACGCAAATGCGTTAGAAGAACCTGACACCCTTCTTCTTCGTGGGGTTTTTAGACAGCTGGTGGATGGAAAAGAAGCTCCACCTCCGCGGCTGACTGACGCGACAGACAGATTCCCGGAAACGCTCTCCTCCGCGTCAGTCAGCCGCGGAGGTGGAGCTTCTTTTCCATCCACCAGCTGTCTAAAAACCCCACGAAGAAGAAGGGCGTCAGGTTCGTCTGGCGCGGCTGTGTGCGAAGATGTGCCTGCGGGGACAGGCACACAGGCACATACACAGATCTCCATGTGGGACACCGGCTGACAGTTAAAACGGGTGCTATGGCAATGTATATCATTAGGTTCCCAAGTTGCATTGTTCCCAAGTAGGCCGGTGGACGACTGCGACGGGCACGTACAGGTCTAGTGTATTCAATTCATCAACATAGCATACAAGATTAACACAATTACCGGTATACAAATACAAACACTACAAAAGAGATGGGAAATTTTAATTTGCCACCAAACATTGTGATTGGATTTTCTTTTTTACATTAACCAATTAAACCCTAGCATCCCTATTCTGAGGAGAACTTTAGTCAAAAATAGCAGATCTACAAGCTCACAACGCCTCGCAGCATGAGGTTTGGTGTACAGGGAAGAAAAGAGCGGACCAAGTACATAGTGAGAGGTCAAGGTTACCAAGTATTGACAGTTTAGGTGGTTAAATGTGTGAAAATACACATGGATCCAACACAACACTGATGATACTGTCAAACTAGTCAATCTATGAATCTGCAACACAATTTTATTCAATATGTAGTGCGGGTCCCTGCTTCATCTTTCTCTCAGCTTGGGGGTCCTTGGGATGAAAAAACCTTGTTAGACCCCTGGGTTAAGGTGGTACTTGGTTTTGTGTGCATGCTGATAACAACAGCCACATAGTTCCACCACATGTTTAAACTGGCTTGACATAACGGCCTCCTAGTGTACCATGTTACAGCATATCAGGCCTTTAATCATCCATTGTGCGATGGAGGGCTCGTCCCGGACAAACGTATTCTCAGATCCGCTATGAGTGAAGGTCCTCGCAGAGGACGGCTCATTTGTCTAGTTGCTGTTGTTTTGCTGTCTGGCTGAGTCAGCAGGCGGGCCTAAGTGCCCATGGTAAGACTGTCATATAAAGCCCTGGACCTTGTAAACGTCCCTCACGGCAAAGGGACGGTCACAAAACAAGGGCTGCCAGTCACGTTGTCCCTCTACGTCTCAGGAATGGTAACTAGCGAACCCCTCCCACCGTTAGACGTGTGTCAACAATGGCAGAGTTATAGTTAGGCAAGGTTTTATTTTGTTTTCGTCTTTCTTTGACTTCATATTATTCATGGTTACTGGCCTCATTTCATTCAGGAATCACCCAATTTCCGTCTCTCCCGTGTGCCGGAGCCAATCAGTTAAAGCGGCCGACCTTGAGCGAGATGACACCGGGATAAATTAAGTTTGTCACGCCTCTCCACCCGGCGCTCGGCGGTTGAGGAATACTCCATGTGGCTCCGAGAGTCTCTTAACCCTTGACCTTGCGTCACATGTAGCGTCAACCCTTAGAGGGGACATGCATGCGACACCTACACAGGCCGCTTTCTTTTTACTGGACTTGACGCATCAAGGACTTTCAAGGGCTGGAAATCATGTTTAATTATGTATGTGTGTGTCGTCAGGTTTCACAAATTGCTTCCACAATCTGGTGTTCCCTATTGAGCTTTCTCCACTGTGTGATTGAGCGATATGCGACCTGTGGCACCACATAATAAATTATTATAGGCCTAGTCAGTCAAATCAAAACATCATTTAATCTTTTTTATCAAGCAAAGATGGTCTAAATTATCTACATAGTGCGGACCAGTGGTACTCAATGTGGAGGGCGGGAAAACCCATGCAGCGATCATTGAGGGGGTTCGGTCCCCAGGTAAATGACGGATTGTTTAGGGGTCTGTAACTGATTTACGATTTTAGATTCTGTGCCCATCTGTACATAACTTGGACGATACTAAGTCGACAGAAGGTGTCTTCATAACACTCGGCACGGTGTCTCGCTCGCTTTAGCTCGTCTCCGTCAGAGAAACCGAGTGCACCTTTTTCAATCTGACTGGTTTTCCAACCCACCGTGTAGGCTAAAAATGGAACCACATAGAGCACCGAAGTCTGACGTCACTTTCAGTAGAGGGCGCCAGTCCACAGGTTCATGTAATCTTTTTATTTGCATTGAAATTCCAATTTTAGGTCGCTTCATATAAGAACTGTGTTTGAAAAATAAACCGATCATCCCGGCCATTCTGTCAGGGGGGTGGCTGTGCGTCGTTAATGATGTCCATTCATATTTGATACAGCCAGTTTCTGGAGAAAATTGAATTAAAGTGGCCGTAAAAGCCTTGAAACTACAAGGGTACTGTTACATTCCCTTAGTAGGTCTAGGGGTATTAATAAGAGGATGCAACACGGCTGGCACGAGAATTTGTGATTTATTCAACGTGATTGTGAAAAGGTATATATTACTAAACAATAGTGATTACAAATTCAACACAAAGACAGGCTGTATGGGGCAACTTAAACAAAACAATCAAAACTATCTAGCCCTATGCTAAAGTGTCACATAACCATCTGACCTAACTCTAACCAATAAAAGGAAAAGATATTATATATAATTATAATCAGTTGTAACTTTAGCTCAGCATCACAAATAACAGAGTCACAAAATCAGCTCAGGGGCTCCACACAGATATAGCCCCTGGCCTACGGAATCACAGAATCAGCTCAGGGGCTCCACACAGGTATAGCCCCTGGCCTACGCTTATACAGACACAGAACCACAGCATCAGCTCAGGGGCTCCACACAGGTCTAGCCCCTGGCCTACGCTTATACACAGTACACAGTTATACACAGTTATACACAACTTTGAGCATTCCCTAGCTCCTCTGGACAGCGTGCTCTCAGTATGGGGAGACTGAGAGACACTGCCAATGATTGCGTGTCACAGGTGCTGCTAAGTAGTCTTCCCAGGTCGGTCCTCCGAGCGCGGATTGGCTCCTGGTGACGAGGGGGTGGGCAGACAGGTTGATGGGTCTCCGCCTCCACGCACCACAGCAGATCAGACCTGTGACTGAAAGTGTACAATGTAACCTATTCACGATATATTATAAGTATATAATATATATATATATAATATATATATATATATATAAGCATAACCACGTTATCATATATATATATATAAATACAATCATCAGGTTATCATCTCATAAATATATATAATCCCCGATTATGTAACACCCCCACACCTAAAATCAAACACAGTTTGAACAACATTTTCGTTCTGGGCACAACCCTCCCAAACGCATAAAATACAGGGTACACCAGAATTAACTTGGTTTACATGTCTTTCTTTTTTTTTTTTTTTTTAGATATTTTTTTGCGGCTTACGCCTTTTATTGATTTTTGAAGGGACAGACAGTAGGCTGACAGGAAACGGGAGAGAGATGGGGGGATGACATGCAGTAAAGGCCGTGTCGGGTCCGGGAGTCGAACCCGCGGCACACTGCGACTGGATTACCAGTCCGGTGCCCAGACCGTTACGCTACGGCCTGGGCCTACATGTCTTTCTTGAGGTAGCCTCAACCACACTCTAGTGAGGAGCACGCCTATCAAGACGCCCCCTGCACTCTGTACAACACTCAGAGTTAGCCGCAACTATACTCTAGTGAGGAGCACGCCTATCAAGACGCCCCCTGCACTCTGTACAACACTCAGAGTTAGCCGCAACTATACTCTAGTGAGGAGCACGCCTATCAAGACGCCCCCTGCACTCTATAGTGAAGTTCTACATAATAGTCAACCCTGAACAGAAAGCGTGGCCATCACCTGTGCTTTCCCCAGCAGCTTACACTGGAACAAAATCAGCCTTGTTCAGACCTAGTAATACTACCGACTACTATGTTTCAAGCCACACAACCTCTTTCCATGCGCAAAACAGAAAGGATAATCTATGAATTGATTGCACACTCAATTGTGTACTTGGTGTCCCACCCAGGAACAACAAATATACAAATATACCATCACTGACTTGACTGAATATACAATCACTGACTCGATTGCACACACAATCACTGACTTTGTCAAATACATGACAACTGGATTAAAACACTCACGCATGGAGCTTTGCATTAGCCATACATTCAAACAAATTCACATGTCTCCTGTCATGAAAGGAGAAAACACCACATTTAATTTGTCTGTAAGCTTGTTAAACCCTGCCACCTTCCCTCAACCCCTCAGCAATTAGTACAAGGGAAGCAAATTAAGAGGAGTGAGATACAGAACCAGGGCATTACATAGCCCAAGCCAAAATCAATGATTATTAACCCTTTCACACCTTAAAGTACGAACCCACCTCGGACTCACGAACAATGGGAACCAACCCAAAGTACTGTGGCATTTCAAAATTAGTGCGATACCAGCACAACTAAACAGAGAGCGACAGTAACTATATTACTCGATTTTCTGCACCCTCATTTAGCATACAAGCTCCTCACGGGTTAGGCCAATCTTCCCGTGGCAGCAACACATTCAACACAAACGCTGACACAGTTGAATTTCAAGTTTTCAACCTTACCTTCTGCAGCATAGGGACAGAGGCACTCCTTGAGTGGTGGGCTTAGAGCAGGAGCACCGTGCTCCGGACCAACATTTCTCTTCCGTGGCTGCATCTTCAGACTGGGGGAGCGGTGATTATGCCGATAGGAGGCACCCCGTCAGACAGGTTCCAACGGATGCTCCCAAGCCCCAAAGGTGATGACTAGGCCCCCCCCAAGTCGCTCTCAGCAGGTCAGCACGGCTCCGGGGACCCGACCCCCAGAACCAAATCTGTACTGGCCCGCTCCTTTCCACAGGACGCCACATTTGCCACGTAGGCTAGAACCAACAGCTCTGCCACCACTCTTGTCTATACCGCCTCTCAACAGCCCCGCCGCAGAGATTCTAAGAAATTTGGTCTAACAACTAGTTTTAGTTATATATAATCCCCGATTATGTAACAGGTACGTAAGCTCAGCTGGCAGCTTGACTCGTAGTAACCACGGAACATTAAATATAAAAAAATTACTTAATTAACATGTCAGTTTCTGTTGTGCGACGGACAGCTGCAGCCACCCCGCCTACCCGGAAATGTAGTCTCTGGGTTGTTTGACTCGTTTCTAGTGCTTATTGTGTTACTCTTTGGGTATATTTGTACATTTCCACCTTCAGTCGATGCTTCATATCCATATGAGTGAAAAGGCCGGGATGATCGGTTTAGTTCTTATATGAAGAGATCTAAAATCCCCCTATGGGGATTAAATGCAAATAAAGTGTACACAAACCTGTGGACTGGCGCCCTCTACTGACAGTGACGTCAGGACTTCGGTGCTCTATGGCCCTTACTGATCCATGTGATTTCATTTGTATACAGTCAGAGTTAAATTAACACTATGAACTGTAAATTGGTGGCCCAGACTTTTTGTAATAATGGGGTTCTGTATACCAGTGGTGCGTGTCAAGAGGCTGCAAGAAAGCGCCTATAGACCAGGCGTCTCTTCCTGGTTTTTAGACAGCTGGTGGATGGAAATTACGCTTGTTCTGCTTCAAGTTGTAGCGTCGGCAAAAAGAAACGGAAACGCTTTGCCGACGCTAAAGTTGAAGGCCGCGCACTAGTATCATTTCCATCCACCGGCTGTTTAAAAACCCGGAAGAGACGCCTGGTCTATAGGCGCTTTCTTGCCGCCTCTTGACGTGAAATTGTGCCTGTGCCCTCCGAGGCAGTCTGCATCCAAAGGCAACATGTGGCCTCGGCAGGTAGACTTGTTGAGCGATCACCTCTCAGAGTCTCACCGCGGAGATACAGCCGTTCCACTTACTGTACCTCCAGACACGACGGCTACCAACAACACGGGGATGGATCGTTGCTCACACTGATACCATGATCAATCTGTGCATCGTCCTCCATTTAATCAATCACACCATCAATTTACAGTAGTAAGTCATCGGTCAAGTAAACATTGCAGTCCAGCAATCATGTGCTCTTTAAGTGAGCACATGAGAGAGAGAGAGAGAGAGAGAGAGAGAGAGAGAAAGAGAGAGAGAGAGAGAGAGAGAGAGAGAGAGAGAGAGAGATTTCCCATAAACAAAGTATAAAAATAAGCACATCATTTCAGCGAGTTGTCATCTGTGTTTTATAGCTCGTACCGTGACAGATGGCGGATTTCTTTCCCTTCCATATCTGAGGCGTTTTGAGTGGTGCCTTCTTGTGTTCTTGGTTTTGTGCCAATTGTTCTGTCTAAAAAAATAGCTGGCCCAAAATTAATTCATTCTAATTTTATCGCACTCCAGTTAACCCTTTTACATTTTATGAAAGCAGCACTACTGTAGCAAGCCTTGGGCTAAAATCAAGCTTCTATACTGCTCAGCTAGTCCAGAAAAAAGAACCTCGGTTTGTGTGTCTGTCTATCCACCTGCCTTTTTGCAACGTAATTAATTGAGATGAGCAAAACGTTGAAAGGGGTGAATTGTTCAAGATGCCACCCACAAACTCCTCTTAATTACTATTACAAGGAACTGACTGCTAGCTGCCGCTAGCAATGAGCAGAGAACATATCCAAAGGAAAAAGCTAATAAGTGAAGTGATAGTGAGTTGACACACTATGGAGGAAAAAAAGGTATAGGCGTATTTTTGATGATCTGCACTTCCGTGTAGATCATCCACGCCCCACAGGAACTCTAACGTTAGGACCATATGTCCATAATGGACAGATCTAGAAGCTTACGTGTCGGGACGCACCACAGAACTTGCTCAGATCAGCTTTTTTTGGCAAGCGAGTCCCTCACGCGTTGAGATGGATCATGAGTGTTAATAAAGCAATAGCCTAGTTCAACCTCACGACCAAAGGCTAAAAAAAACACAGTGACGGCAAGGAAATTGTATAAGCCTTTTCTACTGAACAATTGTTCACTCACCTTTGTCGAGGTAAAAAGATATCTGATCATTTTTATCAGAGCTTTATGGATTACTGAGGGGATTATGTCCTTTGGATGAAGCTGTCCTACATTGGAATTGAGTATGGATTTCATCCATACTGTATCCTCATCATGGTAAGACTGCATGCGTTCATGTGATGAGGTCAATATTCTGAATTAAAAGTGCAACATTGGAGTTGGCATGACACAATGCCAACAAACTCAATAGCGGAACTGTGGCCATATGCAGAGGGAACTTTGCATCAGGACTTTAATGTGTCAACTGAAAATAAATAATAATCGGTTGAATTTGCATAATGTCTATAATATGCATCCAAGCAATCCATCATTGCCATCTTTTATTTATTTTTCTTTCTATTTTATATTTGTTGGCAAATGTTGGGCACATAAATATTTAATTTGAGGTTTGGCACTATTGTAATATAGATTAAGGCATAATGACATACGTAAGCTTTAGTCTTTAAGTCTGCCTCAGAGCGGACCTGAGTCCTGAGACCTGAGACCTGAGTCCTGACGCAACATTCACAGACAGAAATAGATTAATGAATCAGACTCATGATGTAGGAATTTGCGTGAATTCCTTTACATTCAAAATAAATTATATTCATAATATACAGTACATAGCATGTCAAAATATCATGCATCTACATGTAATAATGTACAAACATTCCCGTGTCATTTCAGCCATGTTCCATCTCTGTGATTACCCAGACATGTTTACATCTTTAACAGCTAATAAACCAGATGTTGTTGTAGTTGATGAAGAGTCCAGGGAAGTGTCTGTATTAGAGATAGCCTGCACCTTTGACCTTAGCCTAGAGGAAGCCTTTATGACCAAGGTCATTAAATACCAACCACTCTTACATACCATCTAAGAGCTATGTAGGTGCTATGGGCAGAGATGTTATTTATACCCATAGAGTACTTAAATGCCATGCTTTAGTGAATATAACCTTACTGCACCTAGAATAGTTTTGTCCCTGTATGTTTCTCCTTGATGTGGACATAAATCAATGGTTAATGCGTGTGTGCGTGTGTGTGCCTTTTGTGTAGGTTCTGACATGTACGCTCAACCAGTGCTTTAAGAGCGTCCATTCATGTCATGTCAAATGGTCCTGTGTTTGCACGGACTGTACCGGCGTCCGTAAGCGGGATCAATTTGTGTTCTCTCTACCGAATATCTATCCTGGTGGACGTGACCTTGTTCTCGTAGCGACACTATTATATTTAAAAGCCTGTGCTGAAAAAGCTTTCAAATGGCTGGTTCCTTTGGAGTGTGATCCTTTTAGCCCTGCTCCCAGTTCCATGTTCACACACCACAGATAGCCGTGGGGGAGTTGCTGTAATGTGTCACTCCATTAGCATATTCCACAATAACTTTGACTCAATTACTGCAGCAGTTATCACCACTCTATGCTTCCAGTCTGCTGTAAAAAAAATGCACAGGAGGGACGTGAATAACCACAAAGTGTTACGAGGGGAAAAACACTCCATCACGTAAAGGTTATGTCAATTAGTTGTTGTGTGTGTTGTTGATGTTTTGATGGCGAAGCTGAGCTTGCCATGAAGCTAAACGTCTTATGAGGGGGAAAGAATTAATGAAAAAATAAATAAATAAATAAACCTTTGGAATCGGGCTTATTTACCGGAAATATGTATGCATTAAATGTTAAACACGATCATGCTGAAGTGATTACATAAAGCAGTGAAGCACAGCGTTCTGTACACAAAGCAATCACATACAGCCACAGTTATGCAGTTATGTGCTCTCACCAAGTTCGTATAGAAAACCAGATAAATATGAATATAGATATATAACTAACTACGCTGACTAAGATATTGCTGCTATTATAACAGATGACCTCAAAACTTGATAGTAATAATGATACTATCTCAATATTTTGCTTACTTGAGTAACGCCCGCTTCATGCTTTGCCACATGACGTTGTGTAACTATAGAAAATAGCAGCCTACAAGCTCACGATGCTTTGCGGATAAGACATCATGTTCATAGTAATCTGTGACCTACGGTCGCAACAACAAGTCTACACAATTATAGAATGTAGAAGAATAGTTATTTTCAACGTTTGCCGTTTGCCTCTCTCTTATGGTACCACATCAATAGGCCTATACAGCATGGAATTGTGGATGAACTCTTATCCAACGACAACAAAATATCTTAAGTTTGGGGTCTGAGAGGCTAAATCTCATCAAATGGTGGTCCGTGGCTCAAATGCTGAATACAAATTGGACCTTTATATGAACAGGGTTGAAAGCCACTGCTCTACACCCCGAGTGTGCGTGCGTGTGTGCGCTTTGGGTCGTGACTCGTCACCCATAGTTTGAGACAGTGACATCATGTACGTATGTGTAGGCTGCTGGTCTTGTGCCTCCTTGAAGAATGTATAGGCCTAAGCACAAATTTGCCCCCCTGAGCTAACCTCCCCCATTTGGTAAAACGTTGGAGTCCTGACTGTCCCGCAGTTCAGGCATTCATTGTTTGATTGATTGAAGTATTTATTTACAGTTTGCAGAATTACAGTACATTTCAAGCACAACTCAATACAAAAACTGTTAACTGTGGATGACACCATAAAGCAATTATAAGAACTCTTCGTCTCTGGTTTGAGAAGCGCTGGACTAAAGTGATATCCTGCCTATGTTCAAAATGATGCCAAGGGTCTGACTCTTTACCAGGCAAACGTCTAATCTCTCTTTTGGGTCTCGACCTGAAAAGTTTGGGAGGCACTGCGATACTGGACCCCCCAGCCTTGGGTTACATGTTACATTTATTTCTTTCCGAAATTGGAAATTCAGCATTTTGGAAGGAATTCCTACTATATAACTAATGAGCAGCTAAGGTGTCTCGGTACTGAAAAATGAAGCAGCTTGCAGGCAGCGTTATTATGCACAGTGAGTGCATATAATATACGCAGAGAGCAGCTTCAGTAACAATAGAGAGGATTCCAGCAATTATGTTTTGTTTTGTGTCTCCTTTGCTAGCTGGTTCCGAAAACATTGTTCAAAGTGATCGTTTTAACAATGTGCACCCCGGAAACAATTTTGACCAACGACACACAGTTCTTTGCCGGCTGCTGAGACGATAAGTGGATGTAAATATGCAGGAAGTGAATATTCATAGGATAACTCAACTCCGATCTCTCTGCTTCCCCCCAATATGGCTGCAATCTGCCGTGAATAACTGTTAGCCCTGGGTGATCATTATACCCAAGCTCCCCCTCTGTGGGAAGATGGCACTGAGTAACTGACATATCCTGAATAAAGAAGAGAGAATGAAATTTAAATCACACTGACTTAGTCTCTCGCACGCACGCATGCACACACACGCACTCTTAGCCCTGCATGCATGCTGGTTGACGGTATCAGAGCTATAGTAAAGTGTAATTATTTGTCACATTAATTGAGTGTTCCAATTCCAGAGTCCAACAAAGTGTGGATGTAATAATAATGTAGTAATGGGGGGCGTGGTGGCGCAGTAGGTAGTGCTGTCGCCTCACAGCTAGAAGGTCCTGGGTTTGATTCCCGCTGGGGACGCTGTGGGTGCTGGGGGCGTGTTCCCTCCTCATCAGTGCCCATACCGGAGGCGGGGTTGGCGAAAGGGCCTTTCTGTGTGGAGTTTGCATGTTCTCCCTGTGTCGCCTAGAGTAGGTACCCTCACAAATGCAGTAATCCTGGTCTCTAAAACTACCTCCCCCTGGCCAGCCGAGGCGCCTGATGGAGGGGAAAGGAACTGGTCGGAATAACGTGTTCCTTCCACGCGCTACGTCCGGCCGGGGAAACTCCCCCCTGTCAGGAGGAAAGAAGCAGCTTGGACTACTCATGCATAGAAGGAAGCATGAGTTCAGTCTGCTGCCTGTTGCAAATTCCTGGGATAAAGAATTAATAAAAAAAATAAAAAAATAATGTAGTAATGGACATCTTACTCTTGAAGACAACAAACTTGGCTCAATTATTGAAAGTTGGAGACAAAAATGGCACAGAACGCTTTCGCACATCACTGACTGGCTTCTTGATGTAGACACTGCGTGCGTGCGTGCGTGCGTGCGTGCGTGCGTGCGTGCGTGCGTGCGTGCGTGCTCCGGGTGGGTGGTTGAATACACTCAAACATGTGCAATATGCATGCATCATGATAAGGGAGATTCCTGCAAGTGTGCACTTTTTTTCCTCCAAGATGGCCTATATAACCAAATTCAGTTAGATGAGTTTCAAATGGACCAGGCAGAACCTCCACCATTCAGGTGCTTGGCATTGAAACAGCCCCCCCCCCCCCCCCCCCTCACAACCGGACCCCCTTGTCTGCGTTGAAAAATACCCTGGGAAGGAGCGCAGATCAATCATCGTGCCACAAACAGACTGCAGGTGACATGCTTGCCAGGTGAACCTTAAAATATACATGCAGCCATATATCAAAAGCATGACAGGTACATTAGAGAGAGGCACAGGGGGTGCAGAGAGAAGCCAGTGTCAAGCCACTCCGTAGTCGCGGACTGTCACAAAACACACACTTTATTTCCTGCAGTGCTGGCCATGAGTGCATTGTTGCCTGCGAAAATATGATAAATATGACCCACTCACGCGGCCGCACATGCACGCATGGAAAAGCCTGCACATTCATGCATGTTGTGAGCACACACATGCACGCACACTCTTACAGTATATGCTACACGCACACACACACACGCACAAGTCTCACACACAGCAACACACGCACGTGTGCATGTACACGCGTGACCAGTGACCACACACACACACACGCACGCACACACGCACATGCGTGCGCACATATTTAAATAGTGTTACTGTACATCTCTGAAGTCTGAACTCACTCTCTATTCACACATGCACGCATGCCATGGACACACATGCACGCACACACACACACGCATGCATGCACGCACGCACGCACGCACGCACGCACGCACGCACGCACGCACGCACGCAGACACACCAGTGCCCCCACAACACTTACACAGAAACACACAAACCGCACAAATTGAGCCTCCCTGAGGATAGAATCATATCATGTCGACAACAAAAAAAGCTTCCCAGTAATGGGTACAAGTGTACTGTAAGGTCTCACCGCTAACCTCAACAGTCAATAAAAGCATGTTTTCAGCTGCCTCCTCTCACCACTCCCCACTATAAGCTTGTTGACAGTGTGGATTAAAGGACTGTGTCCGTAACTGCAGGGAGACGTCGTGCATTGCAGTGCTCCTTACAGTACTGTACGTACTTACTGTCATGTCAGTCACGAGGAGACTTAGGGAAAATTTGCATCTTTAAAATAATTACTTTCTCAATGTGCCACATTAGCATAATAGTGAAATAATATTCAATGTGATTTAATTAGGGGGTCTTATTGAAATGGGAGCCTGGTCTCTCCATTCAGCAGCAGAGACATGTGACGGCAAGCCATGGGGACCCTGCCAACAACAGGCTGTTCTTCCTCATGTTATGTACTGTGCACTGCCCTGTCATTGATTATTAAAGATGTGATCATCAGGTATAATTATTATATAAGGAGGCATACACAGTCCTGCCTTGATCCCGCCTCTAGCTGCCGCTGATTGGCCAGGCCGTTTGTTGGCCGGAGCATCGAGTTTGCCTGAGAGTTCCCAGATGGGAGCAGGAGGGGGGGGGGGGACCCAGTGTACTCTCTGCTGCCCCATCTGGCGGAGTCAGGTTAGTGACGGGTGGTGATCCACCTGAACTGAATTAAGCCATTCTGACCTGAGATCAGATTCATACGAGGTTTCCACATGGACACACTGGTCTGATTAACCCATTCTGACCTGAGATCAGATTCTAGAAATGTCAGTTGCTCTTCGATTTTTCAAAAATAGCAGACCTACAAGCTCGTATCGCGCCACTCGGTGGCGCGATATGAGCTTGTAGCTCTGCTATTTTTCAATAGCTAAAGCATAACACCATATTTACTTGGTTGACCGGGTGGTTCCACAGGGGTGTCAGCTTGGTAGATGCCTGGGGGACCAGAACACAAATAACCTTACTCTTACAGTACCACCAGGGTAACTGGAAGGCCCAAACAGACACTCATCACAATGTATTTCCGCGGATCGCTCGCCCTTGTATTCTTGTATTTTTTCTTTTTACTGAGGATAAGTTTAGAAATAAGTTCAGGGTTAGGCATATTTTTACTGGCTCCGTTTTCGTGAGGTTAAATTTAGGAATAAGGTTAGGTTTAGGCTCAGTTTACTCGGGTTACGTTTAAGAATACGGTTAGGTTTCGGCATAGTTTGCTGAGGTTACGTTTAGGAATACCTGGTGGCGACTGTTCCAATGTCGCCGGATTCCCCCCGGGGCAAGCGTTCCGGTATACACCAGCAGTAGGCCTACACGAATGTTGAATAAACATTGTGCCGACAGCACTTGCCCTAGCCTGGATGACTAAAATGTCATTCAGATGGCATGTTATGACATGTTGACAGATACTGTACTATTTCTATGCATTTGTAAGTCGCTCTGGGTTAAGAGCATCTGCTAAATGCCTAAATTGAACCTTGAATCTAGGCCCCCTCGTTGTTTTCCTTTGCTGATAATATCCGATCTACAACCTGGTTAATTGAACCAACTATTATGTGCAAGCAGACCAGCCAGCAAGTCCACTCAATTCCGTGATTTGATGTGACCGTGGTCACAGTAGAAATAGAATGGAATAAAAAAGGAAATATATACAGTAGCCTACATTTGAGCTGCTCTGTGTAGAGTTTCTTACTGTACATGAACTCCATTGAACTCCCAACTCACCAACCCACTAAATATCACTAAACTAAGGATGTGCTTTCATGTTTGGGCAGAAAGACCCCTGGAGACGAACCACACAGCAAAAGGAAAAGGCATCGCGCCTGGCCAGGCTCACATCAGAAGGCTAATTGTACTTATAGCGTTTAGAGCTAATTACCAGCGAAAACCTCTCCATTATCTCCTGACCTGTGCCTACACTAGTGAAATTATTTATTTAATTCTTCCTCGTGGAGCGAGCGCAACATAATCTGTTTTACAGTAATTAGGCAAATAGACATTCTCCTCATCTCTGTCAGTCTCCTGGGCACAGAACAGAGATCTGAACCAACCCACAGTCCACACGCATGCACGTCCCCCCAAAATGGCATTCTCAAAAACAGAGTAATGAGTACAGTAGCTTTTTGTTCAACTGTTTCTTGTTGCTTTTGTTTACATTTTGCCATTTTCGTTTAGTCCTTGCCTGCCCCCCTATACCTCCATGTCTGTAGTCACTAGGGGTGTGGAGGTCACACTTGATATACAATACATACAGATGTGCCATTTGAGAACGTCCTACCATTGGCAATTCAGTAGATTGTCAGTGCATTGTCAGAAACAGAACATCGTCAGTGAGAAAGGGGGCATTTGCCAAGGTCTTATTATGTTCATTTTATTCAAATTCCCTGAATATATAGAGTTCCTCAGTGGACACTTCTTTTCAGTAGCAAAGCGGTAGAATTAGCAAGGCTACTCAGTGAATAAACCTGTAGGGAAAACATGCATTTTCAGAAAACCTTCAGGGAAAGATCAGGAAAGCGCAAAGAGTTGGAATGGCACATTTGTATAATGTAAGAAAGACACAAATAGGGTGAAAATAACCAATGTTATGAGCTTGTATTTCTGTAATTTTCACAATAATTATCTGTGGAACCGAGTCAAACTATTTGTAATGCCTACAATTCCAAGTGCTTGTTAAGGTGGATTATTAGGACTATTTTGGTTGGGAGCTTGCAGTGGCATTTGGGAAGTAGACAACCACATGACTCCTCCGATACACTTGGAGCCTCTTCGGGGTGCAGTCGACCGGACCGACCAGTAGGAGTGGCTATAGAGCAGTGACAGCGATCGCCCTCCACTGCCTTCGCAGCTTCCCACTCGCCAACATGCTTGGTCACTGTTGGAGTGCCGGTGGCGAGCCGCAGACACGGGAAGGAATCAGACCCCATGCTCCACGGCAGTGCGGGCAGGAATTACACCCCCAGGCCACTCGAACACCCCATAAATGGTGCGACGGCGACCAACGCAGATTTTTCTGAATGCTAATAATATGCAATGGTTGGCATTTGGGCCTATATGCATACTAGCTTTATATGTGACGCCAAAGTTACATGAGGCTACATTTCACGGATCCATTTGTCTGCCGAGTAGGCAAGAGAGGCAGCCCTGCATATCAGGCACGACAAATAACCCATTCTATTACTTCTTAAAGTCCAATCCTTGCAGGTCTAACAAAAGCTCTGTGACACTAAAGCACGGAGCGAGGGAGGCATTTTTCTGCTTCCATTGCTCTCGGCGAGGCCGTGGCCTCGATAAAGCAGATTACTGAAACCGAAAGAAAGGAAGAGAGTTCATCTCCATGCCTGCATTGGCTAAAGGTCATTGTAATTTTTTAAACAAGGATGATAAAAAGAATGAAGATAACAGCGGGCATGGGAACGATAACAGTGTCCTGATTCATGTGTTTCACAGAGGCCTCCCTGCAAATGCCTGCATTGAATGTAAAAGGCATGCATGGCAAACGAGTCACAGATACACGCCCCCGTTAGGTGATGACTTGTCTTAATGTATTCTATGCATTGCAATATAAGGTGCTCTCTCCGTGTGTGTGTGTGTGTGTGTGTGTGTGTGGGGGGGGGGGGGGGGAGGGATCGGCCAACCAGAGGCGACCAATGGAAAGTCTTGGCCAAGCATCAGTGACGGCGTTGAGTGTTATGTGATGTGGATGGAGGAACCACCAGTTCCACCAGCGCAAGAAAAAGCACTCCCTCAGGCTGGAGGCAGTAGTTACTAGCTCATACATTACTTCACCAGAGGAATCCGGCTAACTACCCGGCAGAACAGTTCATATATTACTGTCTATACGTATGTGTGTGTGCGTGTGACTGTGCGACAGTGTGTGTGTGCGTGTGCAATTTGTGCATGTGCGTGTGTGAGAGAGAGAGACTTCAGTGTTTGATGTGGTCTCGGTGTGTCCCCAGGCTGTACATGGAGCACACAGCAAGACACAAAGACTACGAGCCTATAGAACCACACAGTTGCATACAGTACGTGCAGTCAGGGAGATAGCATTAGTTCTCAAACCTTTCCGTGCCAAGACAGATTTGGCCGCAAACACCCATCTGGAAATGTTTTGTGCCAGTTTTGTGCCAGCCAAGAGAGGTGTTGATGCAAAATGATTCAAAAGTTTCCAAACATTTTCCAACATTTTCAAAAAAGCTCACGTGGCACTTGTGAGCTTGCTTGTACAGCTTGTAGGCTACATCATGTATTAATGGATCAAGTTAACTTTGAGAACAACTGGGATATACCACATACACACAGATACACTCATAAATTAGTGTCGCATAGTATAGTGGCCCAGAGGGGGCAGAGCATCAGTGGAAACCATGCCACCTCTCATCATCTCCCAGAGAATGTGCTGCTGTGTGGTGATTGCTTAATTAACAGTGTTCCTCGTCCTCTCCGCTTCACCATCGATCACCTGCCTGAAGGAGAGAGAGAAAGAGCAGCCAGGGGGAGGTGATTTGCGAGGCCCCGTACGGTGGCCCCTAAAGGCTTTTCTTTTTGCGAGGACCTCGGAAGAATACTTAATTAATTAAGGAGGATTGGAATAGCTGTTTGTAACAAGGGCTCTCGTCTGTTGGCGTGGACGATCTCTCACCATGGATATGTAATCAGCAGATGACATGCATGCTGTAATTACTGGTATCGGCGGCAGTGAGCTCGTCACAGACTGTCTCCAAGACGCCATGGCTCCTCGCACTAATGCACAGCTGCCATAATATCCCATTAAGACATCAGCGTGGCCAAGTAGGAAAGGGAGTGCTCGTGTTTGGCGAGCATGGCACCCTGAAATAACCCTGGGAGGATTGTTGTTGTTCACTGTTCAGGCAAACTCGTTTCAGTTCTGTACATCGCGTGTGTGTGTGAGAGACGTGCCCGCGATGCCCATTGTGAGACTATTCAAGGTGCTTTATTGTTGCATTTTGTGTACATAAGAGTAAAACTTATTTTTGTTTGGCTTCAAAGGAGGGGGAGGAGAAGAAGGAGAAGGAGAAGAAGACAAAGAAGGCTCAACCAATGCTGCGTAGCCTTGTGCTGGGACCCCAAAGGCAAAGACACAGGTGTGTGTGTGTGTGTGTGTGTGTGTGTGTGTGTGTGTGTGTGTGTGTGTGTGTGTGTGTGTGTGTGTGTGTGTGTGTGTGTGTGTGTGTGTGTGTGTGTGTGTTACGATATTATTATCAGCATTAATGATGAGTGTACAATTCATGAAGACGGGTGAAGTCGTCCTTTAATATTCAAACATCGAGCGCCGGTTCTCAGCAGCTTAGATTGGCAGCCTGTCTTGATGACGATCTGGAACAGTTTGTTTCTTATTGATTGATCTCTCGCCCCCTTCTTCAGGGGGCGGCGGTTTAGGTGTAGGGTGTCTGGATAGGAACCGCAAGGTTGTCAGTTCCAACCCGTGCTCCCCCAGGGTTAGTGTCAAAGTGCCCTTGAGCAAGACACTGAACCCCTAATTGCTCCCGATGTGCAGGTTGGAGCCTTGCATGGTTTCCTCTGTCATTGTTGTGTGAATGTATGTGTGAATGGGTGAATGTTAATGCACAATCTATGTAAAAGCGCCTTGGATAAAGGCGCTATATAAATGCTCTTATTCAGCCCATATTTGACTACGCCTCTACCTCCTGGTTCTCTAACATCTGCCCCCTTCCTGCCCCCTTCCCTCAAAACAAGCAAATCACTGGCTTCCATTAACACCTGTCTGAAAATTCACCTACTGTATCAATGTCAGTGGGTCTAAAGGAGAGAAGGTGACTGCCCAACCTCCTTATAGCCCCCTCCGGGTTAATTTATTTGTATTTTGATTTATTTGTACTTCGACCTGTACATAGTTATCATGTTTTTGAGATATCTCGATTATTGTCATTGTTGTGTTGTGAATGAATGCATGGGACCCGAATGGAAACAAGACCGCACTGTCTTTCTTCGGTGCTATCCTTTTGGACCAAGGTGCTTTGACTGTACCATGTACTGTTTGCATTTTTATTGTCTAATAAAATAATCAATCTATGAAATAATCAATCAACCAAACCATCCCTGATGTCAACCTCCTGGGAAATCCCAAGGACCAAGTTAGCACCAAACCTGGGGGCAATAAATACTGCATTTTGAGTTCTGCTCCACTCCCCATGGCCCACACTCCCATACCACATCAAAGGTTCTGCTCCACTCCCCATGGACCACAGTCCCATGCCCCCCCCCCCCCCCCCTAATTCCTTCAAAATCACACTAAGAAGGTCACAGCTTCAGAATTGCTTTCCCCCAAGGTCGTTTAGGTGGCGTAAGGCTAAAATACCTGCCCAACACCACGCTGAGTGGTTCTCAAAGTGTGTGCTTGTGTGCGTGTGTGAGTGTACGTGCATGTGCGTGCCTGCGTGCGCGCGCCTGGGTAATCATGATATTTTGAACAATTTTATAAATTTTATGTTGGCTATTCAAAAATAGCAGATCTGCAAGCTTGCAACACGTCACTTGTATAGGCCTATATGCTGTTCTTTCCTTTTCTTTTTTCTTTCTACTTTGTTTTATAGATTCATCTGCATGGTTCCCAGCTGGATATAGGTCCCTAACTCCTGTTCAACTCTTTTTCTACTATAATCTGAGGGTATGGCTACATAGGTGTACAAATGCACAGGGCATTGGAAATGTTAGCGCGTGTTTGTTTTGCGTGTAATGTTTGTGCTGCATGCGAGCATGTGCCATGCCGTGCTATACAAATCACAGACTGGATGGAGGGACCAGGCGATGCGTGCGTGCGTGCAGCGTGCCGGTATGTGCTGTCAGCTGTCTGGAGGTAGCGGTGTACAGCGGCCGCACCATCAGTGTTGCATGCCGTCTCTGCACCGGCGGTGAGTCATACAAACAAACAGAACAACACGGCCTGGCCCGAGATCCCCTCTCCTCCAGCTGCGCTGATTGGCTGTTTTACCATGTTTACAGTGGCAATATAATGAGACTTGACAGTGGCGTTTGTTCAGGCGAGGCTCTGCTCAGCCCCTCTGCCCGCTCCCCCCCACCCCCCCACCCCCGCCTCTCTCTCTCTCTCTCTCTCTCTCTCTCTCTCTCTGGACCACACTTAAAAAGAAAGAAGAATTCACTGCTCACGGTCTCATTGAAACACACTGTGCAATGTAGGCTGATAGGCTGACTACTGGTGGATAGTAACTAAGTATACATTTGGAATTTCCAATATTCAATGCTTTGACTTCTACTCCGCTACTCTCCTCCGCTCCGCCACTTTCAGCCCCACATATTATTGGCTATTTAAAAATAGCCGATCTACAAGCTCTTTGCGCGTCGCAAAGCGTTGCGTTGTGAGCTGGTAGACTAGATCGGCTATTTTCAAAAGATTTTCATCCATTTTGAAAACCTGTGAAATGGTACATTTTGTATATTGAGTACTTTTAGGGCGCTTTCACACCGGACATGTTTGGTTCGTTTTAAACGAACCATGGTCCGCTTACCCCTTTGGTTCGGTTGGTGTGAACGTGCATACGAACTCTGGTGCGGATCAAAGAAACGAACCATGGTCCGCTAAAAAAGGCCGAACTCGGTTCGCTTCCAAACGAACCACGGTGCGGTTCGTTACTGGTGTGAACGCATTCGGACTTTATAGAGTTTTTGATTGATTGAAATATTTATTAACAGTTTGTAGAATTTACAGTACATTTTAAGCACAAACTCAATACAAAGACTGTCAACTGTGAGTGGACGACCCAATTAAGCATTACACTTGTTTACAACAGGGTCCACATTGTTCAATTCATCAAAGAGGACCAAATACAGTACGATAGCCAAAATAGCCGTCGGGCGTCGGCAGTTGTGAGGCTGCATTAATAATTAGTTATAAAAGCATGTCTTTTTTACGGGGATCACTATTGAGCTGACAGTCTGATTTTAATAGTAGACGCATATATGTCGAGGCGCACTGTGCAGCGCAAATGTAATGGCAGCGTGGTTCACATGCGCAAAAATAACAGATGTACAAGTTGTACAGATGTACACGGAATGGTATGTACGGTATGGTAAATTTGGAGCGCATCTCTCTCTCAGCGCATGCAAGCAATTATATCTACAGGCCTTTAATATAGCCTATATCAGACTATGCGCTCTCTCTCTCTCTCTCTCTCTCGCTCTCTCTCTCTCTCTCTCTCTCTCTCTCTCGTAATGACAGCACAGGAAGACGCATGCAGCCCCTGTGCGCACCTGTGCGTAATGTGACTATATCGTTAGATTGGAAGACAATACAGTCTTGGCTGACAACACCAATTGAAAGTAGAGTTCCCAAGGATTATGGTGATATTTAAATTTTAAAAATCGCATAAGAAATGAGCGAGATATGCCTAAATAAAATGTTAGTGGTCTTGGCAATTTATTTTATTTGTGTGCGATCCGGGGCGACGGCACGGCACAATAGATTTTCATTCATTTTTCAGATCATTGTCATGTCATTGCAGTGCAAACCATTAAATATAGCCTATATTAACTTCATAGGCTATTGTACAATATGTGACATATTTCTTTCACCCGGTATTATTGATGTGAGTTGATCAAAATAGTATTGCCTAGGCTATAATGCTTGACTTGTATAGCCTAGGCTATACAGTAGGCTATATAATGCCAGCACAGTCATTATTCTCTTTCTTTAAGACTAAAGGCAACCCTTGACTTGATGGGCTTTCTCAAATAGACTACTAATAATAATGCGACGATACCAGAAGTCCATTAACGTAATCAAAGCGATGCAATGACAAAGACAGTGAGAACAACAAAAGAACAAGCTGACGGTGTGAATCAAACTATATATATTTTTTTGTCTTCTCTGTTCTGTTGCCTCGGGAGGTGTTTTCTGCTAAACAGGCTTCGTTGTTTTTGGCTTTTGGCGAGGCTGCAGCTAGCTGCTATTGGTCCACTCCGACAGGCTGTTTTATTTTAAGCATGTGCCGCCGCCACGCAAGTTATGACAAAGCATGTGAGTCTTCATGTGTGTGTGTGTGTGTACATGAGGGGGAGAGACAGAGAAATATTTAATGTTAAATAGGCTATACACAGGTGGTCCCAAATGATTCATTGATTACATCACGATCACTATAGCAAAAGACGTAAAACTAGGTCAACTCAATTACTCAATTAGCTGCAGCGGAGCTGTTCTGACTTGAAGCTCAATACTAACTGACCACCTTCAAGTTTAAACCATAAGATGACATGGAAATGCCCGCCGATTTGATGCGCAGAAATATATATCTAATCGGGTTAAGGTACATGGAAGAAAAGTCCTTTTTATCGGGGATACCTTGTTGTAGGCTATACATCTCCGTGAATTGTATACATCCGCAGCAAGCACATTATTGTTCAAACACCTACTCCTCTGTTCATCTGTTGCTCTTATTTGGCTAATAAAAGAATTAATATGAATGAATGCAATAGCAAGTTGTTGCTGCCTGTCATGTTGCTGTTCTCTTCTCTCTGTGTGACTGAAGGTTGCCCCAAAATTTGTAGACAATGATTTCCCCTCATGTTCTTTTCCCCCTCACTTTCGTTCGCTTAACATGTCCACGTGTCATTTGTTTACATATTTGGTACGCTTTACAAAGTCCAGTGTGAACGCCAAACGGACCAAAATCAAAATGCTAATATTTGGTCCTTGGTCCTTGATCCGGACCTTCTAAGCGAACTTTGGGTGTGAAAGCGCCCTTACTCTTGGTACTTGGACGTTTACTCAACTGATACAAACCGGTACATACAAATTCATCTTTCAAAATGTACTTAAAAGTACAAAAGTAGTTGCATGAAAATATACTTAAGTACCAAATGTACTCATTATGCAGAAGGTCTCAAATGTAAATGTATATAAATCCAGATCCCACAAGCTCACAACGTGTCACTTTGCTTGTAGATCGACCATTTACAAATGATCAAAGTATAGGCCTACTGTATAGGTCTATAATGTGTTTCTGCCAAAGTCAAGTTGAATCGACTTCAGCAGCTGTTGTTGATCTGCCAGCGGGGCCGCCACAGACACAGATACAGCACAACGTGCTTCCAATAAGGAGAATTAATGTGATCAGTCCTGTTGGTCATTTATTATACTCCCAGTCTAATAAGTCTCTTTCAGGAGCAGTGTTTTAGAAGGTCCTCTGAGCCAGTTCCTCTATTGTTCCCTGGCTCATTGTTAACGGCCTCTTTTGTACCAAGCAAGCAATCAGCCACTGTGTGCCGTCTCCCAGTGCATCCTTCATCATTAGGCCGCCAACACTCCAGCATAACCTGTCGCCAATAGCTCTCTCTCTCTCTCTCCTCCCCCATTTTCCTCCGCCATTCCCGTAGACACGCCGTTTCCCCGTTCCCCCCTGTGTGGGACGGGGTCGTGGGGTCAGGTTGTTGCTTGTTTGTTGTCTCGGCATCCCATGTGGCCCCGAGTGCAACCAACTGCGAGTTGATATTGGCCATCTTACACCAAATGGCCATTTAGCATGCTACTACTGTCTTTCTATGTATAACAACGTGCCAACTGGGAAAGGAGTGGTGCAGGGTGGCTTCTCAAAATGTGTGCATCCATCACACTTAAGCACTTTATAGGGTGAGGGTATATCCAATACGCCACAAGATAGAGCCAGCTTTTATCGTGTATGAGGGCACATTGTATTGTTCTTTTGGCTTATGGTGGGGGAGACAATGCAGTGTGTTAGTGTTTCTCATCGTACAAGTGTAACCCACTATGTAAGCCACCCATCAAGTGGTGGAAAAGGTACTCTGTTTTACTTAAGTAAAAGTATCAATACCGCAACGAATAAATACCCTGTAAAATGACGGCATTCAAAATTTACTTAGGGAAAAGTATAAAAGTACCATCACTATGTACCCATTATGCAGAATGTCGTTACATTTTCCAAGAGTTAATGATGCTTGTGTTCACGTTCGTTAGCATGCAAACAGATACGTTCACAAAAACATGAGCATGGTCCACTCCACGCACAACACTGCTTGTGGGCTACAGGCAGGGCTACTGTACATCCACCTCGATTTGACAACACGACATTCGGAAACCTTGCACAGGTCACACCGCACCAGTTCAAACCCTAGCTTCTGTGCCCCGAGGCGTCATAAATGTAAAAAAATAAATATCTAGGCTATATTTTCTGCCTCTGCCATGCAAAACTACATAAATACTGTGCAATGGCTTCATTGATTTGAAAGTGTTGGTGTTCCTTCACTTCACTTTGCTCGCAAACTCCCCAGCAACATTATTATTTTCCCCTGGTTGCTCTGGGAAAAATAAATCATTGTGCTGAAAATAAACAAGTCAGTGTCTATGAGTTATGAGAGTGTTGTTGCTCCGGCCTCCACGCAGACACTTGTGCTGTTCTGTGTGACAGAGACTGCTCCATGCGTCCTCATGCAAATTGGGGTGTTAACCCATTATGACCTGAACACGTCCTTTAAGTCCCTTTTCTGAAAAACCGATACAGTATGTTACTAGTGGTGCAGCGGTGCTCAAACCTTTTCACGTCAAGGACCCCCAAAATGATTTGTATTTGAGTCGCCGAGCCCTCATCTCTAAAATAACTTGATCCAGGGACCCCCAGAAGCAAAGATTTGAGTTAAAACAAACATATTATATTCAACTATTTGCACACTATCTCCCAATAAAAAAGTCAGATCTATAAGCTCATAGTGACGTGTTATAATTTGTAGAACTATATATATAATCTAAAATGACACAGATGCTTTCCCGGTTTTGATGCGTTAAGCCTAGGCTATGATGGGCTTGACGTCATGCAGCATATTGACTGAGTGCAGCTCAAAGCCACGGAAGAGGCTCAGTATTGGCACGCCACTAAAGAGCCTCCGTCTTCCCTCCCCTCCTATCCTTATATCCTTCCCTCCCCTCCTATCCTTATATCCTTCTCTCCCCTCCTATCCTTATATCCTTCTCTCCCCTCCTATCCTTATATCCTTCTCTCCCCTCCTATCCTTATATCCTTCTCTCCCCTCCTATCCTTATATCCGAGCCCAATAGAGCACCGAAGTCCTGACGTAACTCGCTCATCCCGACGATTCCCCTGGTTCACGGAAGTAGTTTCTCTATGGAGAATAACATGGGGTGATCTTAATATCGTCTACTATAAGCGTTGTGGTCCAAAAATAAACAAGCTGTCTCGGCGTTATTGTCAGGGAGGTGTCTCTGTATCGTTTGCAACAGTCAGTCACTCATATATGATACAGTCTGCTTCTAGCGAAAATCTAACTAATTCAGCAGCAGTAACATTAGCGTTTTCTCTCAGTCAGTTGATTCTTCATATCCATGTGAGTGAAGCGGCCGGGATGACATGTTTATTTTTCAAACACAGTTCTTATATGAATCAATCTAAAACTCCTCCTATGGTGATTTCAATGCAACTAAACAAATACATGAACCTGGGGACTGACGCCCTCTACTGAAAGTGACCTCAGACTTCGGTGCTCTATAGATCTTCCTGTTTCATTTGTGGTTCTGGCGCCATCCGTTCCCCCCTTCTTTTTGCAGCAAGATCCTTGCAATTAAAAACACTCTGAGCCCCGTCTGCCTGTCAGCACGACTCGTCAATGCTGCACGGGTGCCGCTTGAGTTCACACGGACTCGAGGAGACTGTATGCCGGGGAATTGACAGATTGCAGCCTTGTTTTGGGCATACATAAGATTACATGATTACAAGTACATTTGCTCAAGTACACTATACTGAAGTAATGTTTAATATAAAATGTTTAAATTAAATATTGAATGTTAAAATATTACTATTTTTACTTTGGATATACGTTTATTTTGGTGTCAATACCTTTGTACCTTTACTCAAGTACATTTTGAATACCGAACTTGTACTTGTACTTGACAATTTCGACAATAGGGTATTGCTACTTTTAGTATAAAAAGTATTAAATGCGTATAAAGTACTTATTCGATCACTGATTGTGGGAGTATTTGAGTTTGGAACTTGAGCAGACGTTGTCGTGTAGTTGATATGCAGTATTCTGCATACTAATGGCTGCTCGCTTTAATTACAGTTTATGTGGGCGGGGCGGGGCGACTGTGGTTCAAGAGGTAGAGCAGGTCGTCCAATGATCCATGGGTCGGTGGTTCGAATCCCGGCTCTATGTAAAGCGCCTTGGATAAAGGCTCTATATAAATGCACCATTTACCATTTATGTGCCTTTACTTATGCTTTTCCTCTCTGTCATCCAGTTGTGTTTTGCCGGTAAAACTGCTGCGTTTCATTTTATAAGATGCAACATAAAACAAGGTGTCCATTGCGCCGCTTAAATGTACCGTACAAAACAGGTTAATTAGGGTTAATGGCCATGCATTTCCTCTCACAATAATTGTTTTTTTTGTTACATTGTTGTAGAAACCTTTGTCTTACTCATGATTTGATGAGCTAAAACACTTGTTGAAACAAGTGCTCAAACCCTAGAGAATGGAAAGCTGATTTTGTAAAAAGTAAATAAATGCATACTTACAGTAAATGTTTGAATGTCCAAGGACATTCAAAACTTGTCAACAGCCACTTAGAAAACTATAGAAAAGCTGGCACTGAAATGGAAACCCTTTTCATAAATTCATGATAAAACACTAAAATCACAAAACACATCATCATCATCAATAAAACACTCTCAAGACAGCAGAATCTGTCAGCACCACTACATTAAACCATTCTGAACGGGAACCCATTTTGGTGTTAGCATCATGTCATGCTTTAGCTATTGAAAAATAGCAGATCTACAAGCTCATATCGTGCCACCGAGTGGCGCGCTACGAGCTTGTAGGTCTGCTATTTTTGTAAAAATCGAAGAACGACTGACATTTTTAGAATCTGATCTCAGGTCAGAATGGGTTCATCAGACCAGTGTGTGTCCAGTGGAAACCTCGTGTGAATCTGATCTCAGGTCAGAATGGGTTAAACATGTAATGTTGTTGTATATTATGAATAAACACAGAAGCACCCGAGACGAAGTGGACTATGAAAGGAGGAGGAGCCAAACCGAGTCCTTGTTTCTACACAAAAAGGGAGGTGGCGTGCTCAGTGGCAGAAAACAGAGTTTTTATTTGTTTTTTTTTCGGTTCCCAGATTGCTAAAACAATGTAATTACCAATTCCTGTGCCTATACTACTGTAGGTCTGACAATAATTATACATCACACGCTGCCTTTGACATGGACACAACCTTGTGAATGTCCCTGTAAAACTCCCGATCATCGGCGAGGGCCAGGCATTGTCACTGTCCTCTAATTCAAAAGTATAGCTCTTGTCCCATAAATTCAACGGTCTCCATCACCGGGCTGCAGCCTTGAAGGCAGATGACCCCCACATCCCCGGGGCTCTCGGCCAGCACATGACACACATAACTCTTCATACGTGTAAATGCCGCACACATCATAACGTATTACAACCACTGATGAAAATGATACACTTTTCAGCTTTTATGATCACAGAGGAAAACTGAGCCTGATCTTTTACGACCCATGACATGGGTCTGAGTTTAAACTCTAAAACCATTGGCATTTCAATGAAACACAGGGTAACTTGCCTATGAAAATAGCTTAAACCAAGAAAAACAAGCTGGCAAGACACGCTTTGGTGAAATTGGTGCATTGTAATGTCCAGATTGTCTGTGCGGACCTCATATCGTCAGTGTCGGGCAGAAACCTGATATCATATCCCAAAACGTTGATTTTAAGATAATGATATGATATGATATGATATAGTACTTTATTGTCAGTTTGAAATTTGTCTTGTGACCCAGCGGCCTTGTATGCAACACATATACACACATTTGACATAACACAAAACAGAAAAGAAGATAGAAACATATGGGCAAAGAGCAATGCCCACAGCTCAGTCTAGTCCTGGCCAAAATCCTGATTAAGCCTCAATGTTGACTGATGGACAAAAGACCTCTTCAGTCTGACCTTTTTGTATCCTGGAACACAATATCTCCTTTCTGAAGGCAGCACCCTACAGTATACTCTCCATACAAAACATGGTTATAGTATTAGAGGTGATATTCCTTGCTAACCTTTGGATGCTGTTATCATACGTGGATGTATAGAGCCTCTGAAGTGGTTGTCCAACAATCTTTGAACAAATGTTTAGTTGTTGCAGCAGTTGTGACTTTATGGCTACAGATAAATCCATACCAGGTGGTACTACAGTACTGAAGAACACTCAGTACACACAGAAGTGAAAAACAAAAGAAGGATCTGTCTATGACTCTACGTAGCACCAAAGGATCTTAAACGGCGAAGGAAATAGATTCTTTACTTTCAGTATACAATTCAATCTGATCTTTCCACGACAGGAGTTGATCTATTACTATTCCTAGGTATTTATATGAACATACTAATCTGTTCACTATGTATGAATAGTGATGGGGGATCTGTGTGTCTCTAGTGGTGCAGCAAATATAATCTCTCTTCAGTCACATTTTTGCCTACAGTATTAGGATATGCTCAAAATAGGGATGGGTTATTAATCAATTGTTTTGTAAAATTATCGATGATAGATTTTATTTGAATAATCGATTAACATTAGCATGCCTAAATAAAAGCATACAGTATGTGAAATTCACATTGAGATGACCGACTGCAACACGCCAGCCTGTGATAGATTGCGGACGGCGTTTCCAATTTGTGACTCACATCCTCAAGGCACTAATACGTCCATAAAGACTTATTTCTAAACATTTGGTCTGCCTTCTCAAACATATTTATCCCAGAACCCCCACAACACAAACCAGTAACTTTTGTTACCACTGATCCATGTTATTGGCTCCTTCTTGTACTGACAGGCTATTAATCTTGGATGCATTTCTTTCTTTCTTTCTTTCTTTCTTTCTTTCTTTCTTTCTTTCTTTCTTTCTTTCTTTCTTTCTTTCTTTCTTTCTTTCTTTCTTTCTTTCTTTCTTTCTTTCTTTCTTTCTTTCTTTCTTTCTTTCTTTCTTCCTTCCTTCCATGTTTCTTTCTCTCTGTGTCCACCACAGTGGAGCGCTATCTGCAGTTAAATTAGTTGTCTGGTATTGTGTCCCCAGTTTAGCATGAAATTGAGCATCATTGTTATGTTGGTATTCATCTATAAAGTCCTTATCGGCAAATGCCTTTCACAATTTCCATCCATTGGAAGATGATAAAGAATGTGCAAATAAATGACAGTGAGGCTCCCTGGCTCTTACTTTGGAATACAAACCCTACTGTAGGCTATAGGACGCGACCCCGTTTTCTGCCCCACGAAGGGAGGACCCTTCAGGGAGGTGCCCAATAGGCAGAGAATAGTAAATCCTTGTCCCCCTAAAATGAACACAGTGCAGCGCTCTGAAGTGGAAGCTCTCGACTTTACAGATGACTTGGCTTTGTTCTCCCACACACACCGACAGTTGCAAGAGAAAACAAGTCGTCTGAACACATTTGCAAAGCAAGTAGGTCTGAAGATCAACCAGAAGAAGACAGAGCTGATGGTGCTGAACATCCCAAACCCCTTACCAATACACAATACACAATACACAATACACAATAAACAATAAACAATACACGTAGATGGAATAAACCTAACAACACATCTGTTCACTTACCTATAGGCAGCGTGTTCAGCCATAATGGAGGTGCAGGTAGCGACATCACAAGCAGTCTCAGCAAGGCCAGAAACACTTTACAGAGGCTTAACAACGTCTGGAAGTCGGCCCAGTACAGCACCGACACCAAACTTAGACTGTACCAGAGCTGTGTCCTGTCTACCCTGCTATAAATCTGGCCCAAAATCATCTCTAACCAACACCTTATTGACCTGTGCAAACAGGTCAAGAAGGTGTTTGTAAAAGACGGGGTGCCATGATTCCCCTCCCTCCTTCTGTACACCTTTTCAAAAAAGTATACAGAAAGTGTTACAATTATGTTTTATGTGGCCGGGCCCACCAGTTCATTAAGTGTACCTGGTTTTCACCTTAGCACCACGCACATGAGCCACGCCCACAGCTGTTGTTGTATGATAATGGGGAGGGGATGATTTTAGTGTGTCACTAAAGCGGTGTATTTCGATTGGGCCTTATCATCATACATCAGCCAATCAAATCATCACATTCTGTCATACTGTACATATTTTAACCACACCTGGGGGTCTATTAGAGTAATGTTAACTCCATAGACACATACAAAACAGGAAAAGTACACAACTATAACAGTCTGTCTAGCGGCAGAGATCTGAACTATAATATATTGTATATTTCATTGGCTGGAGATACCCATTGGCCTCTCTTTGGCATACTCCTTTTCTATAGATTTGCTATATTCGCCCGATGTTTGCCCCCAGAATAGGGACGCTAATAGGGTTCATGTGGGTTTAATCCATTCTAAATAATATTGGCTCTGTGTACGGGTCCTTCATACTGTACATTGTTCTCGCAATCTCTTTGCCAGGAGTTCCACACAAGAGAGAGGTTTGTGGGTACTCGGGTGGCGCAGTGGTAAAGTGCCTGCCCACCACGGAGGCCGGGGGATTGAATCAGGCAGGGAGGCTGATAATTGTTACTGCAGGCTTTTTGTAATTCATTTCATTTTTGTATTTTTGTAATATATTGCTTTCTTTTTTTGTTTCTCTATCCAAGGACTAATCAAAGAATAAGTTGTATATGATGGATGATATGAAAGTCACTGTTCGAAAGAAAATGGACTTGTAGATCGCTTTGAACTTACAGCAGCGATATAGTATATCTACAGTATATAGAGTTAAAACAAATAGTAGTGGATGACACAGCGTCCGATGGGACGGAATGACAACACAATAAGAAATGACTTGGACAAAGAGGGGCCTAGATACGTATCTATACCTGCAACTGTGGTTGTGGGTGATATTTTCCTCTATATTTAGTATTCACATTTTATTTTCCTCTTCGCATACTGTATATTTTAGACATGTGCAGAGGCACATCATGCCTTGAATTCAAACCATCCGTTTCTCCCTGTAACCACATCCACACTCTAATACCACAGGAGGACAACCAGGGAGACTCTGACGGTGTCAACGACCAGGCAAATCAAACATGCTAGTGGCACATCATCATGGCTGCCAGAGGTTATATTTGCGCATGGGACGAAATGGCCATAAATCTGCGCGGAGGGGTTGAGAAGCGGTTAAAAATGAATAAAGTCCCTGCTGGTGACAGATAAGGCATCTCTAGACTATGACAGATTGGCTCTTCGCGAATCGCCTATATATTCCCCGCCCCTGAAATTCCATTTTGTCACACAGATAAGGGGACAAGTGATAGCAGATAGCAATCTGTGTCAACACAAACTAAATTAAAAAATGTAGAGACTTAAGATGTGATTGTATCTAAGAAAACGTAATGCAATTTATTCTGCTAACATTACATGTTTAACTCTAGAGGTTACTGGGTAAGAGGGGGGGGGGTGTTGTTGATCGATAGCTGCCAATAAGTCAAGATATTCATAAGGATAATGTCGCATGGATGATGTAACAGGCATGGACATTTGGCCGCTCGTAATTCCTGTGGAACAACAGGCACGTCGCTCTGAAATGCAGGGAATAAGAAATATCAGATTTTGTTTTCATAACTGCAGTTGTGTTATATGCAATATGAACCTATTAAGCATGCTAAAACACTAAGTTGTAGATATTTGGAATCCATTTATCTCTTTATACTTAGTCCTCCAGTGGGCAGTCAATGATATGCGAGCATATGTATGTTTAATTAAATATGGCCATTTGCATGCTGGTGGTGACGGCACATTGCAGCATGAATATGTTATCAAAAGCATGTCCCCCTGCAATGCAAAGTCACACAGCTGAAAACAGCAATGTGCAATCAGTGAAAACCCAGCTTGAATGCATTTCAAGTTGAACAGAAATATATATTACTGTACTGTATACGCAGTGGTTGATATATTGTTATTGGAATAGAAAATAGAAAAAAATAAATGCGTGTTCTTTAATAATGTTCCGTAAAACTGTGCTTATTGAAAGTATTGCCCATTAGCCTATCTCTGTTAAATATTTGTTATCTGAAAATTGGACTAGAAATGCAATGCATATCCCACACCAGCTAGTATTACACATGCATTATGTACAGTTCATGGTGAGTGATTTAACATTGATGGAGGAAAAAATACAGTCTGCAACACTGGTAAAGAAAACTCAGCTCCGCTGGTTCATGAATTCATGCAGCCGGGAGAGTCTGGGATGTACATGAGATGATGTACTCCGGTTCAATTCTGCCCGCGCGATATGCGGCTGTATGAGGCCGCTAGAGGCGGGATCAACGCGAGACTTATGACATATTGAAGCGCTGCCACAGCGCAAATGTAAACACAACCTAACAAGACTACAACTCAAAATTATTATGGAGATATCAAATGTTTGTCCCACTGCTTCCGGGTTCATTGTTTCTGTTTGAGAGATCCCAGATGCAGGCAGGAGGAGGGAACTGGTGAACTCAATACTGCCGCAATCTGGCGAAGTCAGGTTAATCTTCTTCAGGAATGAAGAAGATCCCAGTGATGGAAACGTTAAATTAATGAACCAGTGGTACTGAGTTTTCCTTACCAGTGTTGCAGACTGCATTTTTTCCTCCTGTATTGCCGTTTGTCCAGCACGTTTGATATAACATTGATGCCATTAGGATTACATGAAGGTTAAATGCAGGAGACACATCACATCATTTATGTGCAGATGTGACAAAATTACCCCTACATGAATTGAAATGACTGAATTACTGCCTTCTCTATCACACTAATCACATTTCCCAAATAATACTTTGCCACAAAATGTGCTGTTAAATTCGAAGGAGAAAAAAATAAAGAGTCCAGGTTTAAAACCAATTAATCTAAAACTGAACAGAAACATCACATATAACAAACTATAACAAAACATGCACATCACACATCGGGGAAAACAGTGAGTGAGCTGCTATGTGACCTTGATGATGAAGGACATTGCCATTACCAATGGGCGGATGTGAACACATGCATCTGCTCTCTGTTGGTTCGGTGCCATATTTACACAGATGGCTTTTGTCATCGTCAAACATTGTCATAAAATACAAATGGGTTTGAAGTGAACTAGGGAGACATTTTGGCCGATATCGATATCTGAATCTGATATAATTAATTGCTGTTATGGCCGATAACCGATATTACCAATGACGTTATGATCTCATTCCGTATTCAAATATTTCTGAAAAATACATAACCTCCTAACAGGGTATTTGCACTGCAGGCTTATAAGCAAGTCAGATTTAACTTTAATACCTTATATTTAATATTGTGAGCTTGTAGATCTGTTCGAAAGCTGTTATTCTGGGCTTGTTTATCTGTAAAGACAATCGGACCGATGAATTCATCTGTTTCATTAATCGATTAATTAATCGGACCGATTAATTAATCGGTCCGATTGATTAATCAGATTAATCAGAACTGCTTAGTGGTAATGCACTGCTGTGGATGCAGCAGAACGTGGTTGGTCAGATTATGAAGGATCAAGCGACAGCTGTCAGCCAATAAGGAGTTGGTTATGTTCAGTCTTTTTCTCTATTTAGACTTCATGGGCCATGATCCTGATGTTCTGTATTGTACCAGGCACGCATAAAACTGTAATACAAGTACTGTACTTAAGTACAATTTTGAGATATTTGTACTTTGTACTTGAGTATTTCCAGTACTTTTACTTCTACTTTAGCTACTAGTTACATTATAGATTTGGATTATTATTGCAAATCATACATTACCAACTTCAGCCCTACTGTACTGTATATACATTTCAGCCATTTGAAAATAGCCTCTACAATGTGTCACTATGCGACGCATTGTGAGCTTGTACATCTGCTATTTTCAAAACATTTGTATACATTTAAAAATTTGAAATCAGACATTCTGAGTACTTTTGGTACTTAAAGTACTTTTGTACTTTTACTCAAGTGCATTTTGAATTCTTCTAACAGAGTAGTTCTACATTGCATATTGATACTTTTACTTAAGTAAACCATTGGAGTACTTTTTCCACCACTTTATAATACAGACCATCATTATGACAGCATGTGGCTAAGGAGATAGAAATCCAAAAGGTCAGCGGTTTGACCCCCGGCTCTATGGCATAATGACCTTGAGCCCCTAACTGCTCTTGAACAGGTTGGTGGACTGCGTTGTTTTCCTCTGCCATCAGTGGATGAATGCAACGCACATTGTAACGCTTTGGATAGAGGCCCTATAGAAATGCAGACCATTTACCATTCATGTTTTCTCAGTCACTGAAATAATGAGGGCACTTCACAGCATGTTGGGGAAAAAATAGACCTTTACAAAATTATTCTGGAATATAGATTTGAATACACAATAGCAGAAATTTTGACATGTCTGACAGAATTATATGTTCACAAAAATCCTTTAGTCTTCTCTATTTTAGAATTTTATATTGCACCAAATAGAATGTATACATCCATTCCCCCCCAATCTCTCAGATTTGAACAAGCACCATGGCGTCTGAATCCAACAGACCCACTGTATAATTGGGTTGACCATCGCCCTCGATGCCAACACTAATTCCCCAGCTCGTCTGCAGACTCTGCAGCGTCTGCACCTCTACTCTCCGTCTCAAAGCATGGTCATCGTATCCTCTACCCGCATAGATTCTAAGCATCCTATGGGTCCAGCGTTGCAGCACCTCACCTGCTAAGATGGTGGCTGCAGCAGCAGTCACATCTATACTGCAGATGCAGAGGAGGTTTTAATGAGCTTGTTAGAGTGAGGCGCTTCATTAGTGTGTGCGGAGGTCCTGAGGGGGGGCATGGAAATGAAATGTTTGTTGATGAGCAGACCCAGCTTGGCTGGAGGTAGCACCGTAGCACTGCTATACTGTGCACTTCTCCAAGATCGATCAAAGGCGTGCTCCCATTGCTCCGGTGGCGGCATCGCGCTTCAAAAAAGCCCGGCGAGTTTCTATCTCACTCTCTCCGCTCCCAATCACCGCGTTCCAAGTGAAGGTAATCGATACCTGTTTAGAGCGGACAGCACTTCAGCCGCCATTTCCCCCCCCCCCCCCCCCCCCCCGTTATGAAATGCTAGGAGATGCTTTGGCATCTGATTTCTATCCACACACACCTACACGCTTGGATATTGATCAACATCGTGACTCTCTCTAACCATCAGATTGCTCCTTCGTTCTCGCCGTGGAGAGTTTGCATTGACACTGTCTCCCGAAAACCTCTTATGTCTGTCTGTCTGTCTGTCGCAGCCAGTTGATGCGCTGTGGCTGTGGGGACGCCTGAGGTTGAATAGATAATGGGGCGCCTGTGATTGGCTGGCATTGAGAGGAACAACAATCTGAAATGCTAATGCGAAGTCTGTCCCATCTCTAAATCTTCGGCTCGGTGTCTCTCCGTGGTTTTGTTGGTGTGTGTTTTGTGTGTGTGTGTGTGTGTGTGTGTGTGTGTGTGTGTGTGTGTGTGTGTGTGTGTGTGTGTGTGTGTGTGTGTGTGTGTGTGTGTGTGTGTGTGTGTGTGTGTGTGCGGGCGTGCACATGCGTGTGCGTGTGCGCATAAGTGTGTGGTAAATCCTTCAATTTGGATGACAGAGAGGCAGAGCTGCTTTACTCCAAATTAGCTCCCAAGAGTGAAGTGTTCTCGAGGCCTTTATCCTCCCCTGTGGGTATGATACATAGAGTTTAGTGGACACGCACGCACGAACACATGCACGCACGCATACAAACGTAGGACTCATCAAATGATCTGTAACGTCAAACGAATTCTAAATCGTGGCCATAACATACTGACCTCCCACTCTCAGTACTCACTCTGGTCTTTCACCAGGTGCATATTGTTGCCCCTGCAATCCCACATACAGAGGACCAGGTAGGTTCTTAACCATCACCCTAATTTGACATACAATTAAGTATCTAGTGGTTAAACCTCCTATATGTTTCTTCTTTCCCTGATCACATCGGCTATTATCCCCCCATTATAATCGCAGGTAAATCCTTCAGTGGTGCTAAACGCGAATACGGCCTATTCATATTCCAGTTTTAGGTGATAAGGTGACCACCGAAAACTACAGCGTGACATCACGTTAAGCACCCAAACACATCTCTCTGTTTCTACTCACCACCGTTTCAGTGGTCAACTCATCACGTAAAACTGGAGCATTATTGGGCCTTTACTGTTAGCCGTGTGCATTGTTCTACCTGGACTTGAATTTAGGTGACCCGAAAAGACTATGAAAAAACATGTAAGGAAGTCCAAAAGAGAAAGAAACAAAGGAGAGCTACTAAAGCACTCACTCGCAGTGGCGCAACTAGAACTCTTACTAATGACGGCCACCTGGGGCTATTAGAGGGGATATCATTAACATTCTAAGTACATCACTAACATTGCAGACCAGCCAGTTGCACCCTAAATGAGGTTGACAGAAGGTCTTTAAATTCCGCGCAACCTTTGCTCAAACAAACCAATTGTTTACAAGACCGATAATTAATTCATCAGTCTTAATTACCAGAGATTTACATTGCCTGGGAAACAAGCAGTGAACCACAATACCTGGATGTATATTATGATTCATACGCGCAGACATACAGTACATTGTACTGTATGTATGCGCGTATGAATCATAATATACTGAGTACAAGCATGCACGCACACACACACACACACACACACACACACACAGTACATGCACACAGACACACATGTATATGAAGACACACCAGACGCATCATGCATGCACAATCCACAAATAAAATCACAAGCTCACTACGCCACATTGGAAATACATATAGGCCTGTAAGATGAAGCATAGAAGTGGAGTATTGAGGTTAAAAGCATGTACTGTGCGTAACGTGTCCTCACCTCCCCAGCCGACCTGAAGTATCTCCGTGTCTGCCTTCTGCACAAAACCTTTCTACGTGTCTTCATGTGTCTGAGCTTGTTGTTCACGACGATTGATATTCTGCTGATCGCCACCCTGTCTGAATCCATTCACTCAATCAGGGAGCTGGATGAGGGTGCTAAAGGTGGTCGTTTATAGCAAATAGACCGGCTCACGAGGAGACGCATGGGCAGAGAGAGCCTGAAGCTGTGTGTGTGTGTGTGTGTGTGTGTGTGTGTGTGTGTGTGTGTGTGTGTGTGTGTGTGTGTGTGTGTGTGACACACAAAATGCCACTTTGCTGGGAAAAACAAATACAAAATATATATGTTGCTATATGGGTTATGTGGTTCTAACTTTTTCATGTTAATGTGTGACGTCCTCGTGACCGGTGCCCGTGTGTTGGTTCCCACAGCATTAACTGCACAGGCCCAAGGAACAGAGTTTAACCTGTGATGTCATGCCATATTTTTATTTATACGTTTTCTCTTTTTATTTGGTCAATTAATTTTATCCTCAGAATGAATATAAAAGACCAATTAACCCCGCCAATGGCACTGGGCCAGAATAATCCAAATGACGCAGATTCATGCAAATGGCAGGGAAACGGTTAACTTCCACCAGTCGCCAACTCGCCACTTCATAAACATGTGTTTTGAAGTCTTGTCAGGCCATTGTTGCATCAGTGCCACCCCCCCCCCCCCCTCTCTCTCTCTCCATCTCCCTCTCCCTCTCATTCTCTGTAAGGGAGGTTTCTGGCTGGTATTGTCAAGTGTGATTGCGAGATGTATTCAGATGAGTTCATTAGGCCGGGATGACCTGAGCGTGATCCACCACGGAGTGAGAACAAAGCTCCCTGGCTCCTCAGAGGAGACACTGACTCTGGAACCTGCATAGCCCATTGCCCAACACCCCCCCCCCCCCCCCCCCCGCCAGTCTTCAATTATGTGAGATGAGGCATCTGCCATGGCAGCTACGAGATGACAAATACCACCGTGTCTAATGACAGCGAGGCCGCGGAGAGAAGATTGAGAGTGGAGTTGCCCTCTGTGTAGAAAAGGCTAGACGGAGTGGGCGGAGGAAAGGAAGGAAAAAAAAGGAACACAAAAAAGGGCTTTTTGACCTGAAAATTAAAAGAAAAGGTCTGCATTGATTTCACAGAACAAGACTGAAAAAAAGTCCTCTTCCAGCAACCCCTTGAGGCTGTGCTCCTTACACCCAAACAGGGAGAGAGAGCGCTCACTCATTAGCCGGAACAGGAACTGTCTGGAACACACTTCTGGCAAGACACCATCCCATTTGATATCAATCAGTCAGTGCTGCATATACAAACAAAGCTCACTTATAAAAGCCCACCCCCTGCAGGAGTGTGTTCAACAACTCAGAGCTACATTCATTAAAGAGTCAAAACTCAAAAGATTTTTCATACCATTTCATGTTATAACGTTTTCTTATAGAGTTATAGTTTATGGTAAATGTATTTCCTCTCGTGCAGGTGCAGAACAGTGCCAAGCATCCACTGATAGACAGTTGTATTATTTGCCAGTGTGTGCCTTTAAAACCCGACATCTCCCTATCTGAACGGCGGTGACAGACAGGATAGAGGAAATGTCGGCCGTGCTGTCAGCGCTATCAGTAGAGTGCATCATCCAGGGAGCAACGACAACTTATTGCATCGCAATCCAGCAGGTAGTTCAACATAATGTTGTTGGTGAATTGGGAATGAAGTAATGGACGGACAGACATGAGCTGCAACATCAGTGCTTGCGGCGGCTAAACAAAACAACGTGTTTATTTGTATTTTTAAGGCTTTGGGTGAAGAGGCAACGACCTACTGCATGCAGGATGATTCACTCTCATAGTAAATCAAGCCAAAGCATAATAAGCACAAAATGTTCTTTTCTTCTTCCAAGGCAAAGCATAACATTGAGCAGAATACTAATTCCATCATTTAAAAAGAAAAGGAAAAGGAAACTCAGCATTCGAGGTGTCTGAGGAAGAGGATATTAAACAAAAAAGGTTCCACTGCGTTCATTTCTCTTAACGTATAGTGGCAGGGAATCTGCAGCATGTGGCAGCCACAGTGGGTGACCCTCACTTCACACAAGTGTGATTTTTTAGGGGGAAAATTTGAAAACTCTCTACATGTTTGCATCTGCTTTTCTCCTCATTTATTTGTGGTGACAATAGTCAAGACGGCAGAAACTATACAGAAAATAGTTGACAGGTTGAAAGGTTATTAGCTTTGTTAGCATTTTTGGGTGCATTTTACATAACTATTTGGGGTATGGCACAGTATATTCATACACTATACACTTCCATGCCTTATTCATTACACATTTATTCTTTCATTTCAAGTCTGAGTGTCTGAGTCTTGCACAACTACAGTATGTTAGCAAGCCAGATAAAAATGAAAAGGATATAGAACTTTATTCTTTCAGACTGAACCTTTATCTCTACTTTATTATAACACACATATTAGACAATTGTTTGGCTATACCCACTGTTTACCCCAGGCAATACTTACTCAAAAGTCAATTTTCTGAGAAAATTGCACCATATTAGTATAAAACAGAAAATTGTTTACTATAGCAAGAGAAATATTTGAAATAGTCATTTGAAAAAGGTAATGTTACTATACTAAACCTATGCCATACATTCTTCATGATTATAGTGAAAAGATGAAAAATCTCACAAAGCCAAGTTCTACAGATGATAATTCATCATGACGGCTGCCATGTTTCTTTGTCTAGGCGGGGTGCTGAGCCGTCTGCCTTCTAAACCACAGGCCGGCTTCTGTTTCTCTATTGCATTTCTTTATTTATTTTTCTCATTTCCACCTACAATATATCTCCCATTGCTAGTAGAAAAGTAAAAAGTCTCTGTCTCTCTTTAACACACTGATAAATCCCCACCTGCACCCATAACTCGTACGTACGCACACGCACGCACGCATGCACACGCACACACACACAAAGGGTGAGAATAGCCACTCTGACTGAAAATATCTGCCTAGCAGGAGCCATCTTCACCACTCTCCAGACTCCATCACACTTTAAAGTTTGCTGCAGCTTCAATGGAAAAACTCCAGTGAGAAGCTTCTCTGTGTTAAATATTCTATTTGACATACCCAGCCCATACTGTGTCTAGTACAGCCGATCCACTGGGGTCCGAGGGGGTAGAACCTTCATCGCACCATAACAAAGCACTGAAATGGTGATTTATTGCTGGTCCATTGGAGTCTCACCCGTGAGGAGGTATACCCGCCAGCAGCAGTGGTCTCAAAGTGGGTCCGGGGATCAAGCTCAGGGGTCCTTGAGTTGGGGCTCCAGAGGGTCCCCCAGCTATATTATCGATAGTTAGGAACCAAATGGACCCCGGTGGGTCTGTGTACAAATGGAACCGGTCCATAACTTTATGAGTTATGGGTGTCCGTGGCCCAATGCATGTCAACAAAACAACAACAAAAGTTGGACCACTGCAATGGTGGCCTGAGGAAGTTGAGGGAGTGCTACGGTTCAACAAACTGGGACTTATTTGCAAGGGTTCACAGTGAGGACATGGATGTAATACCCCCCTCCCCCCCCCCCCCCCCTACAAACAGCATTGGTTTCCGTGAGGAATACATTGTACCCACTTAACAAACCCTTAAGCCCTGTTGATCAGGAACAACATGACTTTCCGTGGCAGCCTGCAGGGGACGCAGAGGTGGCCAAGTCTGTCCAGAAGGAGCTAATGAAGGAGCCGGGGCCGACCAAGGACACACTGGGGGGGGGGGGGGGGGGGGGGGGGGGGGGGGGGGGTGTGTGTGAGAGAGTGTGTGTGTGTGTGTGTGTGTGTGTGTGTGTGCGACGCACACAATTTCTTTTGTTTTTGTCTATATAACACATGCCCAACATAGACCGTATGCCAAGTTGATGTTGTTGTTTTTTTTCGTGGTGTGGTGAAAAGCAGGCTTTTTAGTTCACTTTGTATGCTCGCTAATTCATTCTTCACTTCATGTGTCAGCTCCATTCCACAAAAAAATATTCATATGTTGGGTGGGTGGGTGGGTGGGTGGGGGGGGGGGGGGGGGGGGGGGGGGGGGGGGGGGGGGTGTTGCTGCCCTTAACAGAAAAAACAGACACAAACACACACACACACACACACACACACACACACATACATACACACACACACACACACACACACACACACACACACATACACACACACACACGGTTGTGACGTAAATTATTCACCGGCGCATAGACAATTATTAGAACAACCCATTCCCTTCCCCATGTTGGTTTGTTTTCCACATTTGTCCACATTAATCAGGCTAATCGCGCCGACCCAATTTGAATGCACATTCTCCCTTTTTCCCTTTGCTGAAATGGGGGAAGCGTAGGATACAGTAGAAACCGACAGGACGCTCCGCTTGATGTTGTTTGTGAGCGAGTGTCTTAAGTACAATTCTGAGGTAGTTTTACTTTACTGGAGTATTTCCAATTTTCAAAACCTTTACTTCTACTCCATTACATCTCAGAGACGAATATTGTACTTTTACTCCACTGCAATTATTTACTTGTTACATTGTAGATTGTAAGTATTATTTCAAAGATATATAACCCACACTTCAGCCCTATACATTTCGGCCATTTTAAAATGTCATCGCGATGCGACGCATTGAGCTTGTAGATCTGCTATTTTCAAAAGATCTTTACACATCTTACACATGTGAAACCACTGAACCAGCTCAGTGGCCTTGTGGTTAGAGTGTCTGCCCTGAGACTGGTAGGTCGGGGTTCGATCCCCGGCCGGGTCATACCAAAGACTCTAAAAATGGGACCCAGTGCCTGACACTCAGCATCAAGGGTTGGATTGGGGGTAAGTCCCTGTGACATACTACTACCGTTATGTCCAGAGGGTGTACTTGAACATCAAGCTGCCTCATGCTACAGAAACAGGAGATAGGCTCCTGCCCTATGGGCCTCATGGCTCTGCAAGGTTACTACTTATACATTGAAAACTTGTGAACATTCGGCATAATGAGTACTTTCTATACTTTAAGTAGGCTACATTTTTATACCAATACTTGTACCCGTACTTTTACTCAACTAGGCTAAATGTTGACTTTTACTTGCAACAGTATGTCTACATTGCAGTATTGATACATGTCCTTAAGTAAGTACTTTTGATCCCACCACTCTAGAAGAAGGGTGGCGGTGGTGGTGGGGCGTCTGCTGGAGCTGTGGCGCTGTTGAGGTGCTGAGATACTCCTGCATGGAGGAAAAACCTGCAGCTGTCATAGTGGAAGATAGGGCCCATACAGCCATATGTAATCTTACTGGGATGTGCTTCATCATACCGCATGCACAGCCGCCACACAGACAGAGAGAGAGAGAGACAGAGACAGAGGGAGTTAGCCCACACTGTAACGAGTACCTTGTTAGTGCAGGTACATTGGAAAACACCGCCGACTCTTCTCAGTCAGGCCCGCCAGGCAGTCATTATCCCACACAGTTTCCAACTCGGTAAAACTTGAATATATCCTTTCCCCCACCTTCGGTTTCGTACGGACCCCATTTGCTCATTGTCAGGCTGCAGCCATGCAGTCTGTCAAGCTGTGGCCACGCCGTGTACAGGGAGTGCCCGTTCATTTAACTTGAAGGTGCAGAGAGGTCAGGTTTGGATCGGTTGCTGTAATTCATTTCAGCTTCTGTAGAGCCTCTGTCCTCTCATCAGCGACGGCTACTTAGAAAGTGACCCATTTTAAAGCGGCATATAAAACAAACCCTCCGTAATAGAGCAGAATGTGGCTTGTTGTGACATATGTAGGTATCATCCGTATGCAAATAGATGCAAAATGGGAACATAATGCGTATGTCCTATTTTCTCGCTTTCTTTATTCTGTTGAGACCTGGTTATGGCAACAATGCTACCTACTGTATGTGTTTACTGTAGCTGTGGTTGAAATGTGAAGTCCACTACGATTCCTTCTATGTAATTTTAAGTATTATGTGCAGAATAATTAGTGGATGGATAATTAGAATTAGTCTCACTCCTGATTACAAATTAGTTAATCAAAATCTTTGTCTGGCGTGGCTAAACAGGGAGATATTGGCTCATATGAGTAAAGCACACATCTAATGAACCAATCATACAGGTCGGGTGTCTCACAGGTGCCCTGTTTAGCCTTTTGTGATTACCTAGCTAATGGGGCTGTCACTTTTTATTTGAAATGTTTGAACTATCGTTCAAACCACGGCGAAGGGCTAACTTCTGAAATGATTATGTTTGATGTGAAAATAAAAGCATAGGGGCATCTAGGGGTGATGTTCCTGCCCACCACTGTGGATACTGCATGGGGGTTTGAATCCTCTGAGGCCTCCAGCAGGCATGTGCAGAGTGGCCCTTTCCCCCAAAAAGTGAAAAAAAAAAAAAAAATGGACGTGGCCATGGATGATCCGTGGCCCTTATCAATGTTATGTATTTTAATGTTTACATAATGAGAACATATTGCTTATTTTACTGTCCAATGACATGGGCCAATTAAGTTATTGTGGAACATCTGGCTCTATTAGCATAAGACATCCAATGTAAGCCCACTACATTTCTGGTGTGAAATGGCACGAGGGACAAACACAAATGGCACAAATAGACCACACCCAAAAATTGGCGCACGCTCACACATGTGCCCTTTTCTTGGGTTTGGGCCCATGCCCCTCAGTGCTCTCTGCACGGCCCTGGCTTCCATCTTGGTGGTTCATTCCAATGAACACAATGCGCTCTATATGCACACAGAATGACTCCTCCTACTTCCGGGCCCCTTTCCTACTTCCTTCACAGGTGTTAAAGATGATACTAATTAAGGCTCTGTTCCATTTAGTGTACAGTGGTTCTCAAAGGTTTTTAGTTATTAGTTTTTTTCAAGGATCCCCATGATTCTGAGAGTGTACAAATGGTTCCATTTGTACATCCATTTGTTCCATTATTATTACATTATTTGGAACCCACTCAAGGACACTTTGACCCCCTTTCCACCGGTTGGTTCCCAATGGGAACCGGTTCAGTTCTTTTTGGTTCTTAGTCCATGAGCCAGAGCTCCAAAATTAGTGGGAAAAACTAGACCTATATTAAATTGTTTATAGGATCAATACAAGTAAATTAATACATGATAAGCCTTCCACAGTAGTATAGCTTTTTCATATTTTCGATTATTTTGCATATTTTCCTACATAATGCCTCATTTACATATTTAAGAATGTACAACAAATCATTGTCTTCGTGTAAGTACTCAATTGGGGAAGTGTCATGGTGATAACAATCTAATATAGGCATGGTTTTGCACACTCAATTCATAATTAACGTTCCAATTTTGGAGCTCTGGCTCATGGACTGAGAACCAAAAAGAACTGAACCGGTTCCCATTTGGAACCAACCCGTGGAAAAGGGGCCTTTTTTGAGACCCGGTGTAGCAGAGTGTTACCAGGCAGTGAGCCAACATGTACAATAGCAGCACCCTGACTCTGTTTGGCCAGACTGGAACATAGCCTTCATTAGTATCATCGGTAACACCTGTAAAGGAAGTAGGGAAGGGGCCCAAAGTTCTTTCCAAAATGGCTGCTGTGCATAGACCCTATTGGGCATGTTTTTGCGAGTGAGAAGCCAGCAAGGGAGGGTGATCTCTGTGAATCCTGCAGGTTGGTCTGAACTGAGAAGTACAGTTGTTTTGTCAACAAACTTTTGTCGTCCTTGATGGCGTCGTAATGCCTGATTGTACACTTGGTTGCGTGCTGAAAATAGCTGATCTACAAGCTCACAACATTATGCCACATTGCAATATCTTCTGAACTTGCAGATCTGTTTCACTAGGTTGGGACAGGGACTATACAAACAAGAGGTGAATTGGCATAACAAATTGCTACAGAAAGAAAAAAACAAAAAAACAACTGGTGAGTCTTGTTGCTAAAGTCAAAACCGGGGAAAACTAACGAGCCAAGCCATGCTGCTACTGCTATTCTCCACACCAAAGCACCAAGGAAGAATTGTGTCGAAAGCATTCATGATTTTACTCTAAATGATTACTTTTAATATCGATAAAGATAAGGCTTTTTGCCGAGTTTGTATAAGCAGCAACTGCTCAGTATATTTTACAAAAGACAAAAGTGGTGTGGAGAAAATGTATTTTCAAAGGCATTTTTGATATTTGCACGCCTACTATCTTCACTGCCTTCGTCTGTCAATCAGGTTGGACCAAGCACCATGCCTCAGGGAAAGATAACCTATTCAACCCTCTTGAAATGTGTTGGCTTAGAAAATACAAACACTAAAAGCTCTGCCGTTAATGCAGTTATTTTGTTTCCAGAACACTCACACTCTTGGTGGATGATGCGGATAGTTAGCCGGTGTAACGATACATTTGAACAGCGATACGATGCACATCAATGGTCATGGTTTACGATACGATACATGGACGATATATTGATTCATTCATGACAATACGATTAAATGCTTTAAAATTAATACAGTAACTATTTAGAAAATAAATTAACGTGTGGATAGTGCAGGTTTGTTTAAGAGAAACATTTATTATTATGGATACAAATAAGTAAACACAGTGATTCTGTGGCAAATGCATGGACATTGAACACATGGACAAACCCGCACCTTGACATGAACACAGAGAATACACACATTTATCGATAGACCAAGTGTAGCCATATTGAATGGAAAAGTAATTAAATCGCTTTCTTTTTTCTTCTTAAATTTGCTAAATACAATACAAGTACTTAGTATTGATTATTAAAATCGATTTTTCGATGCAGTTACTGTATTGTTACACCCGAGCAGTATAAGATGCACTCACAAGGAAATGAGTGAGAAATAAGACAGACATCTAAGAAGCCCTGACTATAATAAGAGCTATAAACGTCTTACATAAGGGCCTTTCTTGGAGAGCCGCGAGGATCTAACCAACGCCTTAATTCTCATCCTGCTTATAACACTCAGGGAAAGAGCAGATAATTGGACTGTTTCACCATTCTCTTGAAACAACTGAAGGGTCTGGGAGATCAGAGAGCACGGTAGAGTCCCCCCCCCCCTCCCCCCACCCCTGATTGAAAAGGGAGGAGGGGGGAATAAAGGGGATATTTGTTTTTCGCTTTTTCTATACCTTTATTAATAGTATACATTTAATTTGGCATGTCTATGTTGAGTGTTTAAATGTATTATGGACGACCCTTATGGCGTCGGTTAAATTAACACGCAGAATTGTGTAGGGAATATACTGCTAAACTGGGCTCTATCAATTCTGACCCGTCTGCTTTTAAGACCATACTATGGACACGTTATTGGAACAAGGCCTTGTCGGAAGGTCTTCCCGGTCAGCGAATCAAACAGCAACAACACGTGTACCCCACTGATGGGACACAATGAGTTGCATATTCAGGAATCTGTTTCTGTCACTTTATCTGCAGCCAAGGATATAATGAGCTTATCCTACCCTGAGCAACGGAATGTGTCACCTCATTCCACACACAGCCGCGGAGCCAGGCTATAGGTCTGACAATGTGCGCATGTACTTGTGCGTGCGTGTGTGCATACGTGCGTGCGTGCGTGAGTGTGTGCGTGCATGTGTCCGTGTGATGGCGATTGGTTGGATGGATGGTTTCAGGGAGGCTGTTCTCTATCTAAAAGTGACCTTGGCTTTGTCCTCCACTCTCCCCCCCACTCTGGCTCTCAGCCTCGTATCAAAGAACCCACCCTCTCACTGTCTCTCTCTTTCTTCTGCTCTTTCTCTTTCTGTATGCTAATATTCACATCCACTTTTGTGAAAATGTTGCTGGCTCTCTCTCTCTCTCTCTCTTTCTCTCTCCTCCGTCTAAAGTTGATCATTCTGGGTTGGCTGCAAAAAAGCATCAAGAGGCATATATTCATTATCTGTCATCATATTCATTTCTATGCTAATGAGAAACCCGTTGCCGATGAAAATCTGCTTTCAGTCCCCTGAAATAGAAATAAGTGGCAATCGCGTACTGTTTGTTTTTTGGGGGGGGTTGCTTTTTTTTTCAAATGAGACGAGACATTTCCAACGCTGTGTTCTGCACAGACCATATTCCATAAATCACATACCCTACGCGGCGACGCTACATGCACGCTAACCTGTTTCATCTGCGGCCCTCCCCTCCGCCGTGCAGCCCACGGCTCCCATAGCCCTGTGACGTCGCATTGATTGAACTATATTTGGGGCCGAGGAGGGAGAGCGCACGCTCGTTTGATAAGCATTGATTGATGGGGACGGCGAAAGCAATATCATTCTAAAAATGTTGTTTCTTTTGAAAGTTTGGAGAAAAATGAGTTATGAGCCTGCCGGGTTGGAATGCTCCACCAGTCCCCCCCCCCCCCCCCCCCCCAGTCCATTTGGTGTAGCTGCTGAGAGGGATCAGACTCACCGCTAGGAAAGACATGTTGTGTTCATGCTGGACTGATTGGAATTTTGACAGCAGTGCCACGAGCAGAATTAACATAAGGAAACAACTGGCCGTGTGTTTGCTAATCCAAACACACTTTGGGGAGCTGAGGTTGATGTATGGATGAGGGATTTAAACAATCACCAAACGTATTGGAAACACCTTTGACTTTTCACACAAATACGGCGTGGCACATTATATGAGGCAAGCTGTCTAGAAGAGGATGTGATGTGATGTTGTGTGTGTGTGTGTGTGTGTGTGTGTGTGTGTGTGTGTGTGTGTGTGTGTGTGTGTGTGTGTGTGTGTGTGTGTGTCTGTTCTCGGCTAATCTCACAAACAAATGTTTTTTATGAATTAGGTGTTGAGGGTGCTGCTTTTATTGTTGTTAAAGCACTTTGGGACTGTGATTGTCTGCGAACGGTGCTCTACAAATAAACTTTAAGTATACTTACTTAGCCTTTCACACCTAGATCTCCAGGCCGCTTTGTGGCCTGAAAATCCTCTTTCCAATTCGTCTCTCCATACTGTACAAAGTGTACTTGCCATTTTACTTCACGGATTTCCCGTTTGTGACTTTTTTTTTTAGTTTTTTTGCACTGGTTGCCATTGTGTTGCGGCTAGAAAATCATGATGCAAGACCTGGCCAATAAAATCTGGATGTGGCGTCACAGACGTTTCTCTTTCTTTTAGCGTTGAGATGCAAGCTTCGTGCCGTGTTACGAGGTTGTACATCTGATATTTTTGAAAAGAAATTAAGAATCTTGTGTTGAAAAATCTATTTGAGTATGAAAAAGTTTTAGAGCCAGCTAGGCGGTTCTTGGGCGCCCCTTTTTACCCTTGCCAGGCAAAAACTGCAAACAACTACAAAATGAGGACCCTGTGACCTCTGTTTCCATGGGTCGATCTAGCATGAAACTAGCATGGAAGTCGCTAATCTGCTAAACGAAGCCTAGCGCTAATTTGTTATTAATCTCCTAATATAGTATACTTCGCCTCATATCACCTCATCTGCGCCTCAATTGGGAGATGAACGCTGCTAAAGACCGCAGGCATTACGGGACTCATAAATGGGGTGCGTTTCGTCGCTATGGAGCGGATTGTCGTTTGTTTTTGACCATTCCAAGATGGGCCTTGACATGAAAAAGGTTTAAAACCACTGTGCTGAATATACCATAGCACTGGTACAATACCCCATATGCACATATAAACGTGGGTACTATTCTGGTTTTGAGTTATTGATGTTACTGATGTTCGCCTGGAAAGGAGCCAGCTTAGGTGGTTCGGGCATCTGGTTAGGATGCCTCTCGGGCGACTCCCTATGGAGGTCTTTGACGCACGTCCCACTGGGAGGAGACCCCGGGGCAGACCAAGGCGCAGTTGGAGGAACCACATCGACTCACTGGCCTTGGAACGTCACTGGAGGAAGTCACTAATGTTGCTCTGGAGAGGGAAGTCTGGAGCACCGAGCACTCTGGTGGAGCCCCTGCGACCCGACTATGGATAAGCAGCTGAAGATGGATGGATGGATGGTACTGAATTAATTTCCCCACACAACGCATGCTACATAGTCATTGTACCTGAGGCCATTCACCTTTAACAAGGTTCCACAAATAGAAACTGAGCAGTACCACCGGAGATTGGCCGTGGGAGACACTTCCACAGCGCTGCGAGGAGATAGAGGCACACTCATCCCGTGTAATTATTTCTATACCACTTTGCCCCCAAATTGAAAGTATGAATATAGGCCTATATTTGCGCTGAACGCTGCCATTTAGCAGGCCTTTTATACGTGTAATAAAAGCAGGGGCAGGGGGGGGATCATTTCCCAGAAAAAAAGCTGTTTCCAATTGAAGAGTCCTGCCAACGAGAAATAACGGCTTTTCACATGATAATACGGTTATAGAAAAGAGATTAAAAAAAAAGATGTTGAAATGATGGATCGGCAGAAGAGGAACTGGAGGATGATGTGCTTCAGATATGCAAAAGGCGAGAAGAGGAAGTGGAAAGTAGGGTGCAGAGCAGTATGCCTCTCTGCAATTCAAAGATGTCTGACTCATCATCGGTCTGCAACAAAATGTGCACCGCCGTTTTACACAAATTGCTCCAATTATCTGTGTGGCAATAACAATCACACTAAGAGACAATTATTACTCCTGCTTTGACTTACCTTCTGCTTACCTTCCTCTTTCCCTACAGCGTCTTCTCTCCCACACACACACACACACACTCCCTCTCTCCCTCCCTCACTCCCTCTCTCCCTCACTCCCTCTCCCCTCACTCCCTCACTCCCTCTCTCCCTCACCCCCTCACTCCCTCTCCCCTCACTCCCTCTCTCCCTCTCTCCCTCACCCCCTCACTCCCTCTCTCCCTCTCTCCCTCACCCCCTCACTCCCTCTCTCCCTCACTCCCTCTCTCCCTGATCCCTCTCTCCCTCACTACCTCTCTCCCTCACTCCCTCACTCCTTCACTCCCTCCCTCCTTCGCTCTTCCGTTCCTGACGTTCTGTCTCCAATACAGAAGCCGTCTGTCTCTGCTCAGACAGTTTCATATGTATGCATACCGATACCGCATATATGCACTCACACACAAACTGTCAATTATCTTAAAAAAATTAGCAAACGCGCATACGGGCACGCACACACACAGGCACGCGTGCACACACACACACACACACACACACACACACATATGCACGTGTGCTGTGCACGCATGCATGCACGCACTTAACAGCTGACTTTGTTTTCCTTGGCTGTGTGATCACCTCAGACCCCATGGCAGTAAAAGGCTTTTAAAGGTTCCGTCTGAGAGGCTGCGGTTTTTGCCATTTGATGAAGCATTTCTCTACTAGAGTGTGAATGATGTACCCTCCGCTCTTCAACGTTCCTGCTTGGACTCTCACGGCTTTAAACGGAGGCATCGTCACCCCAAAGCCCCGGACGATCTAAAGCCGGACGACACTCTAATAACGGGCCCTATAAAGGGACAGTAAATCTGGGTTGGTATAAAACACAACCTTATGAGAGGTAATCATTTGGAAGCGGTCATTCTACCCACTGCCAAACTCCTCTCCTCTCCTCTCCTCTCCTCTCCTCTCCTGTCCTGTCCTGTCCACCTGTCCCCTGCTCCCCCCCCCCCCCCCCCAGCTCTCATTCTTGACTGCATGGATTCACACCTAAATTACTGCAGGCACTGCTGCAGCAGCAGCTGAACTACACCTACAGGCTTGACTGGAAAGGTCAACAAGCTGCTTAAAATGAAGAATAGCACACGGGAGGAGAGCGAGAGGGGAGTAATCTACTCTCCCCATCTCCTCTTCCTTCACTGTACACTACCTCCTCGCCCCCTGGCTCTCAAGTCCACATGAGCCTCCTTCCATTTTATGGTCCAAGGTGTCGGGTCGGCTGCGGCTCCGCATGTTCCAATCATCCTGTGCGTGCGTGCGTGCGTGCGTGTGCGCGTCCATCCTGTGTGCACACACGCACAGGATGTACTGACTGCCTGTCGCTGTCAGTCTGTTTGTTTGGATTTTCCGGATACATTCTCATACGGGTCCACTTGGTTAGACACCTGGTTGGACACTTTAGTTTTTGAGTTACTGTAAGTGTAAATGAAGTTGAACAGTGATGATTTTAACACCATATAACTCTCATGTCGCCTTGCTTTCTTTGAAATCGGTATAGATCGCACCGCTCAATTATTTAGCCTGAACATGGGTGTCCGTCGTGTCAAAGACAGGCTGGTTCTCATTGACACGTTGTGAGCTTGTAGATCTACTATTTTCAGAGTGCAACCAAACATAAGATCTTTTAGTTGCTATTGGATCTCTTCTCCACTAGTCCCTATACCTACAGTATAACACTTTAGTTTTTAATTTGTTGAGAACACTGTCAATATATTTAGTCTCAGTTGTTTAGTCATCATCATAGCTTATAGTCGTCGTCCCCCGCCCCCCAACGTATGTATGCCTGCTCTCTCTCTCTCTCTCTCTCTCTCTCTCTCTCTGACACTGCTCATCACAAGCCCCCCACCCCCCACCCTACGCCTCCACTCAACTCCTGCTTTATCTCAGGGTAGTTGTGGCTGGAATATCAAACAGGTTACCCCGTCCCCCCCCGTCCCCCGTCTCTGGCCTCTCAGAGTAAAAATAAATAAAGAAGAAGAAGCAGAAGTTACAAATGACATGGATTTGCTATTCCCTTTCAAATGCCGCCTTCAATCTCCCCGGTCCTTTGACTCCTGTTGTGCCACGCCATGCGTGAGCCCCCTTTTTCTCCAAGACGTGCGTCGCACACAGAGAAAGAAAAACGGGCCCCGGGAAAGTCATTGCGATCACATTTATGCAGGAATAAGAAGACGGCATCTGGCATTTTGGAAGGTGTAAACAAGTCCTACAAATTAGTCAATGGAAATCACAAAAAGCTATGGAAAACAAATGCCCGCATGCACGTATGCATGCACGCACACACGCGCACACACACACACACGCACACGCACACGCACACACACACACACACACCCCTTTATCATTTATGAGGATGATGCCCTGGCACTTAGATTGTCTTGTGAGTTAAGGCGGATTTGAACAGCATTCTGTTGCCCCCTAGTGTTTAGGATGTGCACATTATTACCTGTATGTATACTGTACACACTCTTTACATTACACTAGGATACATGTATATAGTAGGCCTTTACACACTCACTGTGTGAAAAGAGAGAGAGAGAGAGAGGCTGGGGGAGAGGGAGAGAGAGGCTGGGGGAGAGAGAGAGAGAGAGAGAGAGAGGTTGGGGGAGAGAGAAAGAATAATAATTTCATATTGTCACTGTTGGGCAGAAACTAGTTTTTTTTTTGGACATATAAGGTTTCCACCGGACAGTGTCAGTGACACTTACTTAAAACACACTCACGTGTATTTGCACGTGGGTGCGGGCACACGCACACGCACACGCACGCACACAGACACACATGTCACAGACAGACAGACAGACAGACAGACGCGCCTGCCCATTCCTTCTGTCTTCTTCTGCTGTATGCTGTTGCACACGATAAGCAAAGCCAGCGACTAATAAACTTAGGAAAGGAGCACCGCCGAATGATTTATTGAATCATAATTTATTACAGTTATCATCCTAATGGATGCATCTGTCTGCACTGGCAAAAAAAACAAAAAAACAGGTATATGTGATTTGCGCTCGTATAATAATATGTGAAGCTGCTGGACGTGAAAGAAGCACAGACGTTAGGGCCGTACAGTAATGCAGTCCGTCAGCCCCTCCCCCACACCTCCCCGCTCCAGATTTATTGGCTTTATATAGAAGCATATGGCCGAGTCGTTCAGCCGTGGACACTGACTTACAGCTGAGAGTGCGCTCCCATCATACATCCTCACATGCTGAAGTGAAGACACAGCTCCCTGAGACCCAGTGATTCCCAAAGTTTCTTTCTTTTGAAGTATATTTCCTACCATACAGAGGAGAATTGTGCACGGCAGACAGACGAGATGGAAGTTCCAAGATGTTTATTTCAACGAAGTATACAGCTTACAGCATAGACAGGCTCACGCCAACCAGCAAAGTGACTGACGTCTCCCCATGTAGGCTTGCGCCCGGACTGACAACTCATTGTACATTTGGTCTACCTTTTAAGCACTCTACATTGGCGTGGGTGTCGACAGTTGTTGCATATTATTAGTGGCACAGTCTTTGATCAGCCAGTCTGTTCTTTCAGGTCAACAAACTCTTTTGTCATACAGATAGGCTAGCCACCGGCAGCTCCAGGATATCTCACCCTGGGACGGCCGACACCCTAGATGCTTTAAATCACCAAAAATAGGTCTACTGCAGAAGGACAGAATAGCATGTCAATCACACAAGGAAGAAGTATAATTATGGAATCCCATATTCTTCATATTGGGGGCTCGTCCGGGATTTGAACCCGGGACCTGGGTTAGGGACCACCTTTTGGTCATGTCTCTTTGATCTCTTTGTCTTGACTTGTATTTAAACCTATTGAAATGTATCTACGGTGTGTTAGTGCCCAGAAAGCCGTGAGGCTGGCTGGGTCCATGCAGGGGCTCTGGCCTCTGCCTTGCTGTATGATCTGCTGTACTCTACAATCTACAATAAATCTGGACTTGGAAACTTTCATTTGCCTGTCGGTCGTCGGACTTATTCTCCGTATCTTTGCCTGAGTATTTAGTCACGTTTACGTATGTTTATGGGCTATATAGTAGTAATACTTTTAGCTCATTTACTTCACTTTCTTTCTTTTGTGGGCGTCACTCACTCTTTTTTTAAATTAGTCAAGACAGGTACATGGGCACCTGAAGACCAGGCCCATTGAAAAAGGAAAAAAAGCAAATTGTTACCGCTTCCAACCCAGGTTCGAACCCTCCACCTTCCACTTCTGGTGTTCCTGGGCACAACCCACTGTGCCGTCATCACTCTTCCACCTAGTCAGGTCCACCTCTGTGTTCCCCTTCCCCTCTGACGAGCTGCCTGGGAGTGGCACTGCACTCCTGTTTCCACTCTACAATGATCACCAGAGTCTTCAAAAACCCTGCCTTCCCCCCACTCCGCGCCAGATCTTCCCATAGAAACGCCTGGCAAGTATAGTTGCTCTCTAATCAGTTGCTGTTCGTACTCTGTAGCGCTTTTCTCGTGTTTTAGCTGCGTTATTAGCTGTTCTGCTCATTTGTTTCTTTCATCCTCCAGACCTGGCCATCTGCCGTGCCACTCCTGGATTTTGTCACCCCTTTGTTCTGGACTGTTTGTTTGGCTGCCGATCTACAAGCTCGTCTTCGACTACTCTCTTGGATTTCCCCTATAGTTTTATATTATATATATCCTCATAGATACATATCTACCTAATTATACTATAGAGTATTTATGTATTTACTATTTATATGTATTTATAGATATATCTATACATTGTCATTATCCTGCTTCATTTGGACATTAAAGTGCTTAGCTGTCTTCCTGTCTCTTGAGTGGTTGCATTTGAGTTCAGAACACAACTCAGTCTTAACACAAACATGAATGATTCATAGTGAACTCTCTCTCCCACTGCTGCGGCTGAGAGTCTCTGGCATATGCAACATGGCCGCCCCTGGCCAGAGTTCTCTAACTTCGGATGCCTGTTCTCCTGTTGACATGTTGTTATTGTCGGCTGTGCCTCTTCCATCTGAGACTTCTGCCCCCTTTCTTTCTTCGATCAACTCTTCTTTTCTTCACCTTGAGTTAGAGGAGATGGAGATATGGAGCGGGGGTGTGAGAGGAGAGGGAGATATGGAGCGGGGGAGTGAGAGGAGAGGGAGATATGGAGCGGGGTAGCCGATTTTTTTATAATGGGATGAATCTAGAGTTGCAACAAGCTCCATCCACTTCCTATTCATCATTTTTGGTTTGTGATCTGCTTGTCTTAAATGACGTTAAACTCACCAACATTGGAAAGAATGTATTGGCTGACTCAGCAGGTAGAGCATTAGGTGCCATACTAAGTAAAATGAAAAATTGCCCTGATTTAGGTTTTGCTACATTTACCAAGCTCTATGACGCCATGGTCTCTTCCATTCTGTTTTATGCAGCAGGTGTGTGGGGCTTTGAGGAGGCTACCGAATGTAAAAACATTCAGAGTAGAGCGTTGAGGTGTTTTCTTGGGGTGCATAAGTATACCACTAAGTTGGCCATTGAAGGTGACACAGGTTGGGAAAGCTGCCTGACAAGGCAGAGATGTGAGATGATCAGGTTATGGAATCGCCTTATCCAACTGCCAGAAGAGAGGCTTACAAAAATTATATTTAATTGGAAAAAAAGATGTAATCATCCGTGGATAAGAGAGGTCTCAATTTTCTCAATTTCTGACTTAAACCCATATTTTTAAAATAACCTTCATTGTAACATTAATACAGTCAAATATAAACTGTCAATGTTACATCAGCAGAAATGGAGGGTGGACATTGTGAAAAAGGCGAAATTGAGAAGTTATATTCAATTTAAAGAGGACTACATGACTGAACCTTATGTTGCATTTAATTTAAAAAGAGGACAGAGGTCCCTCTGTGCCCAGTTAAGATCTGGTGCTTTACCTCTGGCAGTTGAGGTTGGCAGATATACTGGCGTTCCTGAGGAGCAGCGACTGTGTGCTCTCTGTGACCTGGGAGTTGTAGAGGATGAGTTTCATTTTGTTTTCTATTGTCCACTATACCATGATTTAAGAGACGTTTTATTTGAAAGAGTGCTTTATGTTAAATTGGTTGTTCAGTAATGAAGTTTTTGTTTTTGGAAAATGTATAGAGAAAGCATGGCAGGAACGATGTATCCATGAGTAACTGTCTATTTGTGTATATGTATTATTATATATGTACAATTTTGTGAGTGTCTTGTAAGCCTGTGCGGGCTGGGCATCTTATGATGTAGGACACTTTAATAAAAACTCTATCTATCTATCTATCCAATCCACCGTAGAGATGTTATGAGCTACTTTCTGTCAAGACATCCTCTGTGCAAATGATAATTTTTGTTGTGTTGCAGTTTGGAAGCACTCGTTTCTGTTAACGGGTCGCGCTGCTGCTGCCTCCTGCATTATGTTCAAATTCGAAACAGGTTGAACGCAGGGCCGTTCAGTGACGTACGACGAGTGCTTCCAAACTCCAGCACTTAGAAAAATAATCACTTGCAGAGGATGTCTTGACAGAAAGTAGCTCATAACATCTCTACGGTGGATTTTTATGAAAAACAAGCTCGGCAGATTTAAAGAGGATAATTCAAGCTTGGACTACAGCTGCAATGTTGGTGAGTTTAACGTTGTTTAAGACAAGCAGATCGCAAACCAAAAATGATGAATAGGAAGTGGATGGAGCTTGTTGCAACTCTAGATTCAACCCATTGTAAAAAAAATCTAGAGTTGCAAATTGCGACTAGGAGCGGGGGAGCGTAGGTGGTCGTGATCAGGGGCAGTGGTGGAAAAAGTACTTCAGTTTGACTTAAAGGTATATTCAGTGATTTCACTTAATTCAAATATCACTTATTTTTTTGTTTTGTTGTGATAATCCTCCCTACTATAGAGTGTGCTGGCCATATAAGGAGTTCCTCCGTGTCCCCAGTTAACCCCTGGGGGTCAAAAAACCTTAGGTTTCGTTTTTGACTCTCTATCCTGATTGGACGAAAGGCTGGGTCCCACAGCCAAAAACGAAACCTAAGGTTTTTTGAGTGAAATCACTGAATATACCTTTAAGTAAAAGAGTCAATACTGCAATGCAGAAGTACTCTGTTTCAAGGAAAAGTCCCGTAATCAAAATTTGCTTCAGTAAAAGTAGCCTAGAAATGTATTGATATCAACTTATAGGCCTAAAGTGTACTTAAGTACTGTACCAAAAGTAAAAGTACTTGTTATGCAGAATGTCCCGTTTCAGAAGTTATCATAATTATGAATTACGAAGAAAACAAATTGTGTGAAAATAGCAGATCTACAAGCCTCGCAATGTGTTTTCTATTTTCAAATAGCCAAAGTTTAATTAGGGCTGAAGTAATCTGAGTTCCCAGAAGTTTTATTTTTCGCCACTAGGCGGGCGAGAAAGAAGTGGTAAATGCATGTTTTGAAATAATATTCCAAATCTACAAAGTAACTAGTAGTAACTAAAGTTTTCAAATTAACGTAGTGTAGTAAAAGCACAGTGCATCAGAGATGTAGTGGAGTAGAAGAGAAAGTATTGGAAATTGGAAATACTCCAGTGAAGTAAAAGTACCTCAAAATATTACTTAAGTACAGTACTTGAGTAAATGTACTTAGTTACTTTACACCACTGGGCACAGCCATCGCCTCCAATCAGCTGTACAATCAGACGCCCGCTCAGATCCCGACAGTGACAAATATGGCTTTTAGCTTCCCGCTGCTCCGTGTTAATTGCATTTCTCTGCAATTGAGGCGAGGGCCATGTGGCGCGGCGGTTTACCGTAACAATTAACACTGAGCGGCCGCTTGGAGTGCGGCTTCTGCACCGTGTGCTGTTCACTGTGCCCGCCGTCTGCACGCCGCCCAAAAGTTTGTCACCCCAACAAAACTCCACCCATGCACATCTCAAATGAATACCCCTTTTTGATTGATTGATTGATTGGTTGGTTGGTTGAATACTTTATTGATACCGTACAGGCAGTGCCGACACCAACGTGTGTGTGTGTGTGTGTGTGCCGATCTACAAGATCACAACGTGTCGGATTTTGACTCGTTGTGAGCTTGTAGATCTGCTATTTGTCGCTCATGTGATGTCTCCACATTTCGAGGAGGCAACGCAATGGTGGTCCTATATCTGCAAGTAGACACAGATGCCTCGTTTCATTTGAATACACTCAACCACTTAAACCCTTTACTTTGTCGACCGGTGTCCCCCAGAGGTTTTGTCCCCCACTCCACCAAATATCTTTGCTGAAAATAGCCAATCTACAAGACAAGCAGACAACGTGTAGTCGTCGTGAGCTTATAGACTATGCTGTTTCTTTTTTTTGCCTCAGAATTTAACCACTTAAGTCTTAAACCCTCTAGACTTGGTAAACTGCACCTCTGTTGTTGCTGTAATTGGACCACTTATTCTGTCTCCCTCAAATCTCTTTGCCAAAAATAGCCGATCTACAAGATCACAACGTGTCAGATATGACGTGTTGTGAGCTTGTAGATCTCCTATTTGTGGCTCATGTGATGTCCCCCCCCCCCCCCAGAATATGGATGCTGGGGGTGCAAGTGGTTCATGTTTGGGCTGTTTTCTGTGTTCTGTGTTGCCGCTATGGCGTCAGAGATCGCCAGTGTTGCAATGAATGAACTCTCTTTCTCTAACGTAACTTAAAATCAAATTAATTGCAAGAGCTACAGTAAATGTTCTATTTAATCTATTTTATGATGGCCGATGTGAATGGGCGAACAGAGGCCACGGAACTGCTCTGTGTTACACCATGTGAAACTGCTCTCCTTGGCAGACACACATGAAGCCCTGTTTATGTACTGTACTGTAGCCTTGGCATGGTCTGCCTGCCTGCTGTATAAAATGCTGCCCCGAGGAGCCATTGTTGGATGCTGTAAAGGCCTTTTTATCATATTTACTACACAGCAAGGCACCAACACAGCACACATACACCACATACACAGCACACATACACCACATACACCAACCCTCTTGATCCTCTGGTATAGTGTGTGCGTTTGCCTGTGGAAACCGGATCCAGCCTGGAGTTCAAACAATGGCAGTGAGGGGGATGTGGAAGTTGAAAAGCCATGCGGCGATATACAGTGCACAACACAGTTTAGAGATTAGGATGGTGGAAATGTCAGCCAAGGAGCCTCGGATACTGAAGACCGAAGAGAGAGAGAGAGATGTCCTGAAGGTTTCTCTGTTTTGTTTTTTATTCAAGCAGAGAACTCTCCTTTGTACTTTAGGATATGGCTAAACATATACGTTAAAATGTTATCTTGTTCCTTTTCCGAGCCTGCTCTCTCTCTCTCTCTCTCTCCCCCAACGCCTCCTCCTACCCCCCCCATCCACCCCCACCGCTCAGGCCTGAGGCTAGCTCCGGGGCATGCACGCAGCCTTAACCCTGCTGTTTACCAGTGGGCTGGAGGGCCCACCAAACTGGGTCAGAGGACACATCAATATTGCACGACGTGGAGATATTAGATTACGTGGATATTAGAAAAATGAATCCTTCATACAACCCCATACAAAAAAGAAACTGCAGCATTACCTGTTCACCTGGTCCGGACACCTCCGTGGCAGTAAAATGAGGATGGAGTGAGAGGCCCATCCAGGCTAGGCTAGGCATGGTTGCAGTACTGTAGACAGAGCAAGCCGCCCACCCTGCTCTTCTCCATATAGAGCTCCGAAAGTGCCGCTCAGCACATACCCGGCCAGGGCTGACAGCGACAGCGCTGAAGTGTCCCCTTCGTCACTGACTGATGATGACCTTGCCGAGTTTATAAAGACAGATTCCAATCCGCCACCGCATCCATTATTAACCAGAATGCACCAGCCGCCTCCGCTGACTGATTAAAGGGCCGCCACTTGTCCCGTTCATTGGCAGCCCAGACGTGGGCACCGTGCGTGCTCAGCGTGCGGTTCACCCACCAGACCGTATACGGCTGTTTGTTGTCTATTAGCTTACAAACCGTCCCTTGCTTATTATTAATTATGCATAATTCAAAGCACACAATGCCAGTCATGGAAAAAAGTACTAAATGTTTTACTTAAGTATCATCAATACTGCAATGAAGAAATACCCTGTTAGGCCAACAGGTAAAAGTCTGGTAATCAAAATGTACTTAATAGTACAAAAGTGTTATCATAGGTGTAACATTTACAATATACTATACTATACAATATACTATATATATATATATATATATATATATATTATTATTATTATTTTTAAATAGCATATCCACAAGCACACAACCTGTAAGCTTGTAGAATGGGCTGAAGCGGTCAATGTATGTTTTGTAATATTAATCCAAATCTACAGAGTAACTAGTAGCATAACTACTTTTCAAATAGGCCTAATTGAGTAAAAAGTAGAAATTGTTTCTGAGATGTAGTGGGTAGAAGTAGAGAAAATTGGAAATACTCCAGTAGTCATAGTTACTTTCTACCGCTGATCGTGCATAATTCAAAGCATATAAACAACTCTCACAAAAACTACTGGGATCTTTTTTTTTGGGTTTGTTTTCAGCTGAGCTCCTCCAAAGCCGCTGAACCGAGCCGTGGCGAGCCAAGTGGACTGTATGAGAGACGTGTCCATCCTCCTCCCCTCCAACGCCATCAGTCTAATCCACTGTGACATCACATTACCGCCAGCACTCACTGCCAGCCCGCTCCCTCCGCAGGCCTCGTTAATTAGGTTTGGAGCAGCTAATGCTACAACTTCAGCGATGGAATTCAAACAGCTGGCAGACGAATACTCACGCACGCACACGCACACTCAAGCACCTGCCGGTTCACGCTTTCGTTTCAAAATACTGACATTCTAGTAAACACACACAAACTATTTCTGTATCTCAATATTACATGATTAAACGGTTTAGACCTGAGGCCGTCTAAAACGCCATCTAAAACGCCTTTTAAATCCTGACCTAAGATTCTGAAAAACTTAATAAATGTGTTGCTACAGTATATAGCAACAAATAATGTTACATAAAGGGGTTCTCGTATTGACAATGAATAGGGGTTCCCGGTCTAAATGGGTTAAATCCCTTCCCTCTCTTAGAAATCTGGTGGAGCTTGTGATTTGTGTCCAGACTCTAGATATAACCAGTTTCTACAGTATATTGCAGACGCCCATTTGAGACAGCTTGGTGTTCACATACCTTGCATTATAATGCCATTAAAATTCCATCTTGAGTGGCCACTTTTTCATTGGGTCTCATGCAACGTATTCACTCAGTATGCAGATAACCCCATCCTTCCTGTCTTCCGCCAGGCGATCTTAATATATGGTAAATGGTCTGTGTGTGTCTAGTCCCTTCATCCAAACTCTTCATAATGTGCGTTGCTTTCACCCATTCACACATGCTGATGGCAGAGCCAGCCATGAAAATCACCAGTTCAGTGTCTTGCTCAAGGGGGCTTTGAGATGAAGTTCGGAGCTCCTGAGCCATTGCTGTCCCGACTTATTTGGGGAGGAAATGGAGTCGCCCCATGTACAGCCACTTAAAATCAAGTGGTGTTTGGATGATAGCCACTTACTTAAACTGTAAAACGAACTTGTCAAGTTTATACAGTGCAACTCAGGTCCATTTACTAAGCATAGAGGGTCTAAGTGGTAATTCCAAACATTATCAAAGTATTCTGCGGCACCCTAGCCTGGGAAGCAGTCCTTGTCGATGTGGCATAGTTTTGCTGAGTGTAATTTCCAGAGACTATTTAGCATCTGTATACCTTTGTTATCCCACAGGGAAATTGGGAATTATTTTGGGTAGTTCTTATTCCGGTTGTGGTTTCCTGCCTGATGACTACAAATCAGTGACTACAACATGATGCAGTTACCTTCCGCCCCCTACCGGATCACACGGCAATTTAGTAAAACAGACCAGGCTTGCCTCGTGACGCGAGGTTGGCGACACCCCACACCCTGTAGTATGCCACGGCACACACTTTGAGAACCACTGCTCTAGAGTTTGCCACCATCAGAACCACGCAAAATGTCTACTTGCACACCAGATCTTTCCAAATATAATGGACGGATTGCCATGTTTGTTGACTGCATCCAGATTGCAAGATGAAGCAAGCCTACTGGTTTGGGTTGGATGAACTCAAAGCGTTCCCTCTAGTACCACAACAATTCAGCCAACAATTGTACCATGGATTTCAGGGGCTGCCAGTGCCAGCGGGGCTTTTAGTAGGTATTTTAGATTCTTTAATGGACATGTTTCGGCACAAGCTGTTCTCAGACTTATTGCAGACCTGTAGCCTGTTGTTACTATACCCACATTGAAAATGATGCCAAAACATGTGAACAATACAACGTTTCTCCTATATTTAGTATGTTTAATTCACTCTTTTAGCCCTTTTAGGAGAGATATGGGCTGTATTTTGCGTGTCTTAAGTACCAGGTCTTATTCCCTAATTTGAGTAAACTAAAGACCTGGAGGCGTGATCAATGCTCTTTGGCCACTCAGAATAGCCAAATGGCATTGATCACGCCTCCAGGTCTTTAGTTTACTCAAGTTAGGGAATAAGACATGGTACTTAAGACACGCAAAATACAGCCCGAAGTCCACAAGGAGCTTTACAGACTCAGACATGCACATACAGCTTGTACTGCAGCCACAGTGATGCTTGTATCTGTACACCAAGCTTTCCTCAGCAGTGTGAAAAGTAGATAAGAAGCGAGCACCACTTTTAAACAAACAAGGAAGACAATAGCACAAGGAACATTAAACTGTCCAAGGGAATATCTGTGATGATCCACAGCTAGATTTGTAACTGTAGCAGGGATATGGGGTCTCTTATGATGGTGATGTTGGTCCGTCCAACACTTTAGTCCCAAACAAGGCAATTTGAAAACTACTGGCTGGATTGCCATATAATCTGTGTGCATCATTGTGGCCTTTCCTCTAGCACCACCATTAGACCACCAACAATTTAATCGGAGGATTACTGTGAGCACGGCAATGCGGAGGATCAGTGGCAATGAGCACATTTTGCTTTCCGGAAGATGAACCCTAATGAACATGGTCAGATTTTATATTTTATTTAGGGATGCACCGAAAGGGAAATTCTTGGCCGAAACCGAATACCGAATATAGGAAACAGTTGGCCGAAAACCGAATACCGAATAGCCGAATACATATTTGTTGTAAAGCTACCTGATTATGGCAAAAGACATGATTATGGCAAAACCTAACTTAAATAATAAACACTTATGGGTCCATTAAAAAAACATCTAATTAATTGGAGGCTTTGTGATTAATTAATCTCAATTAATCACATTTTAATCGCATATCAATAGGCCTATTTGACCTGAGCAGTGAGCATTTTTTTCTACATAAGCATAGGCAATAAAACAAGTAGTAATAATAATAGTGATAATATTATTTATATAAAGCTTCTCTGAGTAGGCTACTTAGACACTTTTCAAGGAGAACATGAGAAAACAATAAATAAAATAAATTAAAGTGGAATGAGATATTCCAGAGGTGGGTTTGAATTTATAGGATTTTGGCATGTCTCTGAGTTTTGGGAAGTGCATTATAGTTGTGGACAGTGAAACCCTGACCATTAAACATGGGCAGACGCAACGATACAGTATCATTCATTGTTAAAGCTCCAAATGATATTCCCATTCGTCTTTGTGTCTACCCGTGTAAACGCAGCAGCGAGTGTGAGGTGTTAAAACTAACGTTAGCTCCCATGCTAGCTATAGCTTCCCTCGTCAACAGAACAACACCCGTCCACAGATCGGGTGGAAGAGCTGCTGATATCACGTTGCTTGTGCCCGTGGATGGGAAATAAGATTTAAAAGGCTATGGAAGCGTGGATGAAAGCACATATGTATGCAATAAAGTTGTGTCGGATCTGCCTGTGCATTGAAGCATTCCGTGACTGCTGCGACGTGTGTTGTGTTGTGACTGCTGAAAGTAGCAGATCTACAAGCTATCTACCCGTCGCAATGCACAGCGCGTTGGGCTTGTACATCTTTGTTTTTCCCGCAGTTTAGTTCGATTCACAACTTTAGGACCACTACTACTATTCGGTGATATTTACCGAATAGGCCGAAAATACATTTTTAGCCATTTTCGGCCGAATATTTTCGGTGGCCGAATTTTCGGTGCATCCCTAATTTTATTTGTGTTTGTTGTTTGTTTTGTTGTTTTTTGTTTTGTTTTGTTTAGCTCTCTAAACCATGCACATACGTGCTGCTATTTATATATACTGGATAATTATGTTTTTGGGTCTTTGTGTATTCGTATTGTCTGTGCCCTCCTGTTATTTGACCTGTTAATTCCTTTCCTCTCTATTCTCTCATTATTCATTATTATTCTCTTCCTGTAAAAAAATTGTGAGCTCGCACAAAGACACATCTTTTACACCTGTCTGATGTGATGAGTTGATTCCGATTCTAAGTTTGAGCGTCCAGATCTCAACATGTGTGTCTGGAGGTCATTTTGAGTGATGTTCAACTTATTTAGAACCAACCACACTTGCGAGTCAGATCACTCAGGAGTCCAGGACACATTTTAATGGCAGGTCTCGGACAATGCCTTTGGTATATTATTCACACAGATATGCACGTATACGCAAACACATCTGTATCTGTGTGAGGTGCATGTGGTGCATGTCTGTCCACGCACGCACCTCATACAGATACACAGGCACACATGCTTCCACGCATGCTCGCACACGCACGCACACACGCACCGGTGATTTCTCCTGGCAGAATCAGCACTCAACCACACGAATCAGGTGTGAGGGCTTCTTCTGTGCACGGCAGGAAAATCGATAGTCTATTCCATCACCTAATGGCCATCTTATCAATGAATTAAAGCCTGTCACCACTGACCAGGGCTCACTCAGGGAACTAACTGGACACACCGGACGGTATGGAAAGAGAGAGAGGCAGTAGGCGGAAAGTAATTTACTCAAGTACTGCACTACTCAAGTACTGCACTTTGTTTATTTGCTTGTTTTTACTTTACTGGAGTCAGTACATTTTCTTCTACTCCACTACAACAATTTGAAAACTTTAGTTAGTTAGTTACTTTGTAGATTTGGATTATTATCACAAAACTTGCCATTAACCACTTCAGCTTAATACTTCCATGGCTATTTGAAAATAGCAGATCTGCAAGCACATAGCTCCGTCTTGTGAGCTTGTAGAACTGCCATTCTCAAAAAAATATTTATAAATTTTATTTAGAAATCTCGTGAAATGTGATATGTCATGCATAATAAGCACTTTTACTGGTACTTTAAGTACATTTTATGTGTGTTTGTGTGAGAAAGAGAGAAAGACAGTGTATGCATGTGTTTGCGACTCTGCATCCATGCATTACGCGCACGTGCGTGCGTGTAATAAACATTATGTAAATGTTCTCTTCTGGTTTTAAGTCACTTTACATTGTGTGTGAGTTGTGACATCTATTAAATATTTGATATGATATAAAATACAATATAAAGGAAAATTAAAAAGGAGATGAGAGGTTTCTGCCCGACAGACATGTTCTTTTCCTCTTCCACACTCCAGTAGCAGCCAGTCACAAGGTGCAGGGGCAGGAGGAGCATTCCATGAATGAAGTGTGAATGTGTGTGTCTACGTGTCTGCAGCTGTGGTGGTATACTTTGCTGAACTCGGTGTCACACACCGAAATTAGCAGATCTATAAGATCACTGGTGTGTTGCAGCTATTTTCGGTGCGCTGGCCTGCCTCACACCATTTCAACAATTTCACTGACGCAAGAACAATTTCCCAGCAGGCTGGCACGCTTCCATCAATAGATTAACCAATATTTATTATCGAATGAGAATACAAGTGTGCATATGATATTTATCTTGGTATTCGGCTCTGCAGCATTTTCTCTAAACACATAAAACATTGAGAGCAGGGAGATAGATTTACAATAAAACCCCCATGGGGAACATAAATAACAGAGCCCACCGGTGGTGCTGGGGTGGTGGTGGGAGCAAACATCACATAACAACCAGGAACCATATGCAGAGGAAGGCAGGAAGAACATGCAGTCTAGTGAGCTTAAGTAGCCTGCCCAATTGGTCAGCTGACTGCCACATCAGCGAATGACGCGTGGGACTTGCACACACTTACTGTATATACCCACATAGAAATGCAGCATATTAACCCTTTGAGTATATGTATGCGCCCTTGAGCACGGCATGAAACCCCTCGAGTATATCTAACTGAACTAACTCCGCAAGCTACATATCATTTAGTGTAAATAGTTAGTATTTTTTCTTGTCTTGGCGGTTCCAACTCAAACATGTTTAATATTATCACAAGTCTATGCCAATGTGAGGTTCAATGATGGGTGCTTATTGTTTACAAACGGACATGTACAGTGCATGTCATGGATGGCGTATCCAGCATCATGGCATACGCAATTACGCATACGGCACAACACGGTGCGTTGTGAGCTTGTAGATCTGCTATCTTCACTAGTTTGGGTCCCGGGCAAATCTCAAATTTCGCTTTTGGTTAGCTAAAACTGGCGTACGTATACCAGCCCCATTTTATTTCCATTAAGTCACACCGTCATACAGACTGTTAGGCTATGCAAGGACACAACATTATGCGGACGATCCATGTTAATTGTGCCAGTGTCCTTGTCCTGTTCTTCATAGCGAACATCATCTGTCTAGAGATCCACGCAGCATAATGTCTTCCCCCCATTCTTGAAGCGTATTTGGTGAATATAAATTTTGCTTATGCGTTGGGCTTGGTGGGCAAAACCTCAACATCCAACTTAGACGCGACGCATGCCGTCTCTCTGCCACTGGTTTGCTTGGCCGGTGGACCTCTATTGGCCACGCCCCCACAATTATACAGTGCCAGGATCCATTAAGGGAAAAGTCAGAGGTGTCAAAGTGCAGCCATAGATTAGTTCAGCAAAGTCAATTATTGTGTTATAGACCTGCTGGTTTGGAGGGCCACCTCTATTATAAACATGTGACAGGACGTAGATGAAAAGGACTGTGATAGTGTGATTACACCTCCTCTCATTCTCTCCCCATCTCTCTCTCTCTCTCTCTCTCTCTCTCTCTGCGTGCGTGCGTGCGTGCATGCATACGTGTCACGTGTGCGTGCATGCGCGTGATTGTGCATGTGTGCGTGTGTCCACAAATTGATAACCGCAATGATTTTCGCCTCATTTCTTGCAGGCAGTTCGGATATAAACATTGATTTGGCGTAACTCGGAATTTAGATTCATCATCAGGGAGTGATCTTAAAGCCTTTGGACAGGGTCTTATACTGGCTCTGTAGCAGCAAGCACACTGTTGGTACTGTTCTGTACCCCACTGATCCCTTTCAGTCATTTCAGCCACGTTCAGTCCTGGTTTTACAATCCTGAGAAACAGCGAATACCACATTTTTTACCCATTAAGACCTGAGGCCGATTCAACAAATGCCTTCTAAATCAGTAGTTCTCACACAAAAAAATTAAATAAAAAACCAGCTGCCATTTTTTGAATAGCAAACGTATACGATCTAAAATGACACAGACACTTTTCCCGGATTTGGTGGGTTAAAAAGGCATTGACTTTTGCATTTATTTGTCACACACGTATTCACTTCAGCACAGTAAACAAACAACAAATACATCTGCTTTTTTCTAATTCATTTTGCTCTTGCTCATTTCCCCCACGCACACACGCCAGTGAACCACACTCTAGTACAAACACACTCGCTCATCATGCACAAACTAGCCAAATGTTATCTTTTACACAGAGAGACGGCTTGCATGTTTATGCAAGGGAAGCCATCATTTGGCCTTAATGTTTATTTGCTGAGGTGGAAGGGAGGCGGAATGAAAAATGTGCTGACTGGAGGAAAAGGAGCATTAGCAGGTATGGCAATGCATTAAATCCCTTCAGTCTCCATCATTTAGGTAATGTGCTGTTCCCTTCAGCTGCACGCTTCGCAGTCCTCTTTACAGATCGAGTCTAGCCAACCGTAAATCTCAGGCTACCATTATCCTGTGGTGTTTCATTTGTTTCCCCCGAGGCACACATTTGTCCGAGCTGAATGGAAGAGGGTGCTCATTATCCTGTTAATTATCCGCCTATACTATAGTATACTGATAACGTTTGTTTTCGCGTAGTTGCAAGAGAGTGGCCACTTTTTTTGTTTCTTTGTTTGCTTTTTTACCACATGATCGAAGGGGATCTTTAGACTATAGTTGAGTTTGCAGAAAATATACGGCTGTATTTTGCGTGTCTTAAGTACCAGGTCTTATTACTTAACTTAAGACCTGGAGGCGTGGTCAATGCTCTTTGGCCACTCAGAATAGCCAAATGGCATTGATCACGCCTCCAGGTCTTAAGTTAAGTAATAAGACATGGTACTTAAGACACGCAAAATATAGCCCATAGAGTCTAGACTCTAGTCTAGAGGCTCCACAAGGGCAACCTAGAGGCGATGCTGCTACACCAACCTAGTGTAATTTGGTAAAAGCTCAGTGTCTTTTCCATCATTTCCAGCGATGACGGGTCTGGAGTCTCTGGAACATAAGTCAGCATGTTTGCGTTTTACCAGAGAAATGCCAGCCTCTGATTGGCTGGGCTGTAACGCTAAAGTCCTTAGTTAAGGAGATCCATGCTCCAATTATTCATATGGCTGTCACACATTTGTAAATCTATGATTTGTCTTAGGGGTTCGTCCTTAACCAGTTTCCAATAGTTGTGCTACAGACATAATACTAATAGGCTATTATGCACATACGCCACTTTGGAAATAACTTCCTACTTCTCGACTTCGTCTCGTGCCTTGCCACGCCTCTCAGCCATTATAAAATACAACCTGACATCTCTTGTAGTTGTGGCTTATTGCTTTATTATGTTACATATCAATAACATATTATTAATTTACTATACACATAAGATGATTTATAGGCCTACTTGAATTATTGATCATTGTATATATACGTATGCTACAATAATGAGGTATAACTTTTTAATTGTACACTATTTGGCATCTAATTATAATAGGCTAGATCAATATAAAGTATAGCATACTTTTATATGTTACTTAGAGAACTTTGTTTTAACTTAAGTCTAGTCAGTTAGTTGTTGTTCACCTTTGTAAATCTAAGTTATCATAATTGTTTGTCTCTTATACCTTTGATTTTTGTTCATAAAAGGGTATAGGCATGTCTGGAGCACATAGCGAGAAAAAAAAAAGAAAGAACTGCCACACTTTCTTATGATCTCAAGCATTCATAAATAAATAAAAGTTAATTTGAGGCTATTATGAATATGCAATGCTTGACTATCAAAATAGAAAGATTTCCCTCAGTATTTGAACTTTTAATTGCACATTCGAAAAGAAAAAGAAAACCCCAACAGCTGTTAATTATTATATTGCATGTTAGTTGTTTTCTTGTGCCTTCTCTAGCACAATTCAGAGTGCTGCTGGCTACACACCAGAGCACTGCACAGTAAGCCATGCTTCACTTCTGTTGGAAAAAGAAACATTCATCATTATTATTATTATTACCCTTATTATTATTATTACTTGCGCAATGTTTTCAGTCATGGGGCTACGATGCGCATGTCCCTTAGCAGCATATGATATGACGTCATATGCTGGCACGGTACATACGGAAGCAGACCGTGCAGGTATGTTTTCCGTCATGCTACGAAGCGTATGTCTCATGACATGAACATAGGGTTCATGTGGTTAAAATCACATACAGTTATATACAAAATTGACACACTGTAGTGTGAACACTCCACACTTTACTCTTTATTACTAGTAATTGCTGTTACCGAACCCTTGTATTATAACCGTATTTGCTACTCTATTATACCACATTTATATTTGTTTGTGTTTTGCTTTCATTGAATATGTTTGACATTGTGTTATCACATCTTGGCAGAGCATGCCATACCAACATTTCACCGCACATGATTTGTGTGAGTGCGTTTACAAATAAGTCTTCATGAATCTTGGAGAAAAAAAGAGAAAATCAATAGCTCCTTTTTGAATCAAATTAAATAAAAATAACCTACACAATGGTGCCGTGTAAGAAGATCATGATGTTTCTGCTTGTGTCTCATTTGCATATGTTTGTTGACCCTTCCCCATCCGCCCACACATGCCCGCAGCTCCTGCATGCCTACATGCTCTGTGGCCGGTGGCGCAGCTCTCAATTCACACTCCCTTGATCTCGGAAACACCTCCAGAAAGGGATTGTGATCAGAGAACCGGGACGATGTAAAATCATGAACGTTAATTTAACCCATTGAAACCGGCATCTGCGAGACTGCGTCGTTTTAGATTTTTAGCGTCGGCTATTCAAAAATAGCAGACATACAAGTTCTTTGTAGATCTGCTGTCTGAGTGGAAATCTTTCAATATATATATATTTGAATGCAAACGTTCTTAACTCAAATCTTTGCTTCTGGGGGTCCCTGGAACAAACTATTTTGAGATGGGCTGTCGACGGCCAATTACATGTAATCTTTTTTGGGGTCCATGACATGAAAACGTTTGAGCATCACTTATTGGCCTATAGCAACATACGTTTTTCCAGAAAACTGTTCTAGATTAGGAGACATTTTTAGATCCGGCCTCAGGTCTTAATAGGATAACTCGCAGAGTTTAAAAATGTAACCAAATGGGGGGAAATGAACACTGAGGATTGTGTGTTCGCCGATGGGATCGCACTATCCCAACTGAGTGGATAGTGCAGTTACTATAGCTCAGAATCGGTTCAACTGGGGCCTAATAGGCTGTTGACATTATAAAGTATTATGTAGGGTCATAGACAATTCATGTGAGTTTGTGTAAAATCTAAAATGAAGACTATTTTGATTGATTGGTTGATTGAATACTTTGTTACAAATATGTAAACAGTACAGCAATGCATGGCAATGCCAAAAGGATAGCACAAAAAGCAAGCCGAAAAGCTTGTTTCCATTGTGACCTTCCCAATGTATGAATGAATGAACCATTGTAAAGCGCTTTGAGCACTTGGAAAAGCGCTATAAAAATGCAATTCATTATTACCACACAATTATAATAGCTCTTAATTCAGAGCGAGTGCGACAGAGTGAGATGAAATCAGTAGAGAAGGTGTACCTGTCCTGAGGTGAGAGTGTAGCGCACGCACACACTAACTTTTCCACATTAGGACATTCATTCTCCAGATGTTTTATTATGTACCTGACAAAACATTGTGTCAGTGTGCAGGTTTACAGTGTAATACACACACTGTGTTAGTCATACAAGGTTTTCAGTTCACCTGTCTGAAATGAATGTGAATAATTAGAGTGTTGGGAGGGGTGGAAGGGAATTGTGGGAGAAAATATAAAAACAAGGGGTTGTACCATCACTGTAAAAATGCATCCAATGTCCCTGCTTAGTGCTTAGTGAATAACATTTGTTTTAAAAAAGTGAATGAAAATGGTGAGAGGCGCAGACCTGTGCGCTATGAACAACATGGTCTCTGCTGGGTGACATAAGAACATCCCCAAGGCCAATTGTTTATCGCCAGATCACATCACATCACACCAAGAACCAGATTGACCATGTCTGTATCCTGTTAGAGTAAAGAGAAGAGCAGACATGGTTTCACTTTCAGAGAACCAACTTGTCGCGACAAGACAAAAGCGGAAGTTGAGAAAGAACTGGATGTTTGCACATCACATCACATCACAACACAACACAAGTACAAATTTCTGGAGAACCTCCAGCAGGCTGGAAGAGTTCAGAGTAACACTCTGCATTGCGTTCGCCGTTTCACGTTTGAGGTTGTTGGAAGAGGAATGTACCCTGGAGAGCACGTAGAAGGAGATAAAAGGGGCGGTAGCATCCTCCTGTCAGGAAGTAAAGGACCATCACAAGGAGTGGATCTCTGGGGACACAGTCTTCCAAAGATCCAGGAGGAGAGGAGGGAGACGAATGCTGCACTGCAACAACGGGACAAGAGCAGAGAAGGCCAAGGCACAGGAAATATAATCAGAAGTAAACAAGCTAGTACACAAGAGCATCAGAACAGACAAGCGGAATTATGGGAAACTTAATTGGAAACAACGAGAGGGGAATATGAAAGAACTGTACAACATCACCACAAAGCCGGCAGGAAGAGCAAACCAGGATGACATGTGAACGACGAGGGAAGGCGGATAATAATGGGAGATGACGAGCAACCGAAAAATGCATGACCTAAGTCGGCCAGCAACCACATACATCATTTAGGCTCACATAGACCTGCCCTAATAGTCCAGTGGTTCTCAACCTTTTCAACCTTACAAGCTTGTCAAGCTATTTTCCCAAATTATTTGACAATTTGGCCAATTAGTTTTGTTAATTACTTTAGTTTTGTATATTCTTTTCACTTTCACTGTCCAAAATCATGTGGGGAACCACTGCCATAGTCTGCAACGCACCAACAATGCATGGGAAAATTAGAAATTAGGAAGGCCATCAAGCGGCTGAACAATGGAGAGGCTGCAGTACCAGACAACATTCCAATCATCACCAGGAAGTGACCTGCAAAGTTGTCCACAGTGGGCAGCTTATAGAGGCATTCCAAGTGAGGACCGGTGTCAAACATGGCTTGTCTTGTTCCTAATGTAAAATGTTATGGTCCCCTGTATAGCCAATTTACAAGTTCACAATGCGACGCAATGCACACGCTGTTTTTGAGCCATGCTAGAGGACTTTGCCCTCAGAGACAACAGCAAGAGGAGAACGTCCCCTACAGTCATTGCCACGCAGCTGTGCTGATTGGAGATTCCATATATGTGGAGCGTGTCCTCCATACTGCAGCATGCTTTATACATTTGATGTCGACATCCACAAATGGTTTAAGCCTTATATTTCTGGCACTGTTCCAAGTCGGACACCACTGCAATGGTCTGGTCTTTAATTAACCATTGTGGTTGAGTGGAGTCACCAAGGGCTCTATGTTAGTGTCTTTTCTGTGTTTGTTATTGTGGGGAAAGCTTTCACAGATAAATAGCCGATCAACAAGCTCACAATGCGACGTGACTATTTTCAGAGAAAGCTTTCCTGACAATTTACGGATGCTGGGGTTTACACATTTCAGCTTGATCTATCATTTTGGCGCGGGTGTCGGGGGCAGACACACATGACTAAATAGTGTTTAGAGAAGTGGTTAAAAAAACATACACATTTGGAATGGAATAGGCCTACTTTTGTGAAAAACATATACCAGCAAAAGATTGTATCAAAAACAACTTCAAATTCTTCAGAGCTGCTATGCTGTTTTAGCTGCAAGCTTCCCCAATGGCCATGTGCATAGAGGGATAATAAACATGAACATAAAACGGGTAATGAATCTTGGTGGAATACATCAGGTCATCAGAAAGCTCGCTTGGAACAGACTGGTTAATGGAGGCCTCTCATATCAGATTGTCCTTGTCTCCTGCCTCCACTTTTGTACCTCACATTTTTCCCCGGCTATGATGAATTTTAATGGCACGCGTTTTAGTGAGTTCATGTAGTGATGTCGAGCGATGCATTTTATATCATCGTTTGGAAAAGTTAACGGGTATCTTACTGCCTCAGGGAGCAAAGGTAAAAAGATTGCCACAACATTGAGTGATTATAACTATTGATTCGATTTACTGCATAAAACATTGGCTGTATAAATGTATTCAGGAAAGGCTGTAAAACAAGTTATTTAATCCTACTGTACATTCATCCGTCACAGCTCTGCAAATATTTAACTGAATGCAGCTGTGCTACAGATGAAAGTGTACACTTTCAGGGCTATAGTTATTTTTTGCTACAAAGTTCAATAAGTGCACTGTACATAAAACTTTCTTCCCCTGAAAGACTTAACGTCTGACCCAAATTGCCCCCGGTGTTGTGAATCAAAATGCTCATTTTGCATAGCAGGCCGGGAAAAAAAATAAAAAAAATAACACAATTCAAATGTTTCCCTGGCAACAAGATGTTCAAAGCAAGAATACTGAAACAACTCCTTGGCATGCACACAGGCACTGCCCAAAGTGCAGCCTTGTATCCCAGCCTGACAGGAACCTTCCAGTACAATGTTCTGCCTTTGTCTTATATGCCAAAACAGAGTATAAGAGGTATAGGCACGTGAGGTATAGGCACGTGACATCGTACCTGGAAGTTATGCGGGAACGCCCACTGAGTGGCAAAAAACTACTTTCTGGCATTGACAGCCCATTCATCCAAACAGAAAGGTCCTGTCTGATTGCATTAAACAATGTTAAACTCACCAACATTGCAGCTGTACGAAAAGCTTGAATTATCCTCTTTCTATCTGCAAAGTTTTTGTTTCATAAAAATTCACCATAGAAACGTTATGAGCTACTTTCTGTCAAGAAATGCCCTGCATTTGATTATTTTGTCAGTGTCAGAGTTTGGAAGTGCTTGTTTTCAATAACACAACATTTTGCTGCCTCCTGCATTATGTGACATTTAGAAACAGGTGCTACGCAGGACGGTTGAGTGATTTCCAACGAGCGTTTCCAAACTCCAACACTGCTGCTCAATGTTTTGCCACTCAGTCTAGATGAGGGGGGCGTGTCCTGATGGGAAATCATGCATGTGCATACTCTCTATTGAGGCAAGCCTCTCCTGCCTTCGCACCTTATATGTTCTCTAAAATACCTTACATATTCTGGGACCAGTCAATGTTTTCAGTGAGGTGTCACAGCACACCTGTTCAAAAGGCACTGGAGGAGGTGCGTCAGGCAGCAATGCCCAGCAGGAATACCATCACCTGTATATGATATGTTTATATGTTCTCTAAAATACCTTACATATTCTGGGACCAGTCAATGTTTTATATGTTCTCTAAAATACCTTACTTATTCTGGGACCAGTCAATGTTTTCCACAAGAGAAACTCTGTGACCCAGGTGTTACAAACTTTCCATGCTACCCTTTAATTATTTTTTTTACTCAATACGAGCAGGAGAAGTTAACAGAGCCGCAGAGATATAATCCAGAATTACCATTGGGGAAGATGGATCGGATCATTATTATTTACTTGCCAGCGAGGTGCCCTTGTGGCTGAGCCTTGGAAAAGCCTTGGGAAGTGAACAGCTTCAGACCTTGCCCGTACAAATGTAATGTTTGATTCTCTGAGGAGTCTGCAAAAAACTCCCCTCCCAGCCGGGATGGCCACATTTGACCTCCACTCGTCCCTCAGGGTCCCTGTAGACACGGCCATTTATCAACTCCATCCTCTGCCGTACCTCAGCAGCACCATCATAACCGCTTGATAACCGCTGTTTTGCAGATCTCACCGTCCGCAAGTCAAGTCTAAAATGCTGGGTGAGCAATGTATTGTAGTACTTATCATAAGCCTAGGTCTAACTCTCATGTTAACCCCAGCATCCCTAGGCAAAAAATGGCCGTGCTCGCAATGCTTCACGTTGCGATGAGCTTGTAGATCAGCTATTTTCAGTTTAGAGATTTGGTATTGAAGGGAAAAAGTTAATCCTAACACTGCGTTAGGATTTTCCAGAATGCCACACTTGTTTTTCATTGTTGTGTTGTTAATTGTGCTATTTAGTAATTATTGTATACTGTAGGGTTAGGGTTATGTGTTTTACAGGTTATGATGATATGCGTTATATTGTTTTTGTTTCCTTTCTTCGTAATATGGGTCGAAACCATGCGGCAACCCTCGCTTTTCCTCTTCTGCTGAGGAAGCTTTGTTGGAACTGTTTTATGTGCAAATCTGCAATAAAACCGGATTCCTATATTGAGATGTTGCCATGTCTCTTCTGTACAGCTGACCGGTCATTACAATAATGTTAGGCCCCACAAAACCTAAATTGACACGATTAAGAATTCATTTATGCAGAGCGACAATTAGGTTGTGCTTTTTCGCGGAAGACTGAGCAACAGTTTTTCAATACCAAAAAAGGGTACGTTTGGTAGTGACTGGGTCATCTCGGCATCCGTCCCCATTTATTGGCTCATATGTGTGAATTCTATTGGGCTGCTGCAAAATAGGCTACCACTCAGGGAAGAGAAGAGATAAACAGAGAAATACTAAAGTCAAAGCCGATTTACTCTAGCTATGTGCTGGAAGTCTATTTCTTGTTACAGTAGTTCACATTGAATCTCTTTTGTGCCCAAATTAAATAAACAAATTATGCAAATGGAGCTACAAGCAGCAATTAGGGTGGGCGGATTTTCTAAATGTGATTTGATGTGGAACTCATGTAAATTTAATGTGGACAGAGAGAGTTTTGCATGTGCTTCATCCGTTCTGAATGGTGATTAATTGTGTTTAGAGGGGGGCACCGTGGCACAGTCGGTAGTGCTGTCGCCTCACAGCTAGAAGGCCCTGGGTTCAATTCCCGCTGGGGGCGTGCTCCCTCCTCCGCATCATCAGTGCCCATACCCGAGGTGGGGTTGGCAAAAGGGCCTTTCTGTGTGGAGTTTGCATGTTCTCCCCGTGTCCCCTAGGGTAGGTACCCTCACAAAAACATGCAGTAATCCTGGTCTCTAAAACTACCTCCCCCTGGCCAGCCGGGGCGCCCGATGGAGGGGAAAGAAACTAACGTGGAAGGAATAACGTGTTCCTTCCACGTGTTACGTCCGGCCAGGGAAATTCCCCCCTGTCAGGTGAAAAGAAGCAGCTTGGACTCCTCATGCATAGAAGGAGGCATGAGGTCAGTCCACTGCCCCCTCCAGGTTGGCAGAGGAAGTGTAGCGCCATTAGATAATTGGCACTGGGTGAAAAAACTGGGTTGCAAAATCATGGGATAAAAATTATTTAAAAAAAAAGTGCAATAATTGTGGCTCTCCAAAAAGGGAAAGGATCGAGTGATTTGCAACGACGAAAGTTTTCCATGACTGGGACATACTGTACTGCGTACTGTACCAAGCTGGCCTCAGAATATCATTAAATAACAACTCAAGCGCCATGCTCGCACACACTGTGCACTGGCGTGCACCTAGAGATTTTCAAGCTTTTAGAAATTGTCTCATAAAAGTCACATTTAGTTCAGGGGGAGCTTGCAATCACAACATTAGGATTTTCGATTTTCAGCCTAGTGAAGGATGACATTTTCCGCTCATTCTCCAAGAGGTTTGCATGCTTTCCATCGGAAATTGGCTAAAAGTTACGTTTAACTTCAGAGAACCTTGAACTCCCGACTTTATAGTATTGTCAGCCAAGTGCTGAACAGGCTGGGCCGCTGAGATCAAGCACGTTTTTCTTGTTCTTCAGGAGATTTTCAAGCTTTCCTCTGTTAACTGGCTCTCAAAATTAATGTTTAAGAGGGGTGAGTGTGAACCTCTGGCAGTTCTCCAAAAGGTTTCAACCACTCCTTGAGAAATTGGCTCTCAGAAAGCACATTTAACTTCAGGGGCTTGAACCCACAATCTGATAACTTTTATGGTGCTTAACACATTGAGGCTGGACCTTCTGTATCTCAGTTTGTCCTCTGACAGCTCTTCATTGTGTCCTTTGCATTTCAAAACATCATTTTAAGATAAACTGAAGACACAACCACAACATCCTCAGCCAAGTGCACATTGAGCCAAATTGTTTTCTGCATTCATGGTTGTCTATGAAGCCTTTTCTGTAGTTATGAACTTTGGAGCTACTGTAGGTGCATGCTTGGTAAACACGGTTCGCTGTTTTCACATTACTGTTACTGTGAAGGAGTTACATTGAAATGCAGACTGATCAAAGCATGTGATGGGTGGGATAATCCAGCTCAACCTTTACTTGTGGTATAAAGACAGTGTTACGTTTCTAATTCACTGAAATGTCCAAAAAAGAAAGAGAACAAACCAAACTTGTTGTAAGATTCAAACCTTTTTATTTCTCTCTCCCTGGGAAATATGCTAATAATTACACAATATTCACATACAGGTTGTTTAATATTTTTTGGGGAGGAGTAGGATGGAGGCGCTGCATCCTCTCGGTGGGGGCTCCTTGCTGGCAGGTGAGCCAACAGGATATACAACAGCAGTAATAACAGTAGTGTGTGGGGAGGAATTAATCAGCGGCTACGTAAGTAAAAAAAAAAAAGAAAAAAAAAAACTTGTGAAATGTGTGCAAGTATGTTGTAGTCGAGATTGCCATATTGTCTTGTCACGAGTCGCTGGCATCTGCCTCGAGCATCAGTCAAGTCTGTAGCTGCTACGGATGGCAGACGAGCAGCGCTGGCACAAGGGTTGCCAAAAGTGCTCTAACTAAGAAATATCTTCCAATCTATGTCTACATGTACTGTACGTAGTCTAGGCACAAGAGTGCTGTCTATGTTATATTTGACCAATGAATAAGAGACTTTGGACGAAAGGGGACAAATAATATAGAATGTGATAGGTTTCCTGGCCTTTGTTTGCACCGCCCCCAAGGCGTGGAGTGCTTCCATGATTCTCCCTGGAGAGACAGGCATGTACGCACAGTCGCACACACAGAACAGAGTGTGCGTGTGTGCGAACAAGTGCAAACTCACCCATTTAGCCAGGTTATTCTGGTGACAGTGGAGACATGAGTTGATAAGCAGCGAGCCGTATAGTTAACCTCTTCGCTCACCCCAGTCTTGATGCACACACACCAAAGATGTGTGTGTGTGTGTGTGTGTGTGTGTGTATGTGTGTGTGTGTGTGTGTGTTGTGTGTGTGTGTGTGTGTGTGTGTCGGGGGGGGGGGGGGGGGGTGAGAGAAGATTCTCCATCTCGTCAATAGAGCAAAGCCTCACAACCAACCCATCCTTCCCCTGGAGGCCCATGGGCCAGCGACCTGGAATAATTGCTTTTGTTGAGTATTGGGCTTGACTACCTTGACTTCAGACAAAACATTGAATGATGCATGGGGCTTTGTTTCTGAGGCTGTGAGGAAGGGCCTTGTTAATTCTAAGAATTTAATCTCTGCTTGCACGTTTAATGAGGAGCTGATGACACTGTATATAGCGCCTTGACTCCGTTCAGAAACCAGCGTTTATCCTGTCTTAAGCCATTAACCCATTTAGACCTGAGGCCGATTCTACAAAATGTCTTCTAAATCCTAACCAGTTTTCTGAAACACTTGTGTTGCTATATCAGTGGCTCTCAAACCTTTTCACATCAAGGACCCCCCACACATTATATTTGACCCTCAACAAAAAATAATGTCGTACTTGTGTACAGTATACTTAGATACTTCTTACTGTAGATACCAAGTACTGAATTGTGTGTTTGCGTGCATGCGTTTGTGTGTGTGCATGTGTGTCTCTTGCATTGGTTGCACTGCACTACATGGCTTTTTGTATGGGAAATAAAGAATGTTAATGTTCCACTGTGGCTGTTTAGATCTCACTCACATGAGCTACAGCCACATCTGAATCCATATTTATATAATCCATGGTCATGTTTCATACTCTTTGTACTCTTATAACAGGCTTTTATGGCAACCACTGAAAACTGTGCACACCCACCACCGCACATTTTCTGAATCACAATAGCAAGTGAGCAGAAGTGACAGTGAATTCCAATTTTCCCCGTGATGGGGCCTCAGAAGATTGAAATTCTAATGAATAAAAGATAATCACTTCAGCGCAGCTTTTGTCAGCCAGTTTCAGCTCATTTTCAATTATAACCCCATCCTCCTTTCCCCCCTCTGTGAATGCATTACACTCAATAATATTTCAACACGAGTTATATATTTTCTTACCCATTCTTCTTTTTTCCTTCCATTTCTTTTTTATCCCATGACCATAACTAAGATCCAGCATGGAAACGGTATCTCTCTCCTGGATGTTCACTGACAGGCAGGCCCATGCTGTTCACACATTAAGTCTGCAATCAATCTCCATACCGTAATGTGGGAGCATTTTCTTACCTTTATTTAATGAGAGGAAAGTTTCTCACTCACACTTAATTTCAAGGCTGTGTGTTTTGGAAGGAGATAAGAACACTTCTATGCTTTTCCCAGACTTCAGCATGTGCTTTTCATTTTCAGGAGATGTGTGAAAAGCCAACTGTTGTTGTCGCTGTGTTGCTGTTGCCAGATGGTGGGTAATATTAATGACCTATTCGAATGAGATATGTAGTCATAATTACTGACATATGGTAGTCAACAATCTGCCATGCATGTATACTGTGGTACACTACATCATACTGTACTGTGCACTACATTGTACAACAAATACTGTTGCTCTGACCAGCTTTTCTTTTCTTTGTCTGTGTTATAAATAATATAATGTTCACAGAAAGTTCAGTACATTGTCTATGGCAGTTGTTCTCAAAGTGGGGTCCAGGGGACCTCCAGGGGGTTAATAATACAACATCACAATCATTTGAACCCCTTTATCCATATTTTATATTTTGGCTCTTCAAAATGTGCAAGCTTGCAGTGCGGCACGAAGTGACGCGCCATGTAAGCTTGCACATCTGCTGTTTTTGAAAATATTAGAAAAATATAAAAAAATATATTTGGAAACTTTTCAATAATTCTTCATAATTTATTCTCTTCGTAAATCTTCTCTTTTGATGGTCCCTGGCACAAAACATTTTCAGATGGGGGTCCGTGGCCAAATACTGTAGCCTACATGACATGTATGAAAACATTAAAAAGGTGGAGAACCGCTGGTATGGAAAGGAGCAGGAGAGCAGCGCAGCTCTTACTGGACCACAACTCACTTAAATACGGTGTCACACGTCCATTTTGTGAACGTACACACTACAGACATTCTGTGTGAATTCAGCATAATAAGAGTTACTGCAAACATTGCCAATTCGAAGAGATCACAGGCATGATGCTACAGTACTTATTACGTTACCTGCCTCTCCCTATAAAACTAATTCCACCCCAATAGTACTTCAAACAATCATATTGCCATTATTGAGTTCTCTGCTCCTCTCATGGCATTGCGACCACATAAGATCCATTTACAGCTACTCGATTCTGTTGCCTCCTCAGCAACTTTGAATTGAAATGGACTCAATGCATGGCTTCCAATGCCTCTGAAGTGCATGGAAAGCGTCCTCCAGACTCCAGAGACCAACAGTAATGTACTCCCCAGAATAAGTTCTCTGTCATTACGGCCATTATGTTGTCAGTATTTGCTTATACTTTCTTTAAAGGGTTTCGGGAATCTAGAATGTGTGAACCTTCATTTCCATGGACACTACTGTATAGGCATGGGAATATAAGATGAACATGAATTGATCTTCAGTCTAAACTCCACACAGCCACTAGCTCCTTGCTAAGTAAAGTTACAGGACATAGTCCGGCAGCCGGACTTGTGGGGTGTGGAATTTGGTATATAGTCTTTTTTATTGGCCTAAAATATTGTCTATATACTGTATACATACCGTACATTCATGAATCACCTTGCTGACCAGCTGTCAGTATTGAGCAATTGTTTTTATAGGGGTGTATTACCATTACTACCATTAACATCCAATATTGTTATGGTCTGGTTCCCTGCCTGTCCATCTTTCCACTTTGGCCACGCCCCCCTCCCATTGCTTCTACACACACCTGTCCCCAACTGCCTCATCAGCCCAATTGTTCCCTTCTCACTACTCACCTGTGCCAACTTAACTTCCCCTATCAAGCCTCCACCTATAAGACTGGACTCATTCTGCTCATTCTTTGCTAGAGTATAACCTATTGTTGGTGTGTTTTCCGGACTCCTGCTTTTCAGTAGATCTTCAGTGTTCCTCAGGTTTGATCTTCTGCTTGTTTTTTGGACTTTGACAGTTTGATACGACTTACGCCTTTGTTTGCCTTTTGACCTGCCTATGGATATTATGGTTTTTGTCCTGCCTGCTTCAGTTTATGTAACGCACCATAACACAATATAAGGCAAAAATATCAAAATTACTTTTCCTTTAAGTAGCATGTGACATGTCAAACTAGGGAGTTTCCAGGATTCTGAATCCATTCCAAGCATTCGTTTTGAACAAAAAACACTCCTTGGTCTAAAAATAGCCATAGCCGTCATGACAAATGTGATGAGATCAGCACATGTTGGGCACATTTGGGCAAGTGGCTATGGCTGTTTTTAGCCCAAGGAGTGTATTTTGTGCAAAACTAATGCTTGGAATGGATTCAGAATCATGAAAAACCCCTAGTTTGACATGTCACATGCTACTTAAAGCATAAGGAAAGGTTGACATCTTCGACATTTTTGCCTTACATAGGATGTTAATGGTAGGGTCACAAGAAACCCCTATAAAACAAATCTCATTACTGACAGCCGGTCAGCAAGTTGATTCATGAATGTATGTACGTATATAGACAATATTTTAGGCCAATAAAAAAGACTATATACCAAATTTCCCACTTGAAACAGAAAAAGATGTGGTCTGAATTCATCATGAAGCCAACTATCAGTGCTCATACATGACTAAGATTTTCACATAACAAGCTAATTTAACGTTATGAATCTACATTTTTGACAGGTGTAATATTTTGAATGCTTTATTTTATATAGAATTTGTCCATTTGTGGATTGTCAGGCACAACTCCAACAAATGAATGTTTATTTGTGTCATCACTGTTTGACATGAAAGTCCCCCTTGGTTTCCTGTCTCTCTCCTATTTAAATAAAAACTGCCTAAATGAAAATTCCCTTGCAGGACGAGAAGGCAAGTCAAATCTTCGAGGGACATTTCACAATCTCACATGACAAGCTTAGATCATATTCAAGAACTAAGACGACGAATCACTGTGATCCACAGTCAAGGGATTCTGTCATTTTGACGCACAACTTCATGCAGCAAAATGACATTGCTCTGTAATGTGGTTTTTTTCAGACAGTATTTAGACTACCACGTAATTAGAGACTACTGTGTTCGGCTAGTGCTAAGCATACTGCAGCTAACCTTCCGTTCCCTCAGGCAGCTATATGGAACCCACATGGGTGGTAGGGAGAAGGTATACCTTCCCACCATATCCAGTCATTCAGGTTCGATTGTTTTACTATTTATTGGCTGTTATCTATATGGGAAAAGGCAGACGCCTGCCGTCGCATCGGATGCCAGATTGTTTCGTCTCCTGCCACAAGCTAGCCATGTCTGCCTCTGTGTGCAAAAGAAAGTCATCTGACAAAGCAGTCTCTGACATTACAGCTTAATTCGCCAGTAAATATGCCACAGAGAAACAACACCTGCTGTCGCTGTCCTCCGTCGGCCAATTGCAGCTGTGGCTTTCACTTTAATTTCAGAGTGGGCCAGCATGGGAGCGTTCGCACCTCCGTGTTTAGGAGTCCAACTTCATTCACTTTGATTTGTTATCGAAGAGCCCAGCACAAGTCATCCCACGCTTGTAAAATAAGATGAGGGAACAAGAGAGAAGGGGAAGTGAAGACACAGACTCACAGAGAGAGACGATGGGATGCTAAGGGCGATGAACTGTATTTTGGAGGTGTTGCTGAACGTGTCAAGGTCATCAGAAAGACCTTGGCGAGGTGGTGGTGTATAGTGTTGATGTGATTCACATGGAAGCGTAAAGCGTATCCTCTCAGGAGCGTGTACCGCTGAAGCGTCTGGAGCCCAAGGTCATCAACTGTATTGCTTTTCTTAATTGGAGGCTTCTTTGGCTCTCTGGATTTGCAGTACTCCTTTTGCACTTTATTTTATTTATTTATTTCTTGTGAATTTGGTTTGTTTTATTTGTTTGTGTTTTCCGTTGATTTATTTGCACAGGCATTGGGGAATGGGAGACTTGTTATGTCTAAAAGGCATGTGTACTCAAGCTCGAAGACCACAAGACAGCCTGAAGCTTGTGATTAACAAATACAATATTGAACATTTTTTCTTTCTGTTGCTAAGACATACAAACCACTGAGGTTCTCTGGCTCCCAATCGACCCTCGCTTTTTCTTTCTCTTTCGTTGCGTTTGTTATCTCAGTTAAACTTTAACACTGTGCAGTGTGCCAATAATCATAATTTTATGTGTGTGTGTGTGTGTGTGTGTGTGTGTGTGTGTGTGTGTGTGTGTGTGTGTGTGTGTGTGTGCGTGCGTGCGTGCGTGCGCACCAAAATAAATTACATAAAACTGCACAGTGCACACGTGGCTTGAGAGCTCTGAGAGAGCTTCACAAACAGGGCGATGACGTTCTCAAATCATATACCAAATGACGCATGGCTCCAGATGAAACGCAGAACCACAACACTCAAGCCTCAAATGCTACGCGTAAGCAAACCGTCTGCCTTCTCTTTTTTCTTTCTTTCATTTCATTTCCCATCTCCGTGGCATTTTAGCGGAGCAAAAAAAGAAAAAATCTCCCCATCTTGCAGTGATTCGATTAAGCCCCCCTTCCCTCCCCTAGTCTCTGCATCGTGGTGTGGCTGAGAAGGCGAGAATCACAGAATGCCCCTAAAATGAGGTGTCAGTGCAAATTAGGGTGCCAGCTGAGGCTCCACAACAGGCAGGCGCGCCGATCCAGGTGGCACGGAGAGTAATCACTCCTGATCTCGCTGGGAGTAAGTGACAGAAATTGGTGCTGATGTGGTGTTTTTGTCAAGAGCCAGCGAAGGTTGGCGGGGGGATCCTGAAGAGGCCGGGGCAGATGCGATGCCTCGCCCAGACCCCACTACTGATATCACAACCCCATCCCCCCGCACCACCACCACCCCCCGACTCCACTGATTTGAGGAGAAAAAGCCCTTATTTATTCTGTGTTTTCAATCATTGTGTGCTGTTGTTTGTATGTTTGTTTGTTTTTAGTCTTGCGTAACCAGACAACTATTCCACAATCTCTGAATGCTGAACTGCACCTCCAGAAATCCGAGAAAGGGAGCTGCCATTTCGGTTCGTGAAAATATATTTAAAAATATCTTTACATTTTTACAACTACGCAAGCTATGCGTAGTTGATTTTGATTTATATTACGATAAATTTGTGTGACTTTAAAGACGAAACGGAAGTAGGGAGGAGGCTTCACTCATGCTTTATCGCTTGCTCATGATAGAGCTTCCGTGCTCCAGACTGTATGACGGAAGCATTTGAAAATTGTGAGAGGCAACAGTCTGGCAAAGTTTGTTTTGGACTCCATTTCCCTCTCCCCTCCCAGCTCTGCAGCTAGAAATGGTAGAGAGCTAGTTGTCTTCATTCTAATGCGGGTATTCTTTTCTCCAATCCAGTACTCACCCATGCACCGTTTGTCACCCTCGAGCTGCTGCTCATACAGAACCCAAGCGCAATATTTGCCTCTGAGATGTAGTGGAGTAGAAGTTTAGAAAATTGATAACACTCCAATAAAGTAAAAATCCCTGAGGGCTGGTCCGGTTCCGGCGAGCTTTCCCACGTCCAAAATGGTTGAGAATTGACAGTTATCATGTTACAACTTTCCGTGCTCACCATGCTCATCCGTGCTGCGACGGACATACATACATACATACATACATACATACATACATACATACATACATACATACATACATACATACATACATACATACTGTACATATAGGGACACACATAGCTGCGTAATGGAGCGGAGGCACTGCTCAAAAAGTTAATTTCCACCACTGGAAAAGAAAAGAAAAGAAAACAAGGCAATAGGGAGAGAGACAGAAGGAGAGTTGTGGATAGGAACAACGACAGCATGCCGTCTGTCTCTGCGACATGTGCACCCGCTAAGCATTTCATTTGTTTGGTCCCCTGATGTACCACAAGATGCTCTCTCCTCCTTCCCATGTCCCTCCAAAAGCAGAAGCATTTGGGAGAGTGACGCCAAGGGGCTTGTATACACCCCCCAGTTCAGGTCAAGCATCATCTCCTTCCTCTTGTCTCCTCCTCCCCATCTCACTTCTCTGCAACACTCCAGCAGCCTCGCCCCACCTCTCCAGTACGGATGAATGGGGCCCTCAAGTAATGCACATGACTCCATCACAGACACAGCGCCCCCCCAGAGCTCCCCACGCATTGAAATGGAAATGATCTGTGCTCAGTGCTCACGCTCCCCTGCACAGTACTGACACAGCTTTGCACAGAACTAGAAATCCATTCACAATCTGATCTCACATACATACATACATACATATGCATGCGTGCGTGCGTGCGTGCGTGCGTGCGTGCGTGCGTGCGTGCATATGTATGTATATGGATCGTTGCTGTCGGTTATAAACCTCTTATCTCCATAATCTAACCTTTCGTGTTTTGGGTAATGACCTACTTAATCATGCAGTACATGACACAAACAAAATCATTGCAAGTAGCAGATCCACAAGCTCGAAACCCCGGTGCGTGTTCAGAGCTTAGAGATCTTCTACATTTTATTTTTATTTGAATCCTGAAACGTAGCAGCTTTTGGACATAGGAGGTTTACACCTCATAAGATATCAGATTTGTTCAATTCTAATAAAAACTTCTGTTAAAAACACACCGAGACAGAAACCAAAGTTTGATCACTTCAGGGTGATTCGTTTCTCTTTTTAAAGCAGATTAATAAAATGCTTCTCATTACACAGATGATTGAGATCCAATTATTTGCAAAAACGACATACAGTTTTAATTCATTCTAATTTACATTGCATGGGCTTGAAATTAACGTTTCTATTTTGAATCTTAAGGATATCTGGAGGGGCTCGACGATTGAATTAATTGCTCGTGCTTTCCATGATTCCAGCTGTGTAAATCCCCCCATGGTGTGAAAGACTGCCCGGGGTCCTTTGTGCCCAGCGGGGGCGCTGTCTGGGATCCAACTGGTAGCGGTCAGGCTTCTCGGGTGGGGCAAGGTTCCACGGAAGCCAGCAGCCACTGGAGACACAATTAGAGTGGACAGACGAGACGTATTACAGAGCCAGGGTGATATATTACTGCGCTGTCAAGGCGAGACACTCAAAATGGCCTCGATGACACACAAAATGGCCTCCAGCGTATTGTTCCCGCAGACCTCAGCTCATCTGCTGAACTGCTCTGACAGCGAGGCCGGGCCCAGCCAGGCGGGTTTAGGCCGTTAGCCTCGCAGGGGACTCAAAAGAGAAAAAAAGAAGAAGAAAAAAGCAGTGTTGAATTTATTTGAACAATCCTTCTCCACACTAACAGTTCCCTTTGGCTCACCCCCAAAAAGAGCGGTTTAGAGAAACCAGAACTGACCTAATTGCACTCTTGACATGGAGCCGGGCTTCACATTGTACACGGTAGGGAATGAATGGCGAGAGGGTTGTGTTTTTGTCTGGCATTCTGTTACGTTTTTCTGTATCTCTCAATTGCTCTCATTCTCGTTCTTCGTCCAGTTTTAAAAGTGTTTATACCTCATAGGGTGCGTTCGGATATGTGCACCGTGAGCGCACTCAGATATTAGTTTGTTCGACTGATCTAATATACGGCAACCTTCCCCGTGTTTCTTCACTAGTCCAATTCAGAAGAACACAGTTTGCCGGCCACTGCTACAGAGCTGACAATGAGGTTACAGTATATCTTCCCTTCTTCTCTGGAGTCCTGCCTCAAAGCAGACCAGAGGTAGAAAACTGTCGTACCCTGATGTCATCGCTAGGAACACAGGCATCAGTAAGCAGGAACTGGGGATGGTAATGGAGGACCGGGAAGTCTGGCGTGGAATTGTGAAATCCATGATCTCGACCGAAAAATGATGATGATGATGATTAGTTTGTATTGCTCAGTGTGCTATATCCGAATGCACAGTGGTGGACAGTAACAGATTAAATGTACTTGAGTACACACACACACACACACACACACTCTTACTTTTTGGCCCTGGGTCAGCCTAGAAGAGTGTAGAATTTTTGCTACAATCCATTATAGGCAGTAATGTGCTGGGAACCCGTTCACATTTGCTCATATAATTTCCTTACACAGTCACGAATAATAATGCACCTCCATCATCCTGCAACACCCATAGCGATGTAGGTATTTCAGACGGAACAGATAAGAAGACACGACTGTGGAATGCCCTCATTTCCCCAATGTTTAATTAGTCCCCTTTCCTACCATAATGCCTCCATGATATTATTGAACTAACGTTCGGGCTTCACTCACACTCTCCCTCGCTCTGTGTTTTAGAATAAGCATAAATTATGCTGTAAAATTGCACCCTTTGAGAAGTCAAGTCTATGCAGGAGTTAGTTGGCAAGTTAACTGCATTGACATCAATACGTTTTATTTGATAACTTGCCAAGGTAATCGCACGATGCTGGGATCATGGTGGCCTTAACTACAGATTTAATGTGGTGTAAATCTCCTTTATTGACTAATGATGTAATTCCTAATATTAGATCTCTATTTGGTGGTCAAAGGTCAATAATGATCTTCATGACTCAACTGCACACCTCTAGGTTGGCCTAGAGGTTCTTCTTGCTGTAATTATTGTGCCCACCAGTACGGAGCCCCTGAATGGCCATGCATTCAAAATATATTTTATCCTACAAACAGGGTCGTATTATAATCGGGGTCGGAGTCGTCTTATTCGGCACAATACGGTATTTTGGCAGGTCGTAATGGCTGGTGTAACGTGTAAAACCAACTTGCATGCTGAGAATTGCCGATCGACAAGCTCACATGTTGACACAATTGTCAATACATAATTGACAGTCTATTCCGTCATAGTTTTAGTCGACGAAATGAACACTGGTGCGCACACTAGCACAGCTGTGGCATCTACACCAGTGTGTCTCCATAAAAATCCACAGTACAGGCATTTTCATGATAGGTGACAGCGGCTGTGTTTTTGATCATTCAGGCCGTAATGGGACTTGGCTCTTCCCACAGTGTGGAGTTTATGATAAGCCCTGAGAAATTCTCCTTTCTGCCCTCCATCCACTTCCTCGCTCTGCTCCTTTTCTTTGCCTCTCTCCGTCAGGCTCTGGGAGTTATCTGGTATTTCTTTGCCTCTCTCCGTCAGGCTCTGGGAGTTATCTGGTAGCTGGACAGTGCATGAGAGAGAAACCCACCCCAACGGTGGTGTGGCAGCATACATACACCGCGCACACGCACACACACACACACACACACACACGCACACGCACACATCGCACACGCACACGCACACACACACATCCAGGTGTGTCAGTGATAACTTCTTTCATGCAGATAAGCCTTTGGACTGAGGAGAGGGGAAGCTGGCAGGGAGTGACAGGGAGACCCCCCCCCCCCCCCCCCCCACACACACACACACACACACACACACACACACACACACACACACACACACACACACACCTACAATACCAAGCTTCCTACTCCAGTTAAGCAGAGAGGAGGAGAACTCTTGGACTGATGGACATCTCTCCTTACAACCTCCTCCGCACCCTGACAGCCCAGGACATGGAGTTTTTTTCAGCCACTAAATCCAGGAAAGCATTTTAGATTGTAACTCTTAGGATTTAAAACAGTGACTCTAAAAACAAATAGCAGGTGTACAAGCTCGCAGTGTGGCACGAATCTGCTGTTTTTGAAATGCAGAAAGAATCTTGAAAGTGTTTGAATAGTTGAATCCAGGCCAGCTCGCTCATGTCCACCGGCTCCCTGGCTATCTGAAACTCTCAGATCTGAACGAACACCTCTAAGGGCAGCCGAAAGAAAGTGGCACAAAACAAAGCTACCAGATGACCTTTCCCACTTTCACTCACTCCTCTCTGCCTTCGCCCACTCACTAACCACTGCTAAAACCTCTTTCTACCACACCAAAATCCAATCCTGTACTTCTAACCCAAGGAAGCTCTTCTCCACTTTCTCCTCCCTCCTTAAACCCCCTCCCCCCACTCAACCTTCATCCCTCACTGCTGATGTTTTTGTCAACTACTTCGAGAAGAAGGTTGATGATATCAGCAGCTCCTTTCCTCCCCTCCCACATAAAGCGGCATCTGACTCAACCAACACTAACCCCATCATACCATGCATGTCCTCCTTCTCTCCTCTTTCCCCAGACGAGGTTCTACAACTAGTAACATCCTGTAAACCTACCACTTGTCCTCTTGACCCTGTCCCGTCTCCAATCTTCCAGACCATCGCACCTGATCTGCTCCCCTTCATCACCTCCATCATCAACACCTCAGTAACCTCAGGCTGCGTCCCATCTGCCCTCAAGTCAGCCAGAGTAACACCACTCCTCAAGAAACCAACCCTTGACCCCTCAGATGTCAAGAACTACAGACCGGTATTACTCCTTTCATTTATTTCTAAAACCATTGAACGTGTTGTCTCCAACCAGCTCTCTCTCCATCTCTCACAGAACAATCTGCTGGATCCCAACCAGTCCGGATTCAAGAAGGCCCACTCCACAGAAACTGCCCTGCTGGCAGTCACAGAAGCACTACATGCTGCCCAAGCTGCTTCCCACTCTGCAGTACTGATTCTCCTAGACCTATCGGCAGCATTTGACACAGTGAACCACCAGCTGCTCCTAGACACCCTAGCGGATCTAGGCATCGGTGGAACGGCACTAAAGTGGTTCTCCTCCTACCTCACCGACCGGACCTACCAGGTTTCCTGGAAAGGTCTGTTATCATCCCCCCGAACCCTCCAAACTGGGGTCCCACAGGGATCTGTACTTGGTCCTCTCCTTTTCTCACTGTACACTAAATCCCTTGGCACTATCATCTCTGCTCACAATATATCCTATCACTGCTACGCCGATGACACACAACTGTTTCTATCCTTCCCCCCCTCTGCCACTCAGGTGGAAGAGCGCATCACTGCATGCCTGGCTGACATCTCACAGTGGATGTCCTCCAATCACCTCAAGCTGAACCCAGACAAGACTGAGCTTCTCTTCTTCCCAGCTAAGTCCTGCCCTATGCGGGAGCTAACTATCTCCGTAGACAACGCCCTGGTAACGTCTGTCCAAACAGCCAGGAACCTCGGTGTTGTCCTGGACAGTCAGCTCTCGTTCAAAGCTCACATCACAGCTGTCACTCGATCCTGTAGGTTCACACTCTATAATATACGACGAATTAGACCGTTCCTCACCCAGGAATCAGCCCAGCTCCTAATCCAGACAACAGTCTTGTCAAAACTCGACTATTGTAACTCCCTCCTTACTGGCCTACCAGCATGTGCACTTAAGCCTCTCCAGCTGATCCAAAATGCCGCAGCTCGCTTGGTCTTCAACCAGCCAAAATTCTCACATGTCTCCCCCCTGCTCCGCTCCCTCCACTGGCTCCCGGTCGCTGCCCGCACAGAATACAAAACTCTGATGCTGGCATTCAAGGCAACCAAAGGTATGGCTCCCCCATATCTTGCAAGTATGATTGAACCCTACAAACCCTCCCGCGCACTCAGATCAGCCAACGCAGGGAAGCTGGAAGTACCCTCACTAAAAACGCCGGGACAATGCTCCACACGTCCCAAACTCTTCTCCCTTCTGGCTCCAAAACTGTGGAATGAACTTCCCATTGCAGTCAGAACTGCAGCATCACTCCCAATCTTCCGCCGTAGTCTGAAAACCCACCTTTTTAGACTCCATCATGGCCCATAGCACTTACCCTACCCCCTTAAATAGCATTTCTGTAGACTTAGATAGCATCTGATACAGACTTATAGCATGTTATCTTATGTAGACGGCACTATAATTGCATTGTATATAGTCATAGCACGCCATAGTACATATGTATAGCATAGTAGTATATATATATATAGTTTATATGTATAGTCTCATAATATAGATATTCCACTGTTACTTTCTTAGCTTACGCATGTTTTATGATAAATGCTTTTGTGATGTATTCCCATGCTTTTGTTCTTGATTATTGTAAGTCGCTCTGGATTAAGAGCGTCTGCTAAATGCCTAAATTGTAAATTGTAAATTGTAAATTGAATAGTTTTGGATTTACACAAATCTTCTCGTCTGTGGGGGTCCCTGGCACAAAACATTTTCAGATTGGGGGTCTGCGGCCACATATATATCAATTTGGGGGGGGTCCTTGGCACAACAAAGTTTGAGAGCTACCAATTTTAGAAGGCATTCGTGAATCGGCATCAGGTCTTAATGGGTTTAAATATCATATGTTCTTTTTCACCATAATGAGAAAGCATCCCAGTGAATTGAAGGCGGTGCTATCAGCGGCCCTGTGCTTGCTGTGTTTGATTGTGGTTAATTCACTGGTGTTGGCTTGTGGGGCGCACGTTAAATCATCCCCCTGTCAGTGTGCCTCTTCCACAACAGATAAGCTGAACCTCCAGGAGTGGAAAACAAATCCATTTTACTCCTTAAATGTGAGCGGCAGGTTTTTATTGTGGCCTGCCCGGCCTACATGCCATTGCGTGTGCCTCACGCCACGTCCAGTCGGCCACAGCTCCATGGGCGATCTGAATGGAAGTGTGTAGAACTTTCTTTTTTATAGCACTTGGGATTGGCTGCCGGGTATGCCTTATTTTCACATAACCACACAACCAGACGGCCCTCCGCGGTCCAGTCGCTAGTCGCAATAGATTTATTCTTACCTCCCGTTGTTGTCGATCGACTCTAGAGTGGTGTGGCTATTGTTAGCTGCTACACTGAATTCACAACAACATCCGGTCCGTTGGTAAAAGTGGTCCGTGTTTATAAATCGAATGGGCGCTATAATATAATGGATTAAATAACCCCGGGCAATTAAAGTGTTTGACCAAAAGCAGAGCAGAACTCCCACCACGGGACTCGGGCAATCAATTAATACAGTTGCAACCAGGCAAGTATTTCATACAGCTTAAGTTTAAAAGATCTGAACTATCCCTTTAACGTAGTGGATTCATCATGGATATAGTCTAGTGAACAAATTTTTCAAGTTATTTTCCTGCAATGATAGCTGTAACTTTTGTAATCGAGTAATAATTGCACTGTTGATTGTATAGCCAGAATCTGCCTGCAGTGACAGCATCACACTGTTGGAAAATCATGAAAAACGACATATGTATGTTGTCGAATACCATGAAAAACAACATCCTACTTTGGCATTTTTCATGATTTTTGACGATTAAAGAAATAATGAAAATCATGAAAAATGTGTACATTTGTATATTGTAAATATGTATTGTTAATTAAATAAGTGTAAAGCCGACTTTAGGACGGTACCCGTTCCCCCGAACCTCAAATGACGTCACATTGTAGGCTCTACAGAGCCGAACCGACTTTTATTCGGCTCTAAAATAGGAGTATGAATCGGCCCATACCCTCTTGGATTTAAATTAGGATTTTATTGTGCACCTCAAGAGTTTTCTTCCCAGTCTGTGTGGTTCGCACGATCAAACCAGACAACTTGCTGCTTCACGAAGTCACAAATTCAAAACAACAGCGAGGTGTCATTTTCATCTTAATGCCCGTCAATTTCCTCCCCTGTGTAATCCTTTGCATAGCGCTCTGAACAGGCCCTTGCCATGCACCTTGAAGGATGTAATTAAATGAATTCAGACATGAACGTGCAGCTTTTTGTCTAAATATATGGTGTTTGGGTGGGGGAGAGGAGGCAACGTACGCAACGGGCCCCCGAGGACAGACGACAGACACTCAGGTAGAGGGAGCTGCCAGCACCACTCACCCTCACGGCTCAAATGCAGAGGTAGGAGAGGCAGCTTGTAACTCTTGATTAATGTCCTCCAGCACTTTACTATACGGACGACTTCAAATAGGGGTCTGATACATATAATAAGCACATTCACCCGCCAGAGGGATTCTATAATGTCCTGGCTGGAGAAGGCTTAGGCTGCTGTACCCAGTGGTGGACAAAAGTATACTCACATTTCTTACTTCAGTAAAAGAATCAATACTGCAATGTAGAAATACCATATGAAAATGTACTTGTGTAAATGTACTTGTGTTCATGTGTTTATGACATTCGTTTTCATAGATTTTTCTTTTAGGTTTTATGGCCTCAATTACACCCAAACAACCTGAACATTCAGTGAATTTTCTGTGGTCTGGGGTTTTCCCTGTGTGTGTGTGTGGACCTTTTGAGCTGCAATGAAAAAATAACAATTTGCCAGCAGATGTCAGGATTTTGCCTGTCAATCATCGCCTGTCAATAATACAAATCTACAAAGTAACTATAGTAACTAAAGTTTTCAAATAATTGTAATAGAGTAAAGTACTGAAAATTGCTGATACTCCAGTAAAGTAAAAAATATATCAAAAAGTACAGTACTTGAGTACTGTAAATGTACTTACAGTGCAGTAGTTACTTTACACCACTGGCTATGCCACCAATGCCGTTTCAGACGTCGATTATCCACCCTGCTACGTTTGTCATGCTTGAGCGAGAGATATGGAAGGTGAATGCTCTTTCCTTTTCTTTTCCACAAATTGAAATTGAGCACAGTATGCCCTCTCAGTCAATACAATCCCTATGCCGTACGTAAAAAAAAGAGATCACCTGAACACGTGCGTCTAAGACAAGGGAAAACATCGGCATCGATTCGAAATCGCCAACACTACCACACGCCAAAGATTTCCCTTTCCCGTTGACTGAGTGACGCGCGGTGGGGAGAGACGAGCGTAAGTGTGTGTGTGTGTGTGTTTGTGTGTGTGCGCGCGTGTCTGTGCGCATGCTCGCGCACTTAAAATGATTTGTCCTGCAAATTGCTCTGCCCCACCTACTTCACGCCATACAGTATATGAGCAAAATAGCCACCGTGTGAATACTGTCAATGCGGTGACACACTTGTGCTATATTACATGAACTGTGATTGTTGGATAAACATGCTGCCACACTCAAGGCCTATACAGATGAGGCCTCGCACACAGACTGTAGAAATACCAGCACTCACGTTGTATCCTAGAGGATTGTTGTTTTCGCACACAGAAACGCACGCACGTGCGTGTTCCCTCTGCTCCCCATGGGAACCACACATGCAGCATATCCCATCAGGCCTATAGCTGGAGAGGGCCCTGTTTGTACATGTAGTGTCTCATCAGGCTCCACAGGGAGGCAGATTGATTGCAATGTCTGTTGGAATCAGGAACGTGTTTGGGGGGAGAAGGGGGGAGGAGAGAGGGCAGAGTCATTCGGTATCACGCAGAGTGAGACCGTACACGCTTCCAGGTGACATCGTCGGGGATAAGGTGCTCTTTATACAGGGGAAGCAACACCCCTGAGCCCCCCCCACCCCCCCAGCAGCTCATTTGCAGCTCATTTATCACTCCGATGCAGCTCTAATGAAGTGATAATGCATTAATGCATTCACTGAGGGTGGGATGGGGGGAGGAGGCGGATGGTGCGGGAGGGTGGTATTACATAAGGAGGTTAGAGGGGAGCTGTGGGCAGTACTGCCATGTCTGCTTATTGTAAGCAGACATGGCAGTCCTGCGTACCTGTATATGGTGCTGCTGCTGCTGACGAGACGGGCGTCCACAGCACTTGTAGATGTGCTATTTTCGGTGATTTTCTTTGCATCAGAATAGGGATGCTATCGTGTTCAAGTTCCTATCACACAAAGATTTGGCGGCCCCCTGTCATAACTCTGAGGACCCCCTGTTGAAGACCCCAGCTGAAGTGGGGCGAAATATAGACAATTCACAGCACTTTCGATTGCTCTCGCTTTAGCTTTGGCCATTTCACGTGGCGCCGCGGAGGGTAACTTCAAACAGACGTTATTATACCCCGACAGTGTCCACAATCACCGAGCCATTAGCTTCTGGAGCACACAGAGAACATATGGAATTTCATGACTCACGAGGCACAACAATGCTACAACAGCGTGGATAGAAGCTGTCATTATATACTGTATACTGTGTGGACCGTCGAGGATGGCCTGAAATATCGATTGGAGATAGGCTTCGAGCTAACATGCTGTATTAAAGGCTCATCCTTAGGGATAATGATGTTTCAACCGAAAGCTGCGGTTTCTGCTGGGAAGAGATCTGTGGGAGAATCGGTGCTATATCTGCGGTTTTGTCTTGTTTGTTGCTGCAAACATCTCAACTATTAAAGCACGTGTCAAGGAGGAGAGAAATAGTTGAGCGAAGGGCAGCGGCTACTTTCAATTATCATTCCCTATCCCCCTTTTTTGTCTCTTTTCTCCTCCGCCCCCTCTTGCTCTCTCTCTCTCTCTTGCATCTCTCCCATTATACTGTGACAGTAGCCTATTTCTCCTTCATTTTGTCCCTCTGAAGAGGAAGATGCAGAGACAGACAGAAAAATGGGGATAGAAAGGAGACAGTTAGTGTGTCTAGTATAGACATTTTTCCCTCTATGCCAAATCTTGCATACAGTAGCTGAAAATAGCCGCGCTACAATGTCACAATGCGTCACGTGTTTATTTTTTTTATTTTTTTTTCAGAAAAATATGCTAGCCTATTATCACATGCCCAGAAAAGGCTATGATTGCGGTTAATGATATGAATCTGAACCGTATTTATGTGCATTATCTACAGTAGTGTTAGATGTATTGCAGCAGCCATGAAACGACAGCTATCATGTCTGTCAAATTGAGTAATTCAGGGAGACATTTTCACCAGCGCCAGTCATTACGGCTCTTGATTGGCAGCCATCTTCTTCGACCCAATATGCTGCCGCCGGCTTCACACTGAAAAAGGTTGCTTGATTATCAGGAGTGGACTGACCTTTTCAAAATGATTCCCCCAGTAAAGAAATCTCAATCTGCATTGGATTTATTTTTATTGCATCCCACAGATGATAAACAACGCCAATTTCTCTCTGTTTATTGAAATCCAAGAACGAACGGGTCACGCTGCATATCAATAACGCGTTTTTCTCCCCTTTATGCAAAGCCCTGACAGAAGTCGATGCTCTCAGGTGGATTAGCTGTCTGTCATGGCGATGCATCTGGGTTTTTGACTCATTTGTGTCGGTTAAAGAAAAATAACAAGTCAATGAAGCAACTCGTGCCTCTCTAATCTCCCAGACTAGGAGCTGAAAGTTGACAAGCTTGTTTTGTTCAACCACGTTACAACGCACCTGTCTGCAGTCCACAAGATCTATAGCTGGGGCTTTCACACCTCGTCGTTCCACAAACCCACCGCTACTGTGTCAATGTGTCGCTCTCACTTATTCTTCTGCTCTTTCTCTCGCTTTTCCTTTCATTCCTATTTTTTCAGTCTGTCCTGTGCTATGCTGTACCTGTCCTCCGTCTACAGTGAAAATCTGGAGTTTAAAAAAATGGACCCGTAAAACACAGTGGATTCCGCTGGGGTATCTTGTCTGGACATATTTGACCCGCCAGTTCAACTAGGGTCCCCAGCGGCAGCCTGAGAATGAAAGCACCGAAGAGTCCTCTCGTGGCTATGGGTCCGGTGTGTGTGTGTGCGTGTGTGTGTGTGTGTGTGTGTGTGTGTGTGTGTGTGCATGTGCGTGTGCGTGTGCGTGTGCGTGTGCGTGTGTGTGTGTGCGTGTGCGTGTCTGGCAAATATTACAGCCATTACTACCATTGCCGCTACGCCTTGAAGGCCTCTCGTCTCCCCCCCCTCCTCTCTCTCACCTCTCCCATCTCGCCTGCACCGCAATATGAAACAGTAGCTGAATTCCAAATGAACGTGGAGCCGCGGTGGAATGGAATTGATGTGTTGAATGCTAAGCTCTGCATTAAAGCATGACGATAATGGCCTGTGTTTTACGAGGCCCGGCCGTCTCGGCGGTCCCCCCCTCCTCCCTCCTCCCCTCCCGCTCTCCTTAATCTTACTTTAGCCCGCGGCTAAAATAAATCCCGGCCGCTGTAAACTCTATGGTAATACAACTGCTTTTCTAAGTATTGATCATTTTTCCAAATGTCACTCGTTGCTCGTGGCCCCCATCGTACAATGGCCTCTGCATAATGGTCAGACAACTGAGCCTTAATGCCGCACACACACCGAGCACCTGACAAGCTCTCTCTCTCTCTGTATGTATGTATGTATGTGTGTGCGTGCCTGCGTGCGTGCGTGCCTGCACGTGTGTGTCTGCACAAGCTTACAATGTAACCTTGCCCTAAAAATCTCTTACGACTTCAGCAAGAGTAACTTTTTAATACATTAGTATAGGATAAATACAAAATGGACATACAGTTTTATTTCTTGAATTGAATAATCACGGCAGGTATTCAGAGGGCGCTGACGTTTAGAGTAAAGCGCGTCGTATTGTACTGTTAGCACAAGCTCCAGCTGTTTTTTGCCTTGACCCCTGACCCTAGCAGCGGTGAGCCGAGGGCGGCAGTGAGGTGTCTGTCAGCACCAGGTTAATCTGTGATGCTTTACACAGTTCAGCCTCTGCTTTCAGGCCACATCACAGCCCTTCATTTATTAGTAAAGACCAAATGGACCACATCCGTCAACAGTATAGTGAATAATTCATCCACCTGTCTACCTAGCTCAAGTTAGAGAGAGAGAAAGAAAAAGGCAGCATCAGCAACACCACTGACTCAGTGACTCTAAATGCAAAATGTCATTGGCGTCAATTAAATTTGCCAATAGCATGCCAAACGGAGCGGAAAGGTAATGGAAGAAACAAGAGTGTTTCGGGTTCACATTCACAGTCGTCAGTGAGATAAACATAGCAGACACTTTGCAATGTAGCTTCTTTACAAAGAAATGTTATATTTACTTCCACAAACACACATGCACGTTACCATCATCATCATCATACTACAGTGTCACACAAAAGCATCAGAGGGAAAAGAAAAACAACAAGGATACCACGTAAACAAACCCAGTGTCTAAACATGCTAGGTGCATTTGACTTCCTTTGTATATTTTACAGAACAGAACAACAGATTGTTTTCGTCAACTGAGAGAAAATGATTGACCTGGATTCCTGGATTCTGTCTACTGCAAATACCCAGGTATGGTACAGTATTATTACCCTATAGAGCATCGAAGTCTGACGTCACTTTCAGTAGAGGGCATCAGTCCCCAGGTTCATGTATTTGTTTAGCTGCATTGAAATCCCCATTGAGGCGATTGATTCGCCTCATATAACAACTGTGTTTGAAAAATAAACATGTCACCCCGACCGCTTCACTCATATGGATATGAAGAATCAACTGACTGAGAGAAAACGCTAATGTTACTGCTGCTGAATTAGTTAGATTTTCGCTAGAAGCAGACTGTATCATATATGAGTGACTGACTGTTGCAAACGATACAGAGACACCTCCCTGACAATAACGCTGAGACAGCTTGCTTATAGTAGACGATATTAAGATCACCCCATGTTATTCTCCATAGAGAAATTACTTCCGCGAACCAGGGGAATCATCGGGACTTCGGTGCTCTATTGGCCTGAATATAAGACTACGTTTTTTTCCAATGGAAATATCCTAAAAAACGGGGTCGTATTAAAATCGGGGACTAGACTATTTGACATTCAATGTTCTTTTTCCACAAATTTGTCTCAAAATGGGGGTCATCTTATAATCAGAGTTGTCTTACATTCGGCACAATACAGCAGTGAAAGAAAAGGTGTGGCCTGCACATGTCGCCAGCCATAATTAGGTTATTTTGTATTTGGTATTATCTGTTGTTTCCTGTGTTCTGAGGTGGAGAGTTGATGAGAGGAGGAGGAGACCTGAGTCATCATGAGACTGATTACTGGAGAGTGCTTGCTGCTGTGGGGAACTAGTCCTCTCCATGGATTGGCCGGCTCTGATGAGCCCTATGACACCAGCAGTGGATTGGGTGGTGGCCACACCCGATCTGTAAAGATCAGTCACAAACAACTCTGTTCAGAGGACTGTCAGCTTCAGGGCAGCAGGGAATCGGTCCCCCTGTTCTCTCACCACAACCTGCGACCATCCTGTCCATTTCTTTATTTGGGATACGTTTTTGAGTTCTGTTTTTGATTTGTGTTTGCTATGTTTGAAGTTGTGTTTTGTTAGTTTAGATTTATTTGGGTTATTGTATATTTTTGTAAATATTCCTGATTTGGGGCTGTAAATACATGCACATTCCGTTTTATTGCAATTGTCTTTCTGCATTTATGTTGCATCCCCTAACGGTTAACCCTAGACTAGGGGGGGCTCATCCGGGCCAAAAGTTAAAACTTTTGGGTCATTTTGATCATGCCAGTTGGTTTGGGTTGGTTCTGTTTTAGGTTGGCAGATTTGTATTGTTGGTATCGGTGATAATTTTGTGCAGATACCCACTGTTACTATTAGCTCATGTGTTTCAAGTGCCTTTGTTGCTGTTTGCTAATGTCTCAATCTCTGCACTGCAGGCGGAGAGAGAAGAATGATGTTGCAACATTCTGAGAAGTGTATTCTGGTGGCTTCAGCGAGAGAACCTCACCCTCTACCACGGTAAGTGTGACCATGGGGAGGGAGAGTAAACTCTTACGTCCCATGGTTTAACATTTCCGTGGGGAGGTTCTCATTTGTGTTGGGTGGGGGACTCAACAGAGTCTTAGGCTGGCACTCCACCTAGTTGCAGCTCCAAGGAAGGAGTTAAGGCTAGAGCTGACTATGTGTACAAGCCCCCTAGCTAACACTGCCACTCCTAATTTGGATTCTAGTGTGATTTGGTGTGTATTCTGCTGCTATTGCAGTATACATTGGTGGGGAATGCTGCACAGAATTATAATTTGCTCCTGGTTAAATCTACCAACCAAATGGTTCAAATTGGTTTTGGTGTGTATTTTTGTGTTCAGGCCTACTGATTAGCTCCTGTCATGTGTGCTGAGAAGGGCTCACATGACAGAACCTTTGTGTCTGCCAGTAGTCGTGTATCCGACTGTGTGAATATGCTCAAGTCAATTTAAAAAAAAGTATTTTAGCCCCACAAGCCAAGTTGAATTGTCATTTCGATCCGGACGATTTTTGATTAATTCAGACAGGTGAAAGGTTAATTGGCTGTTCAGTTACATTGTGAGATTACAGTTTCAGTTAATCCAATGGTGTATATCGTATACAGTAAGTCTACACTGTTATGCCACTTGGGATTCGTAATGCCCTTTGCGAGGCTGGGTGCACTTCATTCGGTTATCATTGAGCATGATGCAGGTTGAGAATATTTACACTCTACTATATGAGATGATGAAGTTGTGTTTTTGTTAGTTACTGTAGGTTTATTTGGGTTATTGTATATTTTTGTAAATATTCCTGATTTTGGGCTGTAAATAAATGCACATTCCGTTTTATTGCAATTGTCTTTCTGCATTTATGTTGCTTCCCCTAACCCTAGACTAGGGCGACGTAACAGCGTTTATCTGGGTAGGCGAGACAGAGAGAAAAAGAACAGTTCCGGGCCCCGTCCTCCCCTAGGTTAGCCATGGCTGTCCAGTTACAAGTTACATCGCGAGGTCACGTCATTCATTACCACCCGTCAACCTCACGCTTCGACGTCATGCCATAATCAGAGGTGCGGACTCGACCCCGCCTCAAACATTTCTGTCGGGGCCAATAATGACTCCACTGCCATGTTAATTAAAAGTTGGCTTGGTAATTAAGAGTCATTGTTTGCCTTACAGGGGCAGCATTGGTATGCATGATGGCGCTCACCTAGTCCTGTTTTAATTTCTTTTTTCAACACTCAGTTCAAGGCTATTGGGGGCCGGTCACTCTTCTCTTCCTTTCATGTAATGCTGCCAGTGGCGGAAAGTAACTAAGTGCATTTACTTAATTAAGTAGTAGCACTGTTTAAGTAAAATTTTGAGGTATTGGTACTTTATTTGAGTATTTTTCTGATTTGTATTCCACCACATCTCAAATCCAAATATTGTACTTTTACTCCACTACATTCATTTGAAAACTTTATTTACTAGTTAAGTTGTAGATTTTGATTATAACAAAACATACAGACCTGTTTTCAGCCTTTTGAAAATAGGCAATGTACAAGCTACAATGTGTCGCGATGCCACGCATTGTGAACTTGTAGATCTGCTGTTTTCAAAATATGTAATATTTTTTTAAACTTGTGAAATAATATAATAATAAATAATGACTAATTTCTACTTTTGGTATACTTTAAGTACATTTTGATACCAATACTGTAGTACATTTACTGAAGTACATTTTGAATTCCGGAATTTTTATTATTAAATTCTTATACTTTGCAGTATAAGTAAAATACACACTCTTCTTCTCCTTTTATTTAATGCTGCCTTGCCTGTCAAGAGAGACAGGACGGGCCGCAGGCGGTGACCTCTGGGACCAACCAATTATCCTGTGTATCCCCCCCCCCCCCCCCCTCTCTGATGAAAGAGAAGTGCAGAGTGATAGGAAAGTTTTAGGAGAGTCAAATGGAGGAGGGAAAGGGCATACAGGATGGAGCGTTACAGTGGAGGAAGGAAAGGGCAGCCATACAGGATGGAGCGTTACAGTGGTGGAGGGAAAGGGCATACAGGATGGAGCGTTACAGAGGTGGAAGGAAAGGGCATACAGGATGGAGCGTTACAGTGGAGGAGGGAAAGGGCATACAGGATGGAGCGTTACAGTGGAGGAGGGAAAGGGCATACAGGATGGAGCGTTACAGTTACAGAGGTGGAGGGAAAGGGCATACAGGATGGAGCGTTACAGTGGTGGAAGGAAAGGGCATACAGGATGGAGCGTTACAGTTACAGAGGTGGAGGGAAAGGGCATACAGGATGGAGCGTTAGTGGTGGAAGGAAAGGGCATACAGGATGGAGCGTTACAGAGGTGGAGGGAAAGGGCATACAGGATGGAGCGTTACAGAGGTGGAAGGAAAGGGCATACAGGATGGAGCGTTACAGAGGTGGAGGGAAAGGGCATACAGGATGGAGCGTTACAGAGGTGGAGGGAAAGGGCATACAGGATGGAGCGTTACAGAGGTGGAAGGAAATATATATATTTATATAGCACCTTTCATACATAAATGCAGCCCAAAGTTCTTTACAGAGCAGAATAAAAATAATAAAAACACAAACAAGAACGACATTAAAACAGGCAGTTAAATACAAACAATAGGGCAATAGCAAAGAGCATACAACAGTTGCAGATCAGTACAAAAATAAAAACGGAGATTTAAAACTCAACTAAAAGCAAGAGTGAAGAGATGAGTTTTAAGCTGTGTCTTAAAAATTTCTATAGAGGGTGCCTGTCTGAGCTGTATAGTGGCAGTTTATTCCAGGCGGTTGGCCCGTAAAAGCAGAAGGCTGCCTTGCCATATTTCTTAGTAGCTACCCTTTTAGGGAGTTCGAGTAGGCCAGCAGTGGAGGACCTGAGGGGGGCGCTTAGGGACATATCTAGGCAAACAATCGTGTCAGTTGTTTTCTTCGGTAGGCCGGAAAAAATGGCATTACAATAGTCAAGTCGAGAGAAGACAAAGGCATGGATTATGGTTGTAGGTCCATCACGCCTCGTGACACTGACATCATCAAACCCTCTACTGGATAACCATACATGGAGAAGACTAGATCATCACCCTAGATCTGCATATATGGAGCCAGCCAGCAACTCTACATCTGACCTCAAACCTCAAGCCCTTAGATCTCCATATATGGAGCTGACCTTCCATAATGTTGATAGTTCCCCACCCGTCCTTCCTGGTCTGACATTCCATATTATGTTGATTTGATCTGACCTCATCAAACCCTGTACACTCAAGACATGCTCCATATATTGCCAGTACAGAATTCATTCCATATGTTGATCTGACCCCCGCATGCCAAAGCGGCAGCGCTCGCCCAGCAGTCTGCCGTCTGCCATCACCCAGGCGGATGCGTGCACGCGACCTTGCCCTTTCCCTCAGGGTATCTTACTGGTTATTATGATGGGTGTCGGATGATTGGGACATCAGACTAACGCTATGCACCCTTTTTATAGTAGCCTATAGTTTGTTGATTACTTTTGGTGCAATTTCTTTATCTTTCTTTCCTTTTTGAGGTATTAAAAAAGGTCTGAAATGTCTAAAAAGTGCTTAAATTGTCACTTCACTGTCATCTGCCGACATCCCCTGGGGGTCCAGACCATAGAGTATATATGAATAGAGGAGGCACCCAGAGGAAACCCTTAGGCGAAATGGACATAGTGGCCGAATGAAGGTATTGCAGCCTTGCCCCAAACACATGAACGCGCTAGTCCGTTGACTATCATTGTGCACGTTCACGACGGCAGCATGCTCGTTCACGTTCGTGCACGTTCAACGGCAGCGCGTTCATGTGTTTGGGGCCAATCCATCCCAGAATGCAGTCTGTTCCTACCCGGAAGGAGGAGTGAAATTGCCTCATGCGCTTTTGAGCAACTTAATGCAAGTGGATGGAAGGAGAACTCGGGTGCCCTCTCTATTCATATAAACTCTAAGGTCCAGACCCACAGGTTGAGACCCACTCTAGTAGATACAGAATGTGGTGAAACAAACAGCAGGGAGCCGAGGACAAAGCTATAGGTAAGATAACCTACATGGAGACGACATCTAAACTTGGGGGGCAGAGATGCCACCTCAATGGAACGTTGTAAAGTAACACTGATTGTCCACTAGCTACTGTTGCATATTTTATGAGGTAGGGAGAGCTCTCTCCCCTGGTTTATGGTGCATGTTTTCAGGTGAATATACACATGAGCACACACACACACGCACACACACACACACACAAAGGAATGCATGCGCCTGTACGTAACTCATACTCAGCGCTCCGATGCATATAGGTACAGTAGCTGTAGGCTTCAATGTGCGCCGTGTGTTTTCTGATTCTCCGAAAGCCTGCAGTGCAGCTCAGCTAGGGATGCAGTTATCGGTTTTACTGCTGTTGTAACCTTTTGGGAGTCAAGGGAAGGGGCCGTAAAACATAATATAGAGACGCCTTTTAAAAGGTGTCTCCCCCATTTATAGAAACCACGCCAGTGCGACGTGAATACTTTTACCACCTGCCCAAGGTGGCCTTGAGCACCCAGACACTCTGCACGGTGGATTCACAGGATGACGGCTTGAACGCAGTCCTGATTTATACTTTGGTTGCGCATTGATTGGGTCATGCTGCGACCAGTGGTGGAAAGTATAGTACATTTGCTTGTGCCGTGCTTAACACGTATTTCCAATTTTCTGTAGTTTTACTTACAAAGTTACTTTAGTTACTTTGTAGATTTTTTGCCAATTATTATTACAAAACACACTAACCATGGTAACTCACCCCTACATATATATTTACATTTGGAACTTTCTGAACATTCTGCACAATGAGTAGGCCTACTTTTACTTTTACACAGTATTTCTTTTATATATTATTGTTTATATATGGGAGTATTTTTCCACCATCATGTGAGCTTGTAGGTCGGTTATTTTCGGCTTTAATCAGACAACTAATACTTTTAACCATTAGTCAAAATACATGCCGACGCATTGTGAGCTTGTTGGTGAAGAGATTCAACGTTTCTGTAGCATGTGGGTCTTTTACGGTTTGGGGTTGCTGGCCCCAAGCCCAACCTTCCCCCATTTCTGGGTTCAGGATTGTTTGTTAGTCGGTTTGTTAGCCTGCGTCCATGCAGGCATTTCATACCAGCAGCACGAGACAGCGAAGAGATTTGGTGTAGACGAGAGTAAAAAAGTGGTCAAAGTATACTCCAGTTCAGTTTTCTAAGACTATTGGGGTTTAAAGATGTATAGTATCTTCCTTGATAACAGTGGGGTGATAAGTCAAAGTGGCGCAATGATCTTCTGTCTTGATCTAAACGAGTAGTATCTGACTGTATCTCTGATGATGCTGCCAGGGTTAGTTATTGTTCCTTTGCAGAACATTCTCGTGTGATATCCGCCGGCCGGGGTCAAAATAAATAGTCTGCGGCCGCCGGCCGGGGCTGAATGGAACAAAACACTATAGCCTGGTCACTATGCCCGTTTGTTCTCCAGACTCCACATGCGGTGGTGGCCTTGACAATGGCCACATTCACTCATCACCGTGGCGGCAATCTCCGCTGCCGGCGGTCTTGGCATCAGATGGTGGCTGTGGAAGACATTACGTCCCCCGACTTCACAGCAGGGGGAGAGATATTAGACGCCCAGCATAACGGGAACAAAGTAACCTGAGACAAAATTAGGAACAGCACTGGAAGTGCAGCATAAATCCGGGTTCATTTTGTCCTGGGGACTTTGTGTGCACTGTATGTGCGTGCGAACATTTGAGTGTGTGCAGTGCTGGAAAGTAGCTAAGCACATTTACTCAAGTACTATACTTTTTATTGGAGTGTTTCCAGTACTTTTACTTCTACTCCACTACATCTCAGAGGAAAATATTGTACTTTTTACTCCTCTACAATTAATATTTGTAATCTTTAGTCACTATACCAGCGTACTAAAAACTACAAAACATTTAATTACTTCAGCCTTTGGCTATTTTCAAAAGATTTTTAAACATATTGAACTCATTAAAAAAAGGACATTCTGTAAATATAATTTGATGGACGCTGCTTTTGCACTTTCATAGTACTTTTTGATTACCTGTGTGTGTGTGTGTGTGTGTGTGTGTGTGTGTGTGTGTGTGTGTGTGTGTGTGTGTGTGTGTGCCCATGTGTGCGTCTGTGTGTTTCTAAAATTGAGATCTGTGTTTGTGTGACTGTGCCTCGGCTCAGCGCCGGCTCGGGGGGGGGGGGGGGAGAGACAGAGAGAGAGAGAGAGACCGTAACGAGGCCGGGAAGGAAGGAAGGAAGGAAGGCCTCTGTGGGACCAATTTCTGTCTGTTCTGCAGGCCCTGCTGCGTCTCACTCTTTAGCTGACAAGGATGTGGAGGGGAGGGAAAAGTACAGAGATTACAGTAATTGGTGCATGTGTTAACATCAAAGCCATACCTGTACCTGCAACAGTTTTCTTTCCTTATTTTTATTTTTTCATAATCCATTAAGACCTGAGGCCGATTCTACAAATGTATTCTGAAATCACGTAGCTCTCTCACTGTGAAGCTTTTTCCCAAAATGTTCAAAAATAGCAGATGTGATGTATGCTATTTAATAATAGCCATGAATAGCCAATTAACACTAAAATCTAAAATGACAGGTGATTTCCCGGTTTTAGTGCAGGGCTAAAAAGGATTACGGTGATTTGTCAGTTCTGCTCCACTTTTGTTCAATTTAGGCATGACTGCGAGAGAACAAAAGTAGAAAGTCTCCAAAAGAAAGCGGCAGAGAGAATGTCAGGATGATAACGGAACAATGCTCCACTGATTTTGGCCAACAGAAAAGAAAATGGAAAAAGTGGAAAACACACTCCTCTCTCCAAACCACCCACCAATCCCACCGACTGACCTAATCTCCTCCAAGGTCACACAGCACTATACGCGGGCCAGGCAGCCTATATACCACCCTCGCCTGGCTGAGCTGGACTGCTCCGATGCAAAGAGCGGAAGAAGGTCTCATTATAAGAAGTCCACAGAGAGAGAGGAGAGGTTAGGGCACTAGCACAACAAGATGTGACCAGCAAGACAGAGTGGGGAAGAGAAGCCTGGGTCTGTTTCCATGCATACATGCATGCACACAAAATGTACTCAACCTTTTTACTTACGTATCATGCTTAAGTATTTTTTTACTTAAAGGACCACTTCGCCACTATTAAACCTTATGTGTGTTTTTTTTATCATTAGCATATTATGCTAAAATACCCCGGTGTATTATCATTGGTGGTCTGTAGCTCCGTGGGCGCACTTTCAAAGCTGTCTTCCACTTACGTATTTGTCCCAAAGTGACGTAAGTGGACGACCCTCGGTAGGCTCTCAGAAACTACAAGGGAGCTGTGGACAGGTAGGGTTGCCGTAGCTAGCCTAGCTGCGAAGGACACTCTCGCCTACACAACAACGAGTCAGTGGCTACTCCACAACAAACTAAAACAACGAGTCAGTATGGCTACTCCATGGGAGTTTTTGGACGAGATAAATTTAAATACATATTGGCAGAATCTGCGTTAGGGTCGTTATATTATGAACCAGAAATATACGGAGGAAGGAATGCATTGACGGGGACAACACTGCTAGTTGCTGTGGATGGACTGATGCCTGCTGGAGCGACCTAGCTAGTAGCTATAGTAGCTTTCCCTGGACCAGTGCGTCGCCCAGGAAAAGCCCAGATAGTGTTGACTGTTTTACTGAGAAGTGGGGACATGCGTTCAGGATGCCTCCAACTGGAAGTTGCAACCGGAGCCTGATGGACCAAGAGGGACATTCAGATTGAAGTAGGTGTTCAATGTATTTACAGCTTATTTGTGTATGTGTGTATGTCGCCACACTGTATTGTTTACATAAGTGTCAGAGGCTACGGCTTCAGCCTACAACTTTTCGGTCCAAACATCTTCTATTCATTCATTCAATTCAAAACTGTATGTATGGCATGCCAAATGATGCCATCTGAAGCAATGTATGTATTAGCCATGGGCATGGGCTCGTATGTTTCAGGGTTAGCAATGTAAACATTCAAGTGTTATACCTGTGTCCATTCATTCACTTAGGTCAGCCCAGATGGGTACAGAAGGCTGATGAAGCTTAAGATGTCTTTGATGGACTGATGGTGAGCCATACATACTCAACTCAAACTTCATACATAAAGCACATTACTGTATTTGCTGTATTTTGTTTGACCCCCTAGAAAACTAGAGGGAATATAATTTTCAATAAAGGTTCACATATGCTTTTACAAAGACCAGTGGTCAACCAAAGTCCCGTAAAATGTAGTAAATATACTGTTATTTATACTATAGGCCTACTGTGTCTCACACACTGTTTCACACTGTAGTATTGAATTGTATCTGTAAATCACAACAGATGACAGTGAATTGACTTTTAAGTTAACCTTTTGTAATATCTCAAAAGAAAAAATATATCATTACTGCATCAAAAGTAAGCAACAAACTATACTATAAAACTGATGACAACATTGTACAAATTACTCAAGCAAAGTGCCTTGCACTGATTCATAATCAAACTATTTGTATAGCACCTTTCATGACATGCAATGCAGCTCAAAGTGCTTTACAGAGCAATGGAGAGAAAAACGCAAGGCATAAAACATTGAAATAGAAGGCAGTCATGTAGGTTGGAAGGTCACAGATTCAGTTGTTTCTTTGGCAGTATTCTGCAGTCCAGAATTGCAGTAATCAAGCCCAGAAAAAACATGGATCAGTGTTTTTGCATCATCTAATGACTGACAGGCTCTGATTCATGCAATATTTCTAAAGGTAAAAAAAGGCAATCTTGGTAACATGATTGTGTGAATACTTTATACAAGTCAGGTTGCCAAGTCTGCTTATTATTATGATTGATATTTGATACTCGGTTGTAGCCTACCTACTAATTTGGTCAGTAAACGTAACAGTCCAATACCCTGGTACATCACATGAAACATACTGTACATATCCTACACACTCAGTCGTCCATTCCAGTAATCATTTAGTGCTTTCACCATTACTGACTCTTAATTGTCTTCTCTTCTCTCACCACAGCATGTGCGTCTCCTGTCCTGGCCAGAAGCTGCTCCAGCGACATGTCATCATGCAGAACCACCTGCCTCTGACTAATGCACTTGTATGATTGTACATGTAGTTTGTTAGTTTCCAACCATAGACCCCTGTTTTTATATATAATAGATTTATGTAAATCAGTACCATTAAAAGAATGTTGATTTGATGTCAAGTTTGTTTTATTTTTTCTCATGTAGGCCTATTGTATTTATACATTTTGACCAATTCCTAATAATCTGAGGCTCAAACTGTCATGATATTGCATCAAAGGCCACCGTGATACAAATCATTCACATGTCTGTTTATACAAACAAGACCACAATGGAAATAAGTGTGACTTTGTCAGTGAATGTGTTTTATTGTACTGTAACATAAGGTTTAAAAAACAAGGCCACACAGGCACACAGAATTAAAAATGTACTTCAGTAAAAGCACAATATTGGTAAAGGCTTAGGAGTAGTACATGTCTAATATTTGAAAATTAGATCAATCCAGATTGTGTTCAATAGCAACATACAAAGTAAATTGTATCTATATAATATACTGTATACTTGGGAGTTCCTTGAAAGCCACTTCTTCATCTCTTGAGTCGAAGACAGCCACCGAGACCTCAGCTCCTGCATCAAATAAAGTATTATGCAATTATGGGCCTCTGACCAATCATGAGACAATAATATTGTCTATTTTTTTGCTAAAATGAAAAACCTTATTGTTTACCATATTATGGTAAACAATAAGGTTTTTCATTTTAGCAAAAAAATTGAAAAATAGCAAATGTACAAGCTCGCAGCACAGCAAAAAAGGTCTTTAGCTGTAAGCATCAGAGACACTCGGTATGTCAAATTCATTTATAGACATCACAACAACAACAACCACGTGTAACAACAAGCATGTATTTTGAAAGGAAATGCATGTGGTCTCCTCCTGTAATGCAATCGCCATTCATTTAGTGTCTGGTGTACACAGCATTGTAGCTTTAGTTTATTGCGACATACCTCTGTTCTGCTTCGATGATGATGATGTTCCGCGTCAATTCTTCCATTAGATTGCGGTTGAACTGGAAGATATCTGCGTTGGTGAAATGTTCACTGCACACCCAAAGTGGTTCGGGTACAGCTGGATGATTGCATCTTTCTGTACTTCATAACGAGTTCAAAAAACAAAGCCAGCCAGTGGAATTTCGAGTCCGACGCTGCGCACGATCGAAATCACTACTATTACGCTACTTACTTACTACCAGAGACTACTAACTACTATACCACCACTACTGCTGTTACTATTACTACAGCTAAATGATTACTATCGCTTTGAACTCTAAACAACACGAGAAACTTTCAGCTTCCTGGGGGCTGCCTCACTGCCTGTCTGTCTGTCGCGCAATGCACTGTGGGTATTGTAGGAAATGATATTACCGTGCCTCGGCTCATTACATGACTCGTTCTCCGCAGCGGTTTCGCCAAATGTAAATATTTTTATTGTTTTCATGAACGCATATCATACTAAAGCATGACAAAGGCCATATTATAGTGGCGAACCGATCCGTTAAGTATCCTTTCTACATGCGTGTTGCTATCTACTATATAATGCGCCATGTCTCTGCGTATGTGCGTGCGTACGTATGTGTACGGTTGTAATGCACGTAACTCGAGAACCGTTTGACCCACCGACTTCACATTCGACACACGCGTTCCACACCCCCACAGGGAGTGCCGTGCCAGGTATCGAGTCGGTTCTCCAGAACCACCACAAAAGGCTCTGGTCAGGCTCTGCCAGTGGGCTTAATGAGGCCAACTCCTTTCACCTGTGAAATTTACAGCCTCTATACCTCAACCAATTGAGGCTCAACCAATCAGGCTCTGCCAGTGGGCCGAATTGATTGCCAAGTACACAGAGCCTTTTGTAGTGGTTCTGGAGAACCGTGGGTCCGACTGACTCGATACCTGGAACTAGACTCCCTGTGGGGGTGTGGAATGCGTGTTGAATGTGAAGTCGGTGGGTCAAACGGTTCTCAAGTTATGTGCATTAAAACCGTACACACACGTACGCACGCACACACGTACTGTACGCACGCAGAGACATGGCACATTATATAGTAGATATTCCAAAAATAAAAATAATTGAGCTGGGAACTTCTCCTTTGGTACACCCATTCCTTTAAAAAAAATCCCATTGTGGGTCCACCCATCCCTTCGACATGTGAGAATGATCCAGTAAAAATAATTAAATACATAAAAAATAAAAAGCCCATTGTGGGTGTATGAGATTTTTCTCTATCACTAAACTCGGGTGAAATTTACTCGAACACCATGCCTGTAGAAAAAACCAGCGAGGCAGGGAAACAAATCTACCTTCTATGATGTCACTGAGCATCATAAAGGTACAGAAAGACCCACCGCCGACCCACAGACATCAGCAACATATCATTGTTTGGGTGACTGAAAAGTTTAAACCACCCATGTTTCGTGTTCTAGGGGTTTAAAATATCAAAAGTAGAACGTACTCCATATGCAGAACATCACAAGTTTCACAAGTATAACAATCTTTTAAAAATAGCAGATCTACAAGCTCACAATGCGTCACATCGCAACACACTGTGAACTTGTAGATCTGCTATTTTTAAATGGCCGAAATGTATAGGCTATACTATAGAACTGAAGTGGTAACAAAAATGTTTTGTAATTAAAATTCAAATCTACAAAGTAACTAACTAAATTGCAGTGGAGTGAAAGTGCAATATTTGCCTCTGAGATGTAATGGACTAAAAGTAAAAGTACAGAAAAATTGAAATACTCCAGCAAAGTAAAACTACCTCAAAATTGTACTCACATACACGACTTACAGTAAGACCACTGACTGCACGCACACACATACACACAGGGATATATAGTAGGCTACAGTGGAGGTACACTGCCCCGCTGACACCCCCAACCCCCCTTACCTCAGAGCTCCCGGAAAACAAGAGTGCTGTGCGGATACCTCTGTTCAGAGTTCATGGTTCTCTGGTCGTAGGGGACACTCCGATGGGGAATTAAAGAGAGCAGCAGTGGACACACTCTCCGTGGCAGGTTTTCAAGGAGCATTTCACCGATTTGCAACCTTATCTTCATATAATTGGTCCTTGCTAATGGTTATTATAAGATGCACATGTTATTTCTTTAAACAATTTTTCTTCTTTAATATTTTGAGTAGTCAATTATTTTTTTCAAAATCTCGTTTTTCATTATTATTTCCCTAGCCCATGGCCTTGGACGGGATACTAAAGCATGCCGTTTTTTATCATTTTTGAGGATTTAAAAAAAATACAAAAATCACTCAGACCATGGACTATATAGCCCATGGTCTCGGAGTGATTTTCGTCTTTTTTCAAATCCTCGTTTTTCATCATTTTTGACCATGAGCTACCATACCGTACGGCATACTATAGCACGCCGTTTTTCATCATTTTTGAGGATTTGAAAAAAATGGAAAAAAAAGAAAACGATGGGTTATAGCCCATTTATTTTTTATTTATTTTTTAATCCTCGTTTTTCATAATTTTTGACCAACCCACTGAGCAATAGCCGGCTATTAGACGTGGGTCTAAAAATGGGATAAGAAACGTCTAAAAATAGACGTCTAAAAACGTCTAAAAATAGACGTCTAAAACACGTCTATTTTTAGACGTGTTTCAGGGACCAGGGACCCCCATCTGAACACTATGTTGTACCAGGGACCCCCATCTGAACATTATGTTGTACCAGGGACCCCCATCTGAACATTATGTTGTACCATGGACCCCAGTCTGAACACTAGTTGTACCAGGGACCCCCATCTGAACATTATGTTGTACCAGGGACCCCCATCTGAACATTATGTAATGTTTTACCAGGGACCCCCATCTGAACACTATGTTGTACCAGGGACCCCCATCTGAACATTATGTTGTACCAGGGACCCCCATCTGGTCTATCTGTCTGTCTGTCTGTCTGTCTGTTTATATATCTCTTCTTTTAGGGTTTATTTGAATCAATAAAACGTTTATCATTTAGCCATGATCATTTCATTTAACATAAAAACGTTTTTGAGTGCATGCAGACTATTCCAAGATCCACCACTCGCCTCCCTGCGTGTGTGTGTGTGTGTGTGTGCGCGCGCGCGTGCTCGTGCGCGCGCGCGTGCGTGTTTGTGTGCGCGCATGCATGTGTGCGCGCGGTTTGTAAATCCACACACAGCTGTCATCCATTCACTCTGACGGACCAAAGTCCAAAAATCAATGATTTTTGTGGACGAAGTCCACACCCACAACACCAGAGGGAGTGCAACAAACCATGTACAACCCAGATTCGGCACAAACAAGGGACTAAATTATTTTCGCTCCTATGCCACCAAAATGTGGAACGCCCTACCAACAGTCATTAAGACATGTGAATCCCTTGACTCCTTCAAAACCGCTCTCAAAGGGCACCTACGGATGGCTGCAATTCGAAACTGGCCTCTGTAAAATCTGAATCCCCCCCACCCCCCCCCACCCCATTTTCCCTCACTGTATATTGTATCTTTTCCCTTTTTTGCTTCCCATATGATGAATTTAGCTACATAGAAATGTCTATTTGTATGTCTCTAAATGTTTGTGTAATGCTTAATTGGGTCGTCCACTCACAGTTGACAGTCTTTGTATTGAGTTTGTGCTTAAAATGTACTGTAAATTCTACAAACTGTTAATAAATATTTCAATCAATCAATCAAACCAATGACCGACGGTCTAGACCCAGATAAGGTAGGCGGGGCTTATGATTTAAAATGGAGCCGCACGCGGTCCATAGCAGTGTGTTTGGGGCGTAGCTGCAATAAGGTAAGGTTTGTTTGAGAACCGCATGGTTGTTGTTAGCCAACATCAACTCTGTTATTGTTACAACATTATTGTTGTTAGAAGGACTGTTGGTTGTTTATTGTGACTCTAAAAGGACAACAATATGAGGAATGTGTTGGTACTTTTTGAGACACAAACAAATAAACTAAAACAGGTGGAAAGTAAAATAGATCTACTGAAGTACTGTGGACAATATATTGTACTTTTATATTCTATCATTTGGACACTTTACTAGTTTTGTAGATTTGGATTACCGGTATTTAAAAAATAAAATCCATTGGCTACAGACACATTTTGGCCATTTGGAAGTAGCTGATCTACAATCTCACAATGCATTGTGAGATTGTAGATCTGCTATTTTCTGATTTTCTTTCTTTCAAACATTTGAAATGGGACATTTCTGCGTAATGAGCTACATTTGGTCATTTTGTAAGTGCATTTTGATGCCATACCCTTTTATTTTAGTACATAATGGTAACACAAGTTGTAACTGTGGCTCAGACACATTCATAAGATTAAGCTAAACTAAATGTCTCTCTGCTGGATGGAAAACTCAAATGTACAAACGTACACATACATACAAAAGTAGCAGATCTACATGCCAATATCTACCATACAGAGCAACTTTATTTCAACTTTAAAGGGCCACTTCACCCCTTTTGCAGCCAGATCTTATTTGAATGATTTTTGAGACAAACACTTTCCTGGGGTTTTTATGTGTTTTTAGATATTTTAGTATTTCAAAGTGTCCATGGACTCCATGATGTCATGGACACCGGGCTCACTTCCTTCCTGAACTACAACTCCCACAATGCTTTGGTCCACTGCTGCTCCTTGTGGATAGGGGTAGGGCTGAGACAACATTTAGTCCAAGAAAGCTCTTAGAAGGAAGTGAAGTGGTCACGTGACTGGGCTGCGCCATGACACTTTCATGGACACTTTCATGGGAGCCAAACTACACCCGGAAGTTTGGCAGAATGCATTGGAGTCAATGAGAGCTCAGTGACCAGCTCATGAACAAACATTATTTATGAATGGCTGAGACCTTTTGTAAAGTGATGCTTCTGGAAAATAAAATAATATATATAACACGTTATTTTAGGCTGTCTTATTTTTTGATGTGCATACTACTTAATGTGATTTATTTTTTCAAAGAGCAGAGAGCAGCCCAGGCAGAAAACGTACTATGTGCTCTTCTATAAATACCTCAATAAAAATAAATAGTTATTAAGTCGAAAAACAACCACTCAGAAAAAACGTTTGATATCACTTATGTCTTCTTTCATATTCCTGAACCAATTATATGACAAAGCTTGCAAACGTTCATGTATAATGTTTGTTATGAGCTGGTCCAGCCGGCTCCATTCACTGCCATGTATTCATTGCACTACTGGTGTGAGTTTGGCTCCCATGGAAGTGTCCATGAAAGTGTCATGGCGCAGCCCAGTCACGTGACCACTTCACTTCCTTCTAAGAGCTTCCTTGATTTAGTCCAGGAAGGAAGTGAGCCCAGTGTCCATGAGATCATGGACTCTTTGAAATACTAAAATATCTAAATGCATAAAAACCCCAGGAAAGTGTTTTTTGTCTCCCAAACATCATTGAAATAAGATCTGGTTGCAAAAGAAAAATGCAAGAATTTCCTAAAGATGTATTTTCTACAATGTATAAAATCTGGATAAAGAGTAATGTTGGTGTATGTTTGTGTCTTACAGGTTGATCATGTGACCTTGGTGTCATGCGGTGACCTTGGCTGCAGTCATCAGGAGATGGCTGGTATTGGTAATAGAGTGTCTACTCGGCTGAGCTGAAACTTATAACGGTGTCAACGAACGCTCCCTGAGATTACGAGGCGTACGGTGCTCGGGACGTATTGTGCCATACAACCTACGCGGCTCTATTAATACCGGCTATCTTCAACCGAGCGACGGAAGGCCCCCCACGGTATACGTACCTGGATTACATGTGGCTGGAGTAGAAACTAGGGCTGTGTCACCATTACAACATGTTAAGTTGACCATTCATTGTCATACAAAGGATTGCGATTAACAATTGTGTTTGCTGTTGAACATATGAATACGAAGTTTCCTTTTTAGCTTTTAGGCTTTATAAAAGAAATGGTTGCACGAGGCAGATTATAGCCCTAGAATGTCCCTAGAATGTGTGTAATAATGGTGACACAGCCCTGTCAGTGACTGTTATGACTTCCAAAATGTCATCCTGTAGGGCCTACAGGATGACATTTTGGAAGTCATAACAGTCACAGAGAAAGTGTAGCGCCCAGGATTACATTAGATAATTGGCACTGGGTGAAAAGAAACTGGGTTACAAAATCGTGTGATAAAAATTTAAAAAAAAGTATATATATATATATATAGTCCATGGTCTCGGACGGCTTAATATAGTATGCAGTTTTTCATGATTTTGGAGGATTTGAGAAAAATATGAAAATCACGAAAAAAGGGCAGAACCTACTGTAGTTCATGGTTTGGACCGCATGCCGTTTTTCATGATTTGAGGATTTGAGAAAAAGATGAAAATAATGGACCTGTAAATTACAACAAAACAAACTAAGGCACTGGTGTGGTACTCCTGGTTTACCAGAACGGGGTTCAAGTCCCTGCAGTGCTCTGCTCAATATGTTGTATTTACATGGTTTATTTTAAGATTCTGCTCATTGTGTTGCCTTTTTATAGATGATAACCCCCAGGTTCTGTACTGTTTGGTTACCAAGTCTATTTATTTATTATGAATTATGTTCACTCGGAGACCGTGGACTATAGCATTTCACTTTTACGTGATTTGCGTGAAATGTTCTACACACAATATATGAACCATTATCTGAAATCCCAGTTGAACATTTGTACAAAAACTATAACTGCAAGCAGCAATAATGGGCACTTTTAACAGGCATAACTCTTGTATGCCGTTTTCGGGGGAAAAAAGTCACACAAAAATGACATACTGTAATATTTGTGGGTCTACTATATTTACTACAAACTGTAGTTATGTCAGAAACTGGAACGACCACAGACAAGGGTTTTAAATATTTAACGGGGCAATCTTTATTAAAGTAAATACTCAGTGGGTTATAGAATGAGGCAAAACTGTGATAAACTACGACAAGACATTTCATATATCGTTGCTCATAATTCCATTTTTGAACTAATTGAAAGTAGTAAAAAGTGCTTTGGACAAAACCTTAACTCCATTGGACTGCTATAGCAACTAACTCCACCACCTCTCCCATTCATGGAAGTAATTGACAATAAATAAAGTCACAACACCAACTTTGATGAGGCTGTATTGCTTTGTTTTAAAAATATATGGTTTTCTTAATTTTCTGAAATTAACATTTTGGAGTTACCTGTATGAGGTTTCCTCCTGACAGCAGAGATATGCAAAGCACACAATTAAAGTCCCTTCACCTAATAAAACCATTCTCTATAAAACACAAGCCTATATATTACGTGTACACAATATAATAATATAATATAACAATACACGCAACTGTGACGCCGTCCAACTCCGCGCCGCGCTGACCGCTGACATTTAAGTTAGTCTCTTGACAGACGAGGCAGACGATCACACTGCTAACTCCCCAGCCCTGTCTGTCTACAGGAGACCTCAAGGGTAGTCTCCTCTCCTGCTATATTAACAGCTAACTCCCCAGCCCTGTCTGTCTACAGGAGACCTCATGGGTAGTCTCCTCTCCTGCTATATTAACAGCTAACTCCCCAGCCCTGTCTGTCTACAGGAGACCTCATGGGTAGTCTCCTCTCCTGCTATATTAACAGCTAACTCCTGCTATATGACCTTGACCAGTATAAATGACCTTGACAAGTATAAATGACCTTGACCAGTATAAATGACCTTGACCAGTATAAATGACCGTAACCAGTATGAATGACCTTGACTAGTATGCCCAAAAATGAAAAAAACATAGTTTAAAAAAAAATCAAATCCTCAAAAATGATGAAGAACGGCGTGCTATAGTATGCCGTACGGTATGGACCATAGCCCATGGTCAAAAATGATGAAAAACAAGGATTTCAAAATTCAAAAATTCAAAAAACGATCGGCTATATAACCCATGTTTTTTATTTTTCCATTTTTTTCAAATGCTCAAAAAGGATGAAAAACTGCGTGCTATAATATGCCGTACGGTATGGGCTATTAGACGAGCGTCTAAAAATGGGATAAAAAACGTCTAAAAATAGACGTCTAAAACACGTCTAAAAATAGACGTTTTTTAGACGTCTATATTTAGACGTTTTTTATCCCATTTTTAGACGCACGTCTAATAGTCACCAATTGCTCAGTGGGATGGTCAAAAAATCTAAAAACGAGGATTAAAAAAATATATATATATATATATCAATATTTTTGAGGATTTGAAAAAAAAATCAAAATTTTAAAAAACGATGGGCTATAACCCATCGTTTTTTTTTTTGTCCTTTTTTTTCAAATCCTCAAAAATGATGAAAAACGGCATGCTATAGTATGCCGTACAGTATGGGCTATTAGACGAGCGTCTAAAAATGAGGTAAAAACGTCAAAAAATACACGTCTAAAACACGTCTAAAAATAGACGTGTTTTAGACGTCTATTTTTTGACGTTTTTTATCCCATTTTTGACCATGGGCTATAGCCCATACTGTACGGCATACTATAGCAAGCCGTTTTTCATCATTTTTGAGGATTTGAAAAAAATCTCAAAAATTCAAAAAACTATGGGCTATAACCCATCTGTTTTTTTTTTCCATTTTTTTCAAATCCTCAAAAATGATGAAAAACAGCGTGCTATAGTATGCCGTACAGTATGGGCTATTAGACGAGCGTCTAAAAATGGGATAAAACGTCTAAAAATAGACGTCTAAAACACGTCTAAAAATAGACGTGTTTTAGACGTCTATTTTTAGACGTTTTTATCCCATTTCTGACCATGGGCAATAGCCCATACCGTACGGCATACTATAGCACGCCGTTTTTCATCATTTTTGAGGATTTGAAAAAAAATCAAAAATTTAAAACAAAAATGGGCTATAACCCATCGTTTTTTTTTTGTCCTTTTTTTCAAATCCTCAAAAATGATGAAAAACGGCATGCTATAGTATGCCGTACAGTATGGGCTATTAGACGAGCGTCTAAAAATGAGATAAAAACGTCAAAAAATACACGTCTAAAAATAGACGTGTTGTAGACGTCTATTTTTTGACGTTTTTTATCCCATTTTGACCATGGGCTATAGCCCATACTGTACGGCATACTATAGCAAGCCGTTTTTCATCATTTTTGAGGATTTGAAAAAAATCAAAAAACGATGGGCTATAACCCATCGGTTTTTTTTCTTCTTTTTTTCAAATCCCCAAAAATTATGAAAAACGGCATGCTATAGTATGCCGTACAGTATGGGCTATTAGACGAGCGTCTAAAAATGGGATAAACACGTCTAAAAATAGACGTGTTTTAGACGTCTATTTTTAGACGTTTTTTATCCCATTTTTGACCATGGGCTATAGCCCATACTGTAGATTTGAAAAAAATCTAAAAAATTCAAAAAACGATGGGCTATAACCCATCGTTTTTTTTTTTCCATTTTTTTCAAATCCTCAAAAATGATGAAAAACAGCGTGCTATAGTATGCCGTACAGTATGGGCTATTAGACGAGCGTCTAAAAATGAGATGAAAACGTCAAAAAATAGACGTCTAAAACACGTCTAAAAATAGACGTGTTTTAGACGTCTATTTTTAGACGTTTTTTATCCCATTTTTGACCATGGGCTATAGCCCATACTGTACGGCATACTATAGCAAGCCGTTTTTCATCATTTTTGAGGATTTGAAAAAAATCTAAAAACGATGGGCTATAACCCATCGGTTTTTTTTTCTTCGTTTTTTTCAAATCCCCAAAAATGATGAAAAACGGCGTGCTATAGTATGCCGTACAGTATGGGCTATTAGACGAGCGTCTAAAAATGGGATAAACACGTCTAAAAATAGACGTGTTTTAGACGTCTATTTTTAGACGTGTTTTAGACGTGTATTTTTTGACGTTTTTATCTCATTTTTAGACGCTCGTCTAATAGCCCATACTGTACGGCATACTATAGCACGCCGTTTTTCATCATTTTTGAGGATTAAAAAAAAAAAAAAAAAAAAAAAAACGATGGGTTATAGCCCATCGTTTTTTGAATTTTTGAGATTTTTTTCAAATCCTCAAAAATGATGAAAAACGGCTTGCTATAGTATGCCGTACAGTATGGGCTATATAGCCAATGGTCAAAAATGGGATAAAAAACGTCTAAAAATAGACGTCTAAAACACGTCTATTTTTAGACGTGTTTATCCCATTTTTAGACGCTCGTCTAATAGCCCATACTGTACGGCATACTATAGCACGCCGTTTTTCATCATTTTTGGGGATTTGAAAAAAACGAAGAAAAAAAAACCGATGGGTTATAGCCCATCGTTTTTAGATTTTTTTCAAATCCTCAAAAATGATGAAAAACGGCTTGCTATAGTATGCCGTACAGTATGGGCTATAGCCCATGGTCAAAAATGGGATAAAAAACGTCTAAAAATAGACGTCTAAAACACGTCTATTTTTAGACGTGTTTTAGACGTCTATTTTTTGACGTTTTTATCTCATTTTTAGACGCTCGTCTAATAGCCCATACTGTACGGCATACTATAGCACGCCGTTTTTCATCATTTTTGGGGATTTGAAAAAAATGGAAGCCGTTTTTCATCATTTTTGAGGATTTGAAAAAAATCTAAAAACGATGGGCTATAACCCATCGGTTTTTTTTTCTTCGTTTTTTTCAAATCCCCAAAAATGATGAAAAACGGCGTGCTATAGTATGCCGTACAGTATGGGCTATTAGACGAGCGTCAAAAAATGGGATAAACACGTCTAAAAATAGACGTGTTTTAGACGTCTATTTTTAGACGTTTTTTATCCCATTTTTGACCATGGGCTATATAGCCCATACTGTACGGCATACTATAGCAAGCCGTTTTTCATCATTTTTGAGGATTTGAAAAAAACCTCAAAATTTAAAAAAACGATGGGCTATAACCCATCGTTTTTTTTTTTTTTTGCTTTTTTTTTAAATCCTCAAAAATGATGAAAAACGGCGTGCTATAGTATGCCGTACAGTATGGGCTATTGGACGAGCGTCTAAAAATGAGATAAAAACGTCAAAAAATACACGTCTAAAACACGTCAAAAAATAGACGTGTTTTAGACGTCTATTTTTAGACGTTTTTTATCCCATTTTTGACCATGGGCTATAGCCCATACTGTACGGCATACTATAGCAAGCCGTTTTTCATCATTTTTGAGGATTTGAAAAAAATCAAAAAACGATGGGCTATAACCCATCGGTTTTTTTTTCTTCTTTTTTTTTCAAATCCCCAAAAATGATGAAAAACGGCGTGCTATAGTATGCCGTACAGTATGGGCTATTAGACGAGCGTCTAAAAATGGGATAAAACGTCTAAAAATAGACGTCTGAAACACGTCTCAAAATAGACGTGTTTTAGACGTCTATTTTTAGACGTTTTTTATCCCATTTTTGACCATGGGCTATAGCCCATACTGTACGGCATACTATAGCAAGCCGTTTTTCATCATTTTTGAGGATTTGAAAAAAAATCTAAAAAATTAATAAAACGATGGGCTATAACCCATCGGTTTTTTTTTTCCTTTTTTTTCAAATCCTCAAAAATGATGAAAAACGGCATGCTATAGTATGCCGTACAGTATGGGCTATTAGACGAGCGTCTAAAAATGAGATAAAAACGTCAAAAAATACACGTCTAAAACACGTCTAAAAATAGACGTGTTTTAGACGTCTATTTTTAGACGTTTTTTATCCCATTTTTGACCATGGGCTATAGCCCATATTGTACGGCATACTATAGCAAGCCGTTTTTCATCATTTTTGAGGATTTGAAAAAAATCTCAAAAATTCAAAAAACGATGGGCTATAACCCATCGGTTTTTTTTTCTCCATTTTTTTCAAATCCTCAAAAATGATGAAAAACAGCGTCCTATAGTATGCCGTACAGTATGGGCTATTAGACGAGCGTCTAAAAATGGGATAAAACGTCTAAAAATAGACGTCTAAAACACGTCTAAAAATAGACGTGTTTTAGACGTCTATTTTTAGACGTTTTTTATCCCATTTTTGACCATGGGCTATATAGCCCATACTGTACGGCATACTATAGCAAGCCGTTTTTCATCATTTTTGAGGATTTGAAAAAAATCTAAAAAATTCAAAAAACGATGGGCTATATAACCCATCGTTTTTTTTTTTTTGGCTTTTTTTTCAAATCCTCAAAAATGTAGAAAAACGGCGTGCTATAGTATGCCGTACAGTATGGGCTATTAGACGAGCGTCTAAAAATGAGATAAAAACGTCAAAAAATACACGTCTAAAACACGTTTAAAAATAGACGTGTTTTAGACGTCTATTTTTAGACGTTTTTTATCCCATTTTTGACCATGGGCTATAGCCCATACTGTACGGCATACTATAGCAAGCCGTTTTTCATCATTTTTGAGGATTTGAAAAAAATCAAAAAACGATGGGCTATAACCCATCGTTTTTTTTTTCTTCTTTTTTTTTCAAATCCCCAAAAATGATGAAAAACGGCGTGCTATATTATGCCGTACAGTATGGGCTATTAGACGAGCGTCTAAAAATGGGATAAACACGTCTAAAAATAGACGTGTTTTAGACGTCTATTTTTAGACGTTTTTTATCCCATTTTTGACCATGGGCTATATAGCCCATACTGTACGGCATACTATAGCAAGCCGTTTTTCATCATTTTTGAGGATTTGAAAAAAATCTAAAAAATTCAAAAAACGATGGGCTATAACCCATCGGTTTTTTTTTTCCCATTTTTTTCAAATCCTCAAAAATGATGAAAAACAGCGTGCTATAGTATGCCGTACAGTATGGGCTATTAGACGAGCGTGTAAAAATGGGATAAAACGTCTAAAAATAGACGTCTAAAACACGTCTAAAAATAGACGTGTTTTAGACGTCTATTTTTAGACGTTTTTTATCCCATTTTTGACCATGGGCAATAGCCCATACCGTACGGCATACTATAGCACGCCGTTTTTCATCATTTTTGAGGATTTGAAAAAATATAAAAAAAAACGATGGGTTATAGCCCATCGTTTTTTGATTTTTTTCAAATCCCCAAAAATGATGAAAAACGGCGTGCTATAGTATGCCGTACAGTATGGGCTATTAGACGAGCGTCTAAAAATGGGATAAACACGTCTAAAAATAGACGTGTTTTAGACGTTTTTTATCCCATTTTTGACCATGGGCTATAGTCCATACTGTACGGCATACTATAGCAAGCCGTTTTTCAGCATTTTTGAGGATTTGAAAAAAATCAAAAAACGATGGGCTATATAACCCATCGTTTTTTTTTTTCCATTTTTTTCAAATCCTCAAAAATGATGAAAAACAGCGTGCTATAGTATGCCGTACAGTATGGGCTATTAGACGAGCGTCTAAAAATGGGATAAAACGTCTAAAAATAGACGTCTATAACACGTCTAAAAATAGACGTGTTTTAGACGTCTATTTTTAGACGTTTCTTATCCCATTTTTGACCATGGGCAATAGCCCATACCGTACGGCATACTATAGCACGCCGTTTTTCATCATTTTTGAGGATTTGACAAAAAATCAAAAATTTAAAAAACGATGGGCTATAACCCATCGTTTTTTTTTTTTTCCTTTTTTTTCAAATCCTCAAAAATGATGAAAAACGGCGTTCTATAGTATGCCGTACAGTATGGGCTATTAGACGAGCGTGTAAAAATGGGATAAAAAACGTCTAAAAATAGACGTCTAAAAATAGACGTGTTTTAGACGTCTATTTTTAGACGTTTTTTATCCCATTTTTGACCATGGGCAATAGCCCATACCGTATGGCATACTATAGCACGCCGTTTTTCATCATTTTTGAGGATTTGAAAAAAAATAAAAAAACCGATGGGTTATAGCCCATCGTTTTTTGATTTTTTTAAAATCCCCCAAAATGATGAAAAACGGCGTGCTATAGTATGCCGTACGGTATGGGCTATAGCCCATGTTCAAAAATGATGAAAAACGAGGTAATTTTTTTTTCCAAAATTTCAAAAAACGATGGGCTATAACCCATGTTTTTTTTTTTTTTCATTTTTTTTAAAAACCTCAAAAATGATGAAAAACGGCGTGCTATAGTATGCCGTACGGTATGGGCTATAGCCCATGTTCAAAAATGATGAAAAACGAGGTTAAAAAAGAAATTCAAAATTTCAAAAAACGATGGGCTATAACCCATGTTTTTTTTTTTTTTTTCATTTTTTTCAAAACCTCAAAAATGATGAAAAACAGCGTGCTATAGTATGCCGTACGGTATGGGCTATAGCCCAAGTTCAAAAATGATGAAAAACCAGGTTAATTTTTTTTTTCAAAATTTCAAAAAACGATGGGCTATAACCCATGTTTTTTTTTTTTTTTTTTTTTTTTTTTAACCTCAAAAATGATGAAAAACGGCGTGCTATAGTATGCCGTACGGTATGGGCTTTAGCCCATGTTCAAAAATGATGAAAAACGAGGTAATTTTTTTTTTCAAAATTTCAAAAAACGATGGGCTATAACCCATGTTTTTTTTTTTTTTTTTTTTTTTTTTTTAAACCTCAAAAATGATGAAAAACGGCGTGCTATAGTATGCCGTACGGTATGGGCTATAGCCCATGTTCAAAAATGATGAAAAACGAGGTTAATTTTTTTTTCAAAATTTCAAAAAACGATGGGCTATAACCCATGTTTTTTTTTTTTTTTTTTTTTTTCAAAAACTAAGAAATTATGAAAAACGGCGTGCTATAGTATGCCGTACGCTATGGGCTATAGCCCATGTTCAAAAATGATGAAAAACGAGGTTAAAAAAAAAAATCTAAATTTCAAAAAACGATGGGCTATAACCCATGTTTTTTTTTTTTTTTCATTTTTTTCAAAACCTCAAAAATGATGAAAAACGGCGTGCTATAGTATGCCGTACAGTATGGGCTATAGCCCATGTTCAAAAATGATGAAAAACCAGGTTATTTATTTTTTTCAAAATTTCAAAAAAAGATGGGCTATAACCCATGTTTTTTTTTCATTTTTTTCAAAACCTCAAAAATGATGAAAAACGGCGTGCTATAGTATGCCGTACGGTATGGGCTATAGCCCATGTTCAAAAATGATGAAAAACGAGGTTAATTTTTTTTTTCAAAATTTCAAAAAACGATGGGCTATAACCCATGTTTTTTTTTTTTTTTTTTTTTTTTCAAAACCTCAAAAATGATGAAAAAGGGCGTGCTGTAGTATGCCGTATGGTATGGGCTATAGCCCATGTTCAAAAATGATGAAAAACGAGGTTAAATTTTTTTTTCAAAATTTCAAAAAACGATGGGCTATAACCCATGTTTTTTTTTTTTTTTCATTTTTTTAAAAACCTCAAAAATGATGAAAAACGGCATGCTATAGTATGCCGTACGGTATGGGCTATAGCCCATGTTCAAAAATGATGAAAAACGAGGTTAATTGTTTTTTTTCAAAATTTCAAAAAACGATGGGCTATAACCCATGTTTTGTTTTTTTTTCATTTTTTTCAAAACCTATAAAATGATGAAAAACGGCGTGCTATAGTATGCCGTACGATATGGGCTATATCCCATATCCTTGCGGTGTATAGCGGTGTATGAGAATGGGTGTTGCGGAGGATGAGAGCATTCCTCTCATCCTCCGCAACACAATGCATTCTCTATGGCAATAGCACAAACTTTGGCATGCTACTAGTCCTACATACTTACACCTAGCAACCCCATTCTAGCCTACTTAGATTCATCTTACGGTGGACATGTTTGCCTGAAAAGGAATCTTTGAAATGTTTCATAGTTTTAGAAATATAGTGCTTTCAAATTTGAGACATTTAACATGGGGCTCAATGGCAGCTCTATAGGCACGTCAAAAGTCACTTTCACCTAGAAACGCCATTCACACTTTTTATTATTCAGCTTACTGTGGAGACACATGCTGGAACTTTTTTTTTTTTTTTATGTTTTGTAGTTATGAGTTATTTAACTTAAACGCCCAATGCATTCTCTATGGCAATAGCACAAACTTTGGCATGCTGCTATCCTACATACTTACACCTAGCAACCCCATTCTAGCCTACTTAGGTTCATCTTACGGTGGACATGTTTGCCTGAAAAGGAATCTTTGAAATGTTTCATAGTTTTAGAAATATAGTGCTTTCAAATTTGAGACATTTAACATGGGGCTCAATGGCAGCTCTATAGGCACGTCAAAAGTCACTTTCACCTAGAAACGCCATTCACACTTTTTATTATTCAGCTTACTGTGGAGACACATGATGGAACTTTTTTTTGTTTTTTTATGTTTTGTAGTTATGAGTTATTTAACTTAAACGCCCAATGCATTCTCTATGGCAATAGCACAAACTTTGGCATGCTGCTAGTCCTACATACTTACACCTAGCAACCCCATTCTAGCCTACTTAGGTTCATCTTACGGTGGACATGTTTGCCTGAAAAGGAATCTTTGAAATGTTTCATAGTTTTAGAAATATAGTGCTTTCAAATTTGAGACATTTAACATGGGGCTCAATGGCAGCTCTATAGGCACGTCAAAAGTCACTTTCACCTAGAAACTCCATTCACACTTTTTATTATTCAGCTTACTGTGGAGACACATGCTGGAACTTTTTTTTATTTTTATGTTTTGTAGTTTATGAGTTATTTAACTTAAACGCCCAATGCATTCTCTATGGCAATAGCACAAACTTTGGCATGCTACTAGTCCTACATACTTACACCTAGCAACCCCATTCTAGCCTACTTAGGTTCATCTTACGGTGGACATGTTTGCCTGAAAAGGAATCTTTGAAATGTTTCATAGTTTTAGAAATATAGTGCTTTCAAATTTGAGACATTTAACATGGGGCTCAATGGCAGCTCTATAGGCACGTCAAAAGTCACTTTCACCTAGAAACTCCATTCACACTTTTTATTATTCAGCTTACTGTGGAGACACATGCTGGAACTTTTTTTTATTTTTATGTTTTGTAGTTTATGAGTTATTTAACTTAAACGCCCAATGCATTCTCTATGGCAATAGCACAAACTTTGGCATGCTGCTAGTCCTACATACTTACACCTAGCAACCCCATTCTAGCCTACTTAGGTTCATCTTACGGTGGACATGTTTGCCTGAAAAGGAATCTTTGAAATGTTTCATAGTTTTAGAAATATAGTGCTTTCAAATTTGAGACATTTAACATGGGGCTCAATGGCAGCTCTATAGGCACGTCAAAAGTCACTTTCACCTAGAAACTCCATTCACACTTTTTATTATTCAGCTTACTGTGGAGACACATGCTGGAACTTTTTTTTATTTTTATGTTTTGTAGTTTATGAGTTATTTAACTTAAACGCCCAATGCATTCTCTATGGCAATAGCACAAACTTTGGCATGCTGCTAGTCCTACATACTTACACCTAGCAACCCCATTCTAGCCTACTTAGGTTCATCTTACGGTGGACATGTTTGCCTGAAAAGGAATCTTTGAAATGTTTCATAGTTTTAGAAATATAGTGCTTTCAAATTTGAGACATTTAACATGGGGCTCAATGGCAGCTCTATAGGCACGTCAAAAGTCACTTTCACCTAGAAACTCCATTCACACTTTTTATTATTCAGCTTACTGTGGAGACACATGCTGGAACTTTTTTTTATTTTTATGTTTTGTAGTTTATGAGTTATTTAACTTAAACGCCCAATGCATTCTCTATGGCAATAGCACAAACTTTGGCATGCTGCTAGTCCTACATACTTACACCTAGCAACCCCATTCTAGCCTACTTAGGTTCATCTTACGGTGGACATGTTTGCCTGAAAAGGAATCTTTGAAATGTTTCATAGTTTTAGAAATATAGTGCTTTCAAATTTGAGACATTTAACATGGGGCTCAATGGCAGCTCTATAGGCACGTCAAAAGTCACTTTCACCTAGAAACTCCATTCACACTTTTTATTATTCAGCTTACTGTGGAGACACATGCTGGAACTTTTTTTTATTTTTATGTTTTGTAGTTTATGAGTTATTTAACTTAAACGCCCAATGCATTCTCTATGGCAATAGCACAAACTTTGGCATGCTGCTAGTCCTACATACTTACACCTAGCAACCCCATTCTAGCCTACTTAGATTCATCTTACGGTGGACATGTTTGCCTGAAAAGGAATCTTTGAAATGTTTCATAGTTTTAGAAATATAGTGCTTTCAAATTTGAGACATTTAACATGGGGCTCAATGGCAGCTCTATAGGCACGTCAAAAGTCACTTTCACCTAGAAACTCCATTCACACTTTTTATTATTCAGCTTACTGTGGAGACACATGCTGGAACACTTTTTTATTTTTATGTTTTGTAGTTTATGAGTTATTTAACTTAAACGCCCAATGCATTCTCTATGGCAATAGCACAAACTTTGGCATGCTGCTAGTCCTACATACTTACACCTAGCAACCCCATTCTAGCCTACTTAGGTTCATCTTACGGTGGACATGTTTGCCTGAAAAGGAATCTTTGAAATGTTTCATAGTTTTAGAAATATAGTGCTTTCAAATTTGAGACATTTAACATGGGGCTCAATGGCAGCTCTATAGGCACGTCAAAAGTCACTTTCACCTAGAAACTCCATTCACACTTTTTATTATTCAGCTTACTGTGGAGACACATGCTGGAACTTTTTTTTATTTTTATGTTTTGTAGTTTATGAGTTATTTAACTTAAACGCCCAATGCATTCTCTATGGCAATAGCACAAACTTTGGCATGCTGCTAGTCCTACATACTTACACCTAGCAACCCCATTCTAGCCTACTTAGGTTCATCTTACGGTGGACATGTTTGCCTGAAAAGGAATCTTTGAAATGTTTCATAGTTTTAGAAATATAGTGCTTTCAAATTTGAGACATTTAACATGGGGCTCAATGGCAGCTCTATAGGCACGTCAAAAGTCACTTTCACCTAGAAACTCCATTCACACTTTTTATTATTCAGCTTACTGTGGAGACACATGCTGGAACTTTTTTTTATTTTTATGTTTTGTAGTTTATGAGTTATTTAACTTAAACGCCCAATGCATTCTCTATGGCAATAGCACAAACTTTGGCATGCTGCTAGTCCTACATACTTACACCTAGCAACCCCATTCTAGCCTACTTAGGTTCATCTTACGGTGGACATGTTTGCCTGAAAAGGAATCTTTGAAATGTTTCATAGTTTTAGAAATATAGTGCTTTCAAATTTGAGACATTTAACATGGGGCTCAATGGCAGCTCTATAGGCACGTCAAAAGTCACTTTCACCTAGAAACTCCATTCACACTTTTTATTATTCAGCTTACTGTGGAGACACATGCTGGAACTTTTTTTTATTTTTATGTTTTGTAGTTTATGAGTTATTTAACTTAAACGCCCAATGCATTCTCTATGGCAATAGCACAAACTTTGGCATGCTGCTAGTCCTACATACTTACACCTAGCAACCCCATTCTAGCCTACTTAGGTTCATCTTACGGTGGACATGTTTGCCTGAAAAGGAATCTTTGAAATGTTTCATAGTTTTAGAAATATAGTGCTTTCAAATTTGAGACATTTAACATGGGGCTCAATGGCAGCTCTATAGGCACGTCAAAAGTCACTTTCACCTAGAAACTCCATTCACACTTTTTATTATTCAGCTTACTGTGGAGACACATGCTGGAACTTTTTTTTATTTTTATGTTTTGTAGTTTATGAGTTATTTAACTTAAACGCCCAATGCATTCTCTATGGCAATAGCACAAACTTTGGCATGCTGCTAGTCCTACATACTTACACCTAGCAACCCCATTCTAGCCTACTTAGGTTCATCTTACGGTGGACATGTTTGCCTGAAAAGGAATCTTTGAAATGTTTCATAGTTTTAGAAATATAGTGCTTTCAAATTTGAGACATTTAACATGGGGCTCAATGGCAGCTCTATAGGCACGTCAAAAGTCACTTTCACCTAGAAACTCCATTCACACTTTTTATTATTCAGCTTACTGTGGAGACACATGCTGGAACTTTTTTTTATTTTTATGTTTTGTAGTTTATGAGTTATTTAACTTAAACGCCCAATGCATTCTCTATGGCAATAGCACAAACTTTGGCATGCTGCTAGTCCTACATACTTACACCTAGCAACCCCATTCTAGCCTACTTAGGTTCATCTTACGGTGGACATGTTTGCCTGAAAAGGAATCTTTGAAATGTTTCATAGTTTTAGAAATATAGTGCTTTCAAATTTGAGACATTTAACATGGGGCTCAATGGCAGCTCTATAGGCACGTCAAAAGTCACTTTCACCTAGAAACTCCATTCACACTTTTTATTATTCAGCTTACTGTGGAGACACATGCTGGAACTTTTTTTTATTTTTATGTTTTGTAGTTTATGAGTTATTTAACTTAAACGCCCAATGCATTCTCTATGGCAATAGCACAAACTTTGGCATGCTGCTAGTCCTACATACTTACACCTAGCAACCCCATTCTAGCCTACTTAGATTCATCTTACGGTGGACATGTTTGCCTGAAAAGGAATCTTTGAAATGTTTCATAGTTTTAGAAATATAGTGCTTTCAAATTTGAGACATTTAACATGGGGCTCAATGGCAGCTCTATAGGCACGTCAAAAGTCACTTTCACCTAGAAACTCCATTCACACTTTTTATTATTCAGCTTACTGTGGAGACACATGCTGGAACACTTTTTTATTTTTATGTTTTGTAGTTTATGAGTTATTTAACTTAAACGCCCAATGCATTCTCTATGGCAATAGCACAAACTTTGGCATGCTGCTAGTCCTACATACTTACACCTAGCAACCCCATTCTAGCCTACTTAGGTTCATCTTACGGTGGACATGTTTGCCTGAAAAGGAATCTTTGAAATGTTTCATAGTTTTAGAAATATAGTGCTTTCAAATTTGAGACATTTAACATGGGGCTCAATGGCAGCTCTATAGGCACGTCAAAAGTCACTTTCACCTAGAAACTCCATTCACACTTTTTATTATTCAGCTTACTGTGGAGACACATGCTGGAACTTTTTTTTATTTTTATGTTTTGTAGTTTATGAGTTATTTAACTTAAACGCCCAATGCATTCTCTATGGCAATAGCACAAACTTTGGCATGCTGCTAGTCCTACATACTTACACCTAGCAACCCCATTCTAGCCTACTTAGGTTCATCTTACGGTGGACATGTTTGCCTGAAAAGGAATCTTTGAAATGTTTCATAGTTTTAGAAATATAGTGCTTTCAAATTTGAGACATTTAACATGGGGCTCAATGGCAGCTCTATAGGCACGTCAAAAGTCACTTTCACCTAGAAACTCCATTCACACTTTTTATTATTCAGCTTACTGTGGAGACACATGCTGGAACTTTTTTTTATTTTTATGTTTTGTAGTTTATGAGTTATTTAACTTAAACGCCCAATGCATTCTCTATGGCAATAGCACAAACTTTGGCATGCTGCTAGTCCTACATACTTACACCTAGCAACCCCATTCTAGCCTACTTAGGTTCATCTTACGGTGGACATGTTTGCCTGAAAAGGAATCTTTGAAATGTTTCATAGTTTTAGAAATATAGTGCTTTCAAATTTGAGACATTTAACATGGGGCTCAATGGCAGCTCTATAGGCACGTCAAAAGTCACTTTCACCTAGAAACGCCATTCACACTTTTTATTATTCAGCTTACTGTGGAGACACATGCTGGAACTTTTTTTTTTTTAATGTTTTGTAGTTATGAGTTATTTAACTTAAACGCCCAATGCATTCTCTATGGCAATAGCACAAACTTTGGCATGCTGCTAGTCCTACATACTTACACCTAGCAACCCCATTCTAGCCTACTTAGGTTCATCTTACGGTGGACATGTTTGCCTGAAAAGGAATCTTTGAAATGTTTCATAGTTTTAGAAATATAGTGCTTTCAAATTTGAGACATTTAACATGGGGCTCAATGGCAGCTCTATAGGCACGTCAAAAGTCACTTTCACCTAGAAACTCCATTCACACTTTTTATTATTCAGCTTACTGTGGAGACACATGCTGGAACTTTTTTTTATTTTTATGTTTTGTAGTTTATGAGTTATTTAACTTAAACGCCCAATGCATTCTCTATGGCAATAGCACAAACTTTGGCATGCTGCTAGTCCTACATACTTACACCTAGCAACCCCATTCTAGCCTACTTAGGTTCATCTTACGGTGGACATGTTTGCCTGAAAAGGAATCTTTGAAATGTTTCATAGTTTTAGAAATATAGTGCTTTCAAATTTGAGACATTTAACATGGGGCTCAATGGCAGCTCTATAGGCACGTCAAAAGTCACTTTCACCTAGAAACTCCATTCACACTTTTTATTATTCAGCTTACTGTGGAGACACATGCTGGAACTTTTTTTTATTTTTATGTTTTGTAGTTTATGAGTTATTTAACTTAAACGCCCAATGCATTCTCTATGGCAATAGCACAAACTTTGGCATGCTGCTAGTCCTACATACTTACACCTAGCAACCCCATTCTAGCCTACTTAGGTTCATCTTACGGTGGACATGTTTGCCTGAAAAGGAATCTTTGAAATGTTTCATAGTTTTAGAAATATAGTGCTTTCAAATTTGAGACATTTAACATGGGGCTCAATGGCAGCTCTATAGGCACGTCAAAAGTCACTTTCACCTAGAAACTCCATTCACACTTTTTATTATTCAGCTTACTGTGGAGACACATGCTGGAACTTTTTTTTATTTTTATGTTTTGTAGTTTATGAGTTATTTAACTTAAACGCCCAATGCATTCTCTATGGCAATAGCACAAACTTTGGCATGCTGCTAGTCCTACATACTTACACCTAGCAACCCCATTCTAGCCTACTTAGGTTCATCTTACGGTGGACATGTTTGCCTGAAAAGGAATCTTTGAAATGTTTCATAGTTTTAGAAATATAGTGCTTTCAAATTTGAGACATTTAACATGGGGCTCAATGGCAGCTCTATAGGCACGTCAAAAGTCACTTTCACCTAGAAACTCCATTCACACTTTTTATTATTCAGCTTACTGTGGAGACACATGCTGGAACTTTTTTTTATTTTTACGTTTTGTAGTTTATGAGTTATTTAACTTAAACGCCCAATGCATTCTCTATGGCAATAGCACAAACTTTGGCATGCTACTAGTCCTACATACTTACACCTAGCAACCCCATTCTAGCCTACTTAGGTTCATCTTACGGTGGACATGTTTGCCTGAAAAGGAATCTTTGAAATGTTTCATAGTTTTAGAAATATAGTGCTTTCAAATTTGAGACATTTAACATGGGGCTCAATGGCAGCTCTATAGGCACGTCAAAAGTCACTTTCACCTAGAAACTCCATTCACACTTTTTATTATTCAGCTTACTGTGGAGACACATGCTGGAACTTTTTTTTATTTTTATGTTTTGTAGTTTATGAGTTATTTAACTTAAACGCCCAATGCATTCTCTATGGCAATAGCACAAACTTTGGCATGCTGCTAGTCCTACATACTTACACCTAGCAACCCCATTCTAGCCTACTTAGGTTCATCTTACGGTGGACATGTTTGCCTGAAAAGGAATCTTTGAAATGTTTCATAGTTTTAGAAATATAGTGCTTTCAAATTTGAGACATTTAACATGGGGCTCAATGGCAGCTCTATAGGCACGTCAAAAGTCACTTTCACCCAGAAACTCCATTCACACTTTTTATTATTCAGCTTACTGTGGAGACACATGCTGGAACTTTTTTTTATTTTTATGTTTTGTAGTTTATGAGTTATTTAACTTAAACGCCCAATGCATTCTCTATGGCAATAGCACAAACTTTGGCATGCTGCTAGTCCTACATACTTACACCTAGCAACCCCATTCTAGCCTACTTAGGTTCATCTTACGGTGGACATGTTTGCCTGAAAAGGAATCTTTGAAATGTTTCATAGTTTTAGAAATATAGTGCTTTCAAATTTGAGACATTTAACATGGGGCTCAATGGCAGCTCTATAGGCACGTCAAAAGTCACTTTCACCTAGAAACTCCATTCACACTTTTTATTATTCAGCTTACTGTGGAGACACATGCTGGAACTTTTTTTTATTTTTATGTTTTGTAGTTTATGAGTTATTTAACTTAAACGCCCAATGCATTCTCTATGGCAATAGCACAAACTTTGGCATGCTGCTAGTCCTACATACTTACACCTAGCAACCCCATTCTAGCCTACTTAGATTCATCTTACGCTGGACATGTTTGCCTGAAAAGGAATCTTTGAAATGTTTCATAGTTTTAGAAATATAGTGCTTTCAAATTTGAGACATTTAACATGGGGCTCAATGGCAGCTCTATAGGCACGTCAAAAGTCACTTTCACCTAGAAACTCCATTCACACTTTTTATTATTCAGCTTACTGTGGAGACACATGCTGGAACACTTTTTTATTTTTATGTTTTGTAGTTTATGAGTTATTTAACTTAAACGCCCAATGCATTCTCTATGGCAATAGCACAAACTTTGGCATGCTGCTAGTCCTACATACTTACACCTAGCAACCCCATTCTAGCCTACTTAGGTTCATCTTACGGTGGACATGTTTGCCTGAAAAGGAATCTTTGAAATGTTTCATAGTTTTAGAAATATAGTGCTTTCAAATTTGAGACATTTAACATGGGGCTCAATGGCAGCTCTATAGGCACGTCAAAAGTCACTTTCACCTAGAAACTCCATTCACACTTTTTATTATTCAGCTTACTGTGGAGACACATGCTGGAACTTTTTTTTATTTTTATGTTTTGTAGTTTATGAGTTATTTAACTTAAACGCCCAATGCATTCTCTATGGCAATAGCACAAACTTTGGCATGCTACTAGTCCTACATACTTACACCTAGCAACCCCATTCTAGCCTACTTAGGTTCATCTTACGGTGGACATGTTTGCCTGAAAAGGAATCTTTGAAATGTTTCATAGTTTTAGAAATATAGTGCTTTCAAATTTGAGACATTTAACATGGGGCTCAATGGCAGCTCTATAGGCACGTCAAAAGTCACTTTGACCTAGAAACTCCATTCACACTTTTTATTATTCAGCTTACTGTGGAGACACATGCTGGAACTTTTTTTTATTTTTATGTTTTGTAGTTTATGAGTTATTTAACTTAAACGCCCAATGCATTCTCTATGGCAATAGCACAAACTTTGGCATGCTGCTAGTCCTACATACTTACACCTAGCAACCCCATTCTAGCCTACTTAGGTTCATCTTACGGTGGACATGTTTGCCTGAAAAGGAATCTTTGAAATGTTTCATAGTTTTAGAAATATAGTGCTTTCAAATTTGAGACATTTAACATGGGGCTCAATGGCAGCTCTATAGGCACGTCAAAAGTCACTTTCACCCAGAAACTCCATTCACACTTTTTATTATTCAGCTTACTGTGGAGACACATGCTGGAACTTTTTTTTATTTTTATGTTTTGTAGTTTATGAGTTATTTAACTTAAACGCCCAATGCATTCTCTATGGCAATAGCACAAACTTTGGCATGCTGCTAGTCCTACATACTTACACCTAGCAACCCCATTCTAGCCTACTTAGGTTCATCTTACGGTGGACATGTTTGCCTGAAAAGGAATCTTTGAAATGTTTCATAGTTTTAGAAATATAGTGCTTTCAAATTTGAGACATTTAACATGGGGCTCAATGGCAGCTCTATAGGCACGTCAAAAGTCACTTTCACCTAGAAACTCCATTCACACTTTTTATTATTCAGCTTACTGTGGAGACACATGCTGGAACTTTTTTTTATTTTTATGTTTTGTAGTTTATGAGTTATTTAACTTAAACGCCCAATGCATTCTCTATGGCAATAGCACAAACTTTGGCATGCTGCTAGTCCTACATACTTACACCTAGCAACCCCATTCTAGCCTACTTAGATTCATCTTACGGTGGACATGTTTGCCTGAAAAGGAATCTTTGAAATGTTTCATAGTTTTAGAAATATAGTGCTTTCAAATTTGAGACATTTAACATGGGGCTCAATGGCAGCTCTATAGGCACGTCAAAAGTCACTTTCACCCAGAAACTCCATTCACACTTTTTATTATTCAGCTTACTGTGGAGACACATGCTGGAACTTTTTTTTATTTTTATGTTTTGTAGTTTATGAGTTATTTAACTTAAACGCCCAATGCATTCTCTATGGCAATAGCACAAACTTTGGCATGCTGCTAGTCCTACATACTTACACCTAGCAACCCCATTCTAGCCTACTTAGGTTCATCTTACGGTGGACATGTTTGCCTGAAAAGGAATCTTTGAAATGTTTCATAGTTTTAGAAATATAGTGCTTTCAAATTTGAGACATTTAACATGGGGCTCAATGGCAGCTCTATAGGCACGTCAAAAGTCACTTTCACCTAGAAACTCCATTCACACTTTTTATTATTCAGCTTACTGTGGAGACACATGCTGGAACTTTTTTTTATTTTTATGTTTTGTAGTTTATGAGTTATTTAACTTAAACGCCCAATGCATTCTCTATGGCAATAGCACAAACTTTGGCATGCTGCTAGTCCTACATACTTACACCTAGCAACCCCATTCTAGCCTACTTAGATTCATCTTACGGTGGACATGTTTGCCTGAAAAGGAATCTTTGAAATGTTTCATAGTTTTAGAAATATAGTGCTTTCAAATTTGAGACATTTAACATGGGGCTCAATGGCAGCTCTATAGGCACGTCAAAAGTCACTTTCACCTAGAAACTCCATTCACACTTTTTATTATTCAGCTTACTGTGGAGACACATGCTGGAACACTTTTTTATTTTTATGTTTTGTAGTTTATGAGTTATTTAACTTAAACGCCCAATGCATTCTCTATGGCAATAGCACAAACTTTGGCATGCTGCTAGTCCTACATACTTACACCTAGCAACCCCATTCTAGCCTACTTAGGTTCATCTTACGGTGGACATGTTTGCCTGAAAAGGAATCTTTGAAATGTTTCATAGTTTTAGAAATATAGTGCTTTCAAATTTGAGACATTTAACATGGGGCTCAATGGCAGCTCTATAGGCACGTCAAAAGTCACTTTCACCTAGAAACTCCATTCACACTTTTTATTATTCAGCTTACTGTGGAGACACATGCTGGAACTTTTTTTTATTTTTATGTTTTGTAGTTTATGAGTTATTTAACTTAAACGCCCAATGCATTCTCTATGGCAATAGCACAAACTTTGGCATGCTGCTAGTCCTACATACTTACACCTAGCAACCCCATTCTAGCCTACTTAGGTTCATCTTATGGTGGACATGTTTGCCTGAAAAGGAATCTTTGAAATGTTTCATAGTTTTAGAAATATAGTGCTTTCAAATTTGAGACATTTAACATGGGGCTCAATGGCAGCTCTATAGGCACGTCAAAAGTCACTTTCACCTAAAAACGCCATTCACACTTTTTATTATTCAGCTTACTGTGGAGACACATGCTGGAACTTTTTTTTTTTTTTATGTTTTGTAGTTATGAGTTATTTAACTTAAACGCCCAATGCATTCTCTATGGCAATAGCACAAACTTTGGCATGCTGCTAGTCCTACATACTTACACCTAGCAACCCCATTCTAGCCTACTTAGGTTCATCTTACGGTGGACATGTTTGCCTGAAAAGGAATCTTTGAAATGTTTCATAGTTTTAGAAATATAGTGCTTTCAAATTTGAGACATTTAACATGGGGCTCAATGGCAGCTCTATAGGCACGTCAAAAGTCACTTTCACCTAGAAACTCCATTCACACTTTTTATTATTCAGCTTACTGTGGAGACACATGCTGGAACTTTTTTTTATTTTTATGTTTTGTAGTTTATGAGTTATTTAACTTAAACGCCCAATGCATTCTCTATGGCAATAGCACAAACTTTGGCATGCTACTAGTCCTACATACTTACACCTAGCAACCCCATTCTAGCCTACTTAGGTTCATCTTACGGTGGACATGTTTGCCTGAAAAGGAATCTTTGAAATGTTTCATAGTTTTAGAAATATAGTGCTTTCAAATTTGAGACATTTAACATGGGGCTCAATGGCAGCTCTATAGGCACGTCAAAAGTCACTTTCACCTAGAAACTCCATTCACACTTTTTATTATTCAGCTTACTGTGGAGACACATGCTGGAACTTTTTTTTATTTTTATGTTTTGTAGTTTATGAGTTATTTAACTTAAACGCCCAATGCATTCTCTATGGCAATAGCACAAACTTTGGCATGCTGCTAGTCCTACATACTTACACCTAGCAACCCCATTCTAGCCTACTTAGGTTCATCTTACGGTGGACATGTTTGCCTGAAAAGGAATCTTTGAAATGTTTCATAGTTTTAGAAATATAGTGCTTTCAAATTTGAGACATTTAACATGGGGCTCAATGGCAGCTCTATAGGCACGTCAAAAGTCACTTTCACCTAGAAACTCCATTCACACTTTTTATTATTCAGCTTACTGTGGAGACACATGCTGGAACTTTTTTTTATTTTTATGTTTTGTAGTTTATGAGTTATTTAACTTAAACGCCCAATGCATTCTCTATAGCAATAGCACAAACTTTGGCATGCTGCTAGTCCTACATACTTACACCTAGCAACCCCATTCTAGCCTACTTAGGTTCATCTTACGGTGGACATGTTTGCCTGAAAAGGAATCTTTGAAATGTTTCATAGTTTTAGAAATATAGTGCTTTCAAATTTGAGACATTTAACATGGGGCTCAATGGCAGCTCTATAGGCACGTCAAAAGTCACTTTCACCCAGAAACTCCATTCACACTTTTTATTATTCAGCTTACTGTGGAGACACATGCTGGAACTTTTTTTTATTTTTATGTTTTGTAGTTTATGAGTTATTTAACTTAAACGCCCAATGCATTCTCTATGGCAATAGCACAAACTTTGGCATGCTGCTAGTCCTACATACTTACACCTAGCAACCCCATTCTAGCCTACTTAGATTCATCTTACGGTGGACATGTTTGCCTGAAAAGGAATCTTTGAAATGTTTCATAGTTTTAGAAATATAGTGCTTTCAAATTTGAGACATTTAACATGGGGCTCAATGGCAGCTCTATAGGCACGTCAAAAGTCACTTTCACCTAGAAACTCCATTCACACTTTTTATTATTCAGCTTACTGTGGAGACACATGCTGGAACACTTTTTTATTTTTATGTTTTGTAGTTTATGAGTTATTTAACTTAAACGCCCAATGCATTCTCTATGGCAATAGCACAAACTTTGGCATGCTGCTAGTCCTACATACTTACACCTAGCAACCCCATTCTAGCCTACTTAGGTTCATCTTACGGTGGACATGTTTGCCTGAAAAGGAATCTTTGAAATGTTTCATAGTTTTAGAAATATAGTGCTTTCAAATTTGAGACATTTAACATGGGGCTCAATGGCAGCTCTATAGGCACGTCAAAAGTCACTTTCACCTAGAAACTCCATTCACACTTTTTATTATTCAGCTTACTGTGGAGACACATGCTGGAACTTTTTTTTATTTTTATGTTTTGTAGTTTATGAGTTATTTAACTTAAACGCCCAATGCATTCTCTATGGCAATAGCACAAACTTTGGCATGCTGCTAGTCCTACATACTTACACCTAGCAACCCCATTCTAGCCTACTTAGGTTCATCTTATGGTGAACATGTTTGCCTGAAAAGGAATCTTTGAAATGTTTCATAGTTTTAGAAATATAGTGCTTTCAAATTTGAGACATTTAACATGGGGCTCAATGGCAGCTCTATAGGCACGTCAAAAGTCACTTTCACCTAGAAACGCCATTCACACTTTTTATTATTCAGCTTACTGTGGAGACACATGCTGGAACTTTTTTTTTTTTTTATGTTTTGTAGTTATGAGTTATTTAACTTAAACGCCCAATGCATTCTCTATGGCAATAGCACAAACTTTGGCATGCTGCTAGTCCTACATACTTACACCTAGCAACCCCATTCTAGCCTACTTAGGTTCATCTTACGGTGGACATGTTTGCCTGAAAAGGAATCTTTGAAATGTTTCATAGTTTTAGAAATATAGTGCTTTCAAATTTGAGACATTTAACATGGGGCTCAATGGCAGCTCTATAGGCACGTCAAAAGTCACTTTCACCTAGAAACTCCATTCACACTTTTTATTATTCAGCTTACTGTGGAGACACATGCTGGAACTTTTTTTTATTTTTATGTTTTGTAGTTTATGAGTTATTTAACTTAAACGCCCAATGCATTCTCTATGGCAATAGCACAAACTTTGGCATGCTGCTAGTCCTACATACTTACACCTAGCAACCCCATTCTAGCCTACTTAGGTTCATCTTACGGTGGACATGTTTGCCTGAAAAGGAATCTTTGAAATGTTTCATAGTTTTAGAAATATAGTGCTTTCAAATTTGAGACATTTAACATGGGGCTCAATGGCAGCTCTATAGGCACGTCAAAAGTCACTTTCACCTAGAAACTCCATTCACACTTTTTATTATTCAGCTTACTGTGGAGACACATGCTGGAACTTTTTTTTATTTTTATGTTTTGTAGTTTATGAGTTATTTAACTTAAACGCCCAATGCATTCTCTATGGCAATAGCACAAACTTTGGCATGCTGCTAGTCCTACATACTTACACCTAGCAACCCCATTCTAGCCTACTTAGGTTCATCTTACGGTGGACATGTTTGCCTGAAAAGGAATCTTTGAAATGTTTCATAGTTTTAGAAATATAGTGCTTTCAAATTTGAGACATTTAACATGGGGCTCAATGGCAGCTCTATAGGCACGTCAAAAGTCACTTTCACCTAGAAACTCCATTCACACTTTTTATTATTCAGCTTACTGTGGAGACACATGCTGGAACTTTTTTTTATTTTTATGTTTTGTAGTTTATGAGTTATTTAACTTAAACGCCCAATGCATTCTCTATGGCAATAGCACAAACTTTGGCATGCTGCTAGTCCTACATACTTACACCTAGCAACCCCATTCTAGCCTACTTAGGTTCATCTTACGGTGGACATGTTTGCCTGAAAAGGAATCTTTGAAATGTTTCATAGTTTTAGAAATATAGTGCTTTCAAATTTGAGACATTTAACATGGGGCTCAATGGCAGCTCTATAGGCACGTCAAAAGTCACTTTCACCTAGAAACTCCATTCACACTTTTTTATTATTCAGCTTACTGTGGAGACACATGCTGGAACTTTTTTTTATTTTTATGTTTTGTAGTTTATGAGTTATTTAACTTAAACGCCCAATGCATTCTCTATGGCAATAGCACAAACTTTGGCATGCTGCTAGTCCTACATACTTACACCTAGCAACCCCATTCTAGCCTACTTAGGTTCATCTTACGGTGGACATGTTTGCCTGAAAAGGAATCTTTGAAATGTTTCATAGTTTTAGAAATATAGTGCTTTCAAATTTGAGACATTTAACATGGGGCTCAATGGCAGCTCTATAGGCACGTCAAAAGTCACTTTCACCTAGAAACTCCATTCACACTTTTTATTATTCAGCTTACTGTGGAGACACATGCTAGAACTTTTTTTTATTTTTATGTTTTGTAGTTTATGAGTTTTTTAACTTAAACGCCCAATGCATTCTCTATGGCAATAGCACAAACTTTGGCATGCTGCTAGTCCTACATACTTACACCTAGCAACCCCATTCTAGCCTACTTAGGTTCATCTTACGGTGGACATGTTTGCCTGAAAAGGAATCTTTGAAATGTTTCATAGTTTTAGAAATATAGTGCTTTCAAATTTGAGACATTTAACATGGGGCTCAATGGCAGCTCTATAGGCACGTCAAAAGTCACTTTCACCTAGAAACTCCATTCACACTTTTTATTATTCAGCTTACTGTGGAGACACATGCTGGAACTTTTTTTTATTTTTATGTTTTGTAGTTTATGAGTTATTTAACTTAAACGCCCAATGCATTCTCTATGGCAATAGCACAAACTTTGGCATGCTGCTAGTCCTACATACTTACACCTAGCAACCCCATTCTAGCCTACTTAGGTTCATCTTACGGTGGACATGTTTGCCTGAAAAGGAATCTTTGAAATGTTTCATAGTTTTAGAAATATAGTGCTTTCAAATTTGAGACATTTAACATGGGGCTCAATGGCAGCTCTATAGGCACGTCAAAAGTCACTTTCACCTAGAAACTCCATTCACACTTTTTATTATTCAGCTTACTGTGGAGACACATGCTGGAACTTTTTTTTATTTTTATGTTTTGTAGTTTATGAGTTATTTAACTTAAACGCCCAATGCATTCTCTATGGCAATAGCACAAACTTTGGCATGCTGCTAGTCCTACATGCTTACACCTAGCAACCCCATTCTAGCCTACTTAGGTTCATCTTACGGTGGACATGTTTGCCTGAAAAGGAATCTTTGAAATGTTTCATAGTTTTAGAAATATAGTGCTTTCAAATTTGAGACATTTAACATGGGGCTCAATGGCAGCTCTATAGGCACGTCAAAAGTCACTTTCACCTATAAACTCCATTCACACTTTTTATTATTCAGCTTACTGTGGAGACACATGCTGGAACTTTTTTTTATTTTTATGTTTTGTAGTTTATGAGTTATTTAACTTAAACGCCCAATGCATTCTCTATGGCAATAGCACAAACTTTGGCATGCTGCTAGTCCTACATACTTACACCTAGCAACCCCATTCTAGCCTACTTAGGTTCATCTTACGGTGGACATGTTTGCCTGAAAAGGAATCTTTGAAATGTTTCATAGTTTTAGAAATATAGTGCTTTCAAATTTGAGACATTTAACATGGGGCTCAATGGCAGCTCTATAGGCACGTCAAAAGTCACTTTCACCTAGAAACGCCATTCACACTTTTTATTTTTCAGCTTACTGTGGAGACACATGCTGGAACTTTTTTTTATTTTTATGTTTTGTAGTTTATGAGTTATTTAACTTAAACGCCCAATGCATTCTCTATGGCAATAGCACAAACTTTGGCATGCTGCTAGTCCTACATACTTACACCTAGCAACCCCATTCTAGCCTACTTAGGTTCATCTTACGGTGGACATGTTTGCCTGAAAAGGAATCTTTGAAATGTTTCATAGTTTTAGAAATATAGTGCTTTCAAATTTGAGACATTTAACATGGGGCTCAATGGCAGCTCTATAGGCACGTCAAAAGTCACTTTCACCTAGAAACTCCATTCACACTTTTTATTATTCAGCTTACTGTGGAGACACATGCTGGAACTTTTTTTTATTTTTATGTTTTGTAGTTTATGAGTTATTTAACTTAAACGCCCAATGCATTCTCTATGGCAATAGCACAAAATTTGGCATGCTACTAGTCCTACATACTTACACCTAGCAACCCCATTCTAGCTTACTTAGGTTCATCTTACGGTGGACATGTTTGCCTGAAAAGGAATCTTTGAAATGTTTCATAGTTTTAGAAATATAGTGCTTTCAAATTTGAGACATTTAACATGGGGCTCAATGGCAGCTCTATAGGCACGTCAAAAGTCACTTTCACCTAGAAACTCCATTCACACTTTTTATTATTCAGCTTACTGTGGAGACACATGCTGGAACTTTTTTTTATTTTTATGTTTTGTAGTTTATGAGTTATTTAACTTAAACGCCCAATGCATTCTCTATGGCAATAGCACAAACTTTGGCATGCTGCTAGTCCTACATACTTACACCTAGCAACCCCATTCTAGCCTACTTAGGTTCATCTTACGGTGGACATGTTTGCCTGAAAAGGAATCTTTGAAATGTTTCATAGTTTTAGAAATATAGTGCTTTCAAATTTGAGACATTTAACATGGGGCTCAATGGCAGCTCTATAGGCACGTCAAAAGTCACTTTCACCTAGAAACTCCATTCACACTTTTTATTATTCAGCTTACTGTGGAGACACATGCTGGAACTTTTTTTTATTTTTATGTTTTGTAGTTTATGAGTTATTTAACTTAAACGCCCAATGCATTCTCTATGGCAATAGCACAAAATTTGGCATGCTACTAGTCCTACATACTTACACCTAGCAACCCCATTCTAGCTTACTTAGGTTCATCTTACGGTGGACATGTTTGCCTGAAAAGGAATCTTTGAAATGTTTCATAGTTTTAGAAATATAGTGCTTTCAAATTTGAGACATTTAACATGGGGCTCAATGGCAGCTCTATAGGCACGTCAAAAGTCACTTTCACCTAGAAACTCCATTCACACTTTTTATTATTCAGCTTACTGTGGAGACACATGCTGGAACTTTTTTTTATTTTTATGTTTTGTAGTTTATGAGTTATTTAACTTAAACGCCCAATGCATTCTCTATGGCAATAGCACAAACTTTGGCATGCTGCTAGTCCTACATACTTACACCTAGCAACCCCATTCTAGCCTACTTAGGTTCATCTTACGGTGGACATGTTTGCCTGAAAAGGAATCTTTGAAATGTTTCATAGTTTTAGAAATATAGTGCTTTCAAATTTGAGACATTTAACATGGGGCTCAATGGCAGCTCTATAGGCACGTCAAAAGTCACTTTCACCTAGAAACTCCATTCACACTTTTTATTATTCAGCTTACTGTGGAGACACATGCTGGAACTTTTTTTTATTTTTATGTTTTGTAGTTTATGAGTTATTTAACTTAAACGCCCAATGCATTCTCTATGGCAATAGCACAAACTTTGGCATGCTACTAGTCCTACATACTTACACCTAGCAACCCCATTCTAGCCTACTTAGGTTCATCTTACGGTGGACATGTTTGCCTGAAAAGGAATCTTTGAAATGTTTCATAGTTTTAGAAATATAGTGCTTTCAAATTTGAGACATTTAACATGGGGCTCAATGGCAGCTCTATAGGCACGTCAAAAGTCACTTTCACCTAGAAACTCCATTCACACTTTTTATTATTCAGCTTACTGTGGAGACACATGCTAGAACTTTTTTTTATTTTTATGTTTTGTAGTTTATGAGTTATTTAACTTAAACGCCCAATGCATTTTCTATGGCAATAGCACAAAATTTGGCATGCTGCTAGTCCTACATACTTACACCTAGCAACCCCATTCTAGCCTACTTAGGTTCATCTTACGGTGGACATGTTTGCCTGAAAAGGAATCTTTTAAATGTTTCGTAGTTTTAGAAATATAGTGCTTTCAAATTTGAGACATTTAACATGGGGCTCAATGGCAGCTCTATAGGCACGTCAAAAGTCACTTTCACCTAGAAACTCCATTCACACTTTTTATTATTCAGCTTACTGTGGAGACACATGCTGGAACTTTTTTTTATTTTTATGTTTTGTAGTTTATGAGTTATTTAACTTAAACGCCCAATGCATTCTCTATGACAATAGCACAAACTTTGGCATGCTGCTAGTCCTACATACTTACACCTAGCAACCCCATTCTAGCCTACTTAGGTTCATCTTACGGTGGACATGTTTGCCTGAAAAGGAATCTTTGAAATGTTTCATAGTTTTAGAAATATAGTGCTTTCAAATTTGAGAGATTTAACATAGGGCTCAATGGCAGCTCTATAGGCACGTCAAAAGTCACTTTCACCTAGAAACTCCATTCACACTTTTTATTATTCAGCTTACTGTGGAGACACATGCTGGAACTTTTTTTTATTTTTATGTTTTGTAGTTTATGAGTTATTTAACTTAAACGCCCAATGCATTCTCTATGGCAATAGCACAAACTTTGGCATGCTGCTAGTCCTACATACTTACACCTAGCAACCCCATTCTAGCCTACTTAAGTTCATCTTACGGTGGACATGTTTGCCTGAAAAGGAATCTTTGAAATGTGTCATAGTTTTAGAAATATAGTGCTTTCAAATTTGAGACATTTAACATGGGGCTCAATGGCAGCTCTATAGGCACGTCAAAAGTCACTTTCACCTAGAAACTCCATTCACACTTTTTATTATTCAGCTTACTGTGGAGACACATGCTGGAACTTTTTTTTATTTTTATGTTTTGTAGTTTATGAGTTATTTAACTTAAACGCCCAATGCATTCTCTATGGCAATAGCACAAACTTTGGCATGCTGCTAGTCCTACATACTTACACCTAGCAACCCCATTCTAGCCTACTTAGGTTCATCTTACGGTGGACATGTTTGCCTGAAAAGGAATCTTTGAAATGTTTCATAGTTTTAGAAATATAGTGCTTTCAAATTTGAGACATTTAACATGGGGCTCAATGGCAGCTCTATAGGCACGTCAAAAGTCACTTTCACCTAGAAACTCCATTCACACTTTTTATTATTCAGCTTACTGTGGAGACACATGCTAGAACTTTTTTTTATTTTTATGTTTTGTAGTTTATGAGTTTTTTAACTTAAACGCCCAATGCATTCTCTATGGCAATAGCACAAACTTTGGCATGCTGCTAGTCCTACATACTTACACCTAGCAACCCCATTCTAGCCTACTTAGGTTCATCTTACGGTGGACATGTTTGCCTGAAAAGGAATCTTTGAAATGTTTCATAGTTTTAGAAATATAGTGCTTTCAAATTTGAGACATTTAACATGGGGCTCAATGGCAGCTCTATAGGCACGTCAAAAGTCACTTTCACCTAGAAACTCCATTCACACTTTTTATTATTCAGCTTACTGTGGAGACACATGCTGGAACTTTTTTTTATTTTTATGTTTTGTAGTTTATGAGTTATTTAACTTAAACGCCCAATGCATTCTCTATGGCAATAGCACAAACTTTGGCATGCTGCTAGTCCTACATACTTACACCTAGCAACCCCATTCTAGCCTACTTAGGTTCATCTTACGGTGGACATGTTTGCCTGAAAAGGAATCTTTGAAATGTTTCATAGTTTTAGAAATATAGTGCTTTCAAATTTGAGACATTTAACATGGGGCTCAATGGCAGCTCTATAGGCACGTCAAAAGTCACTTTCACCTAGAAACTCCATTCACACTTTTTATTATTCAGCTTACTGTGGAGACACATGCTGGAACTTTTTTTTATTTTTATGTTTTGTAGTTTATGAGTTATTTAACTTAAACGCCCAATGCATTCTCTATGGCAATAGCACAAACTTTGGCATGCTGCTAGTCCTACATACTTACACCTAGCAACCCCATTCTAGCCTACTTAGGTTCATCTTACGGTGGACATGTTTGCCTGAAAAGGAATCTTTGAAATGTTTCATAGTTTTAGAAATATAGTGCTTTCAAATTTGAGACATTTAACATGGGGCTCAATGGCAGCTCTATAGGCACGTCAAAAGTCACTTTCACCTATAAACTCCATTCACACTTTTTATTATTCAGCTTACTGTGGAGACACATGCTGGAACTTTTTTTTATTTTTATGTTTTGTAGTTTATGAGTTATTTAACTTAAACGCCCAATGCATTCTCTATGGCAATAGCACAAACTTTGGCATGCTGCTAGTCCTACATACTTACACCTAGCAACCCCATTCTAGCCTACTTAGGTTCATCTTACGGTGGACATGTTTGCCTGAAAAGGAATCTTTGAAATGTTTCATAGTTTTAGAAATATAGTGCTTTCAAATTTGAGACATTTAACATGGGGCTCAATGGCAGCTCTATAGGCACGTCAAAAGTCACTTTCACCTAGAAACGCCATTCACACTTTTTATTTTTCAGCTTACTGTGGAGACACATGCTGGAACTTTTTTTTATTTTTATGTTTTGTAGTTTATGAGTTATTTAACTTAAACGCCCAATGCATTCTCTATGGCAATAGCACAAACTTTGGCATGCTGCTAGTCCTACATACTTACACCTAGCAACCCCATTCTAGCCTACTTAGGTTCATCTTACGGTGGACATGTTTGCCTGAAAAGGAATCTTTGAAATGTTTCATAGTTTTAGAAATATAGTGCTTTCAAATTTGAGACAGTTAACATGGGGCTCAATGGCAGCTCTATAGGCACGTCAAAAGTCACTTTCACCTAGAAACGCCATTCACACTTTTTATTTTTCAGCTTACTGTGGAGACACATGCTGGAACTTTTTTTTATTTTTATGTTTTGTAGTTTATGAGTTATTTAACTTAAACGCCCAATGCATTCTCTATGGCAATAGCACAAACTTTGGCATGCTGCTAGTCCTACATACTTACACCTAGCAACCCCATTCTAGCCTACTTAGGTTCATCTTACGGTGGACATGTTTGCCTGAAAAGGAATCTTTGAAATGTTTCATAGTTTTAGAAATATAGTGCTTTCAAATTTGAGACATTTAACATGGGGCTCAATGGCAGCTCTATAGGCACGTCAAAAGTCACTTTCACCTAGAAACGCCATTCACACTTTTTATTTTTCAGCTTACTGTGGAGACACATGCTGGAACTTTTTTTTATTTTTATGTTTTGTAGTTTATGAGTTATTTAACTTAAACGCCCAATGCATTCTCTATGGCAATAGCACAAACTTTGGCATGCTGCTAGTCCTACATACTTACACCTAGCAACCCCATTCTAGCCTACTTAGGTTCATCTTACGGTGGACATGTTTGCCTGAAAAGGAATCTTTGAAATGTTTCATAGTTTTAGAAATATAGTGCTTTCAAATTTGAGACATTTAACATGGGGCTCAATGGCAGCTCTATAGGCACGTCAAAAGTCACTTTCACCTAGAAACTCCATTCACACTTTTTATTATTCAGCTTACTGTGGAGACACATGCTGGAACTTTTTTTTATTTTTATGTTTTGTAGTTTATGAGTTATTTAACTTAAACGCCCAATGCATTCTCTATGGCAATAGCACAAAATTTGGCATGCTACTAGTCCTACATACTTACACCTAGCAACCCCATTCTAGCCTACTTAGGTTCATCTTACGGTGGACATGTTTGCCTGAAAAGGAATCTTTGAAATGTTTCATAGTTTTAGAAATATAGTGCTTTCAAATTTGAGACATTTAACATGGGGCTCAATGGCAGCTCTATAGGCACGTCAAAAGTCACTTTCACCTAGAAACTCCATTCACACTTTTTATTATTCAGCTTACTGTGGAGACACATGCTGGAACTTTTTTTTATTTTTATGTTTTGTAGTTTATGAGTTATTTAACTTAAACGCCCAATGCATTCTCTATGGCAATAGCACAAAATTTGGCATGCTACTAGTCCTACATACTTACACCTAGCAACCCCATTCTAGCTTACTTAGGTTCATCTTACGGTGGACATGTTTGCCTGAAAAGGAATCTTTGAAATGTTTCATAGTTTTAGAAATATAGTGCTTTCAAATTTGAGACATTTAACATGGGGCTCAATGGCAGCTCTATAGGCACGTCAAAAGTCACTTTCACCTAGAAACTCCATTCACACTTTTTATTATTCAGCTTACTGTGGAGACACATGCTGGAACTTTTTTTTATTTTTATGTTTTGTAGTTTATGAGTTATTTAACTTAAACGCCCAATGCATTCTCTATGGCAATAGCACAAACTTTGGCATGCTGCTAGTCCTACATACTTACACCTAGCAACCCCATTCTAGCCTACTTAGGTTCATCTTACGGTGGACATGTTTGCCTGAAAAGGAATCTTTGAAATGTTTCATAGTTTTAGAAATATAGTGCTTTCAAATTTGAGACATTTAACATGGGGCTCAATGGCAGCTCTATAGGCACGTCAAAAGTCACTTTCACCTAGAAACTCCATTCACACTTTTTATTTTTCAGCTTACTGTGGAGACACATGCTGGAACTTTTTTTTTTTTTTATGTTTTGTAGTTTATGAGTTATTTAACTTAAACGCCCAATGCATTCTCTATGGCAATAGCACAAACTTTGGCATGCTGCTAGTCCTACATACTTACACCTAGCAACCCCATTCTAGCCTACTTAGGTTCATCTTACGGTGGACATGTTTGCCTGAAAAGGAATCTTTGAAATGTTTCATAGTTTTAGAAATATAGTGCTTTCAAATTTGAGACATTTAACATGGGGCTCAATGGCAGCTCTATAGGCACGTCAAAAGTCACTTTCACCTAGAAACGCCATTCACACTTTTTATTTTTCAGCTTACTGTGGAGACACATGCTGGAACTTTTTTTTATTTTTATGTTTTGTAGTTTATGAGTTATTTAACTTAAACGCCCAATGCATTCTCTATGGCAATAGCACAAACTTTGGCATGCTGCTAGTCCTACATACTTACACCTAGCAACCCCATTCTAGCCTACTTAGGTTCATCTTACGGTGGACATGTTTGCCTGAAAAGGAATCTTTGAAATGTTTCATAGTTTTAGAAATATAGTGCTTTCAAATTTGAGACATTTAACATGGGGCTCAATGGCAGCTCTATAGGCACGTCAAAAGTCACTTTCACCTAGAAACTCCATTCACACTTTTTATTATTCAGCTTACTGTGGAGACACATGCTGGAACTTTTTTTTATTTTTATGTTTTGTAGTTTATGAGTTATTTAACTTAAACGCCCAATGCATTCTCTATGGCAATAGCACAAACTTTGGCATGCTGCTAGTCCTACATACTTACACCTAGCAACCCCATTCTAGCCTACTTAGGTTCATCTTACGGTGGACATGTTTGCCTGAAAAGGAATCTTTGAAATGTTTCATAGTTTTAGAAATATAGTGCTTTCAAATTTGAGACATTTAACATGGGGCTCAATGGCAGCTCTATAGGCACGTCAAAAGTCACTTTCACCTAGAAACTCCATTCACACTTTTTATTATTCAGCTTACTGTGGAGACACATGCTGGAACTTTTTTTTATTTTTATGTTTTGTAGTTTATGAGTTATTTAACTTAAACGCCCAATGCATTCTCTATGGCAATAGCACAAACTTTGGCATGCTGCTAGTCCTACATACTTACACCTAGCAACCCCATTCTAGCCTACTTAGGTTCATCTTACGGTGGACATGTTTGCCTGAAAAGGAATCTTTGAAATGTTTCATAGTTTTAGAAATATAGTGCTTTCAAATTTGAGACATTTAACATGGGGCTCAATGGCAGCTCTATAGGCACGTCAAAAGTCACTTTCACCTAGAAACTCCATTCACACTTTTTATTATTCAGCTTACTGTGGAGACACATGCTGGAACTTTTTTTTATTTTTATGTTTTGTAGTTTATGAGTTATTTAACTTAAACGCCCAATGCATTCTCTATGGCAATAGCACAAACTTTGGCATGCTGCTAGTCCTACATACTTACACCTAGCAACCCCATTCTAGCCTACTTAGGTTCATCTTACGGTGGACATGTTTGCCTGAAAAGGAATCTTTGAAATGTTTCATAGTTTTAGAAATATAGTGCTTTCAAATTTGAGACATTTAACATGGGGCTCAATGGCAGCTCTATAGGCACGTCAAAAGTCACTTTCACCTAGAAACGCCATTCACACTTTTTACTTTTTCAGCTTACTGTGGAGACACATGCTGGAACTTTTTTTTATTTTTATGTTTTGTAGTTTATGAGTTATTTAACTTAAACGCCCAATGCATTCTCTATGGCAATAGCACAAACTTTGGCATGCTGCTAGTCCTACATACTTACACCTAGCAACCCCATTCTAGCCTACTTAGGTTCATCTTACGGTGGACATGTTTGCCTGAAAAGGAATCTTTGAAATGTTTCATAGTTTTAGAAATATAGTGCTTTCAAATTTGAGACATTTAACATGGGGCTCAATGGCAGCTCTATAGGCACGTCAAAAGTCACTTTCACCTAGAAACGCCATTCACACTTTTTATTTTTCAGCTTACTGTGGAGACACATGCTGGAACTTTTTTTTATTTTTATGTTTTGTAGTTTATGAGTTATTTAACTTAAACGCCCAATGCATTCTCTATGGCAATAGCACAAACTTTGGCATGCTGCTAGTCCTACATACTTACACCTAGCAACCCCATTCTAGCCTACTTAGGTTCATCTTACGGTGGACATGTTTGCCTGAAAAGGAATCTTTGAAATGTTTCATAGTTTTAGAAATATAGTGCTTTCAAATTTGAGACATTTAACATGGGGCTCAATGGCAGCTCTATAGGCACGTCAAAAGTCACTTTCACCTAGAAACGCCATTCACACTTTTTACTTTTTCAGCTTACTGTGGAGACACATGCTGGAACTTTTTTTTATTTTTATGTTTTGTAGTTTATGAGTTATTTAACTTAAACGGCCAATGCATTCTCTATGGCAATAGCACAAACTTTGGCATGCTACTAGTCCTACATAATTACGAGTAGAAACTCCATTCTAGCCTACTTAGGTTCATCTTACGGTGGACATGTTTGCCTGAAAAGGAATCTTTGAAATGTTTCATATTTTTAGAAATATAGTGCTTTCAAATTTGAGACATTTTAATGGGGCTCAATGGCAGCTCTATGGCAAGTCAAAAAGTCAGGCCCTCTACCATATTGCCAAGTTTCGCGAAAACCCGACAGCCCGGTTCAGCCAGACCTGCTATTTTCGGGCTTATCACTTAATAAATAGACCTGGTAACATAACTGTATGGCGTACAAACACAGTAGAGAACCTGGGGGTTATCATCTATGAAACGGCAACACAATATAAAAATCAACCATTTAAATACAACAAATTGAGCAGGGCACCGCAGGGAGTTGAACCCTGTTCTGGTAAACCAGGAAGTACCACAACCAGTGCCTTAGTTTGTTTTGTTGTAATTTACAGGTCCAACAGCAATCACATTAATTTACAATCAATGACATTCATACCGGTATACCGGTAATCTTTCAATACTGTAGTGAAATTCCAATCCTGGCAGACGAAAAGACGAAAATCAATCCAAGACCATGGGCTATAGTCCATGGTCTCGGAGTGATTCTCGTCTTTTTTTCAAATCCTCAAAAATGATGAAAAACGGCATGCTATAGTAGGCCGTCCAAGGCCATGGGCTATAAATTATGAAAAACAAGGTTTTGAAAAAAAGAGGAAAGTCGCTCCGAGACCATGTGCTATAGTCCATGGTCTCGGGACCTGACAGGACCTGACACTGAAAATTTGTAAAATAAAATATATTTAAAATATTATAACTTAGGGTCTAATTCCTGGCAATCAATGACATTCATACCGGTATAATCTTTCAATACTGTAGTGAAATTCTAATCCTGGCAGACGAAAAGACGAAAATCAATCCAAGACCATGGGCTTGGATTGATTTTCGTCTGAATCCTTAAATCAGAAACCTAACCTGGGGAACATAGAACCTGTGGAACATAGAGATGACCCCTTCTTGGGACGAGTAGAAACAGTGGATGCATGTCTTCTCTGCCTATAGCCTTTCTCAATCTCAGTTGTAGAATTTAAGTGCTCTCTTTTTATTTTGAGTGGGATCGTGCTAATTCACACACACACACACACACACACACACACACACACACACACACACACACACACACACACACACACACACACACACACACTAAACTACTTTCTGCACAATTTTATCATGTGCGTCACAGAGTCAAATGTACATGCTTGCACACACTAACTGGAGAAAAGTAAATTCACACAATGACATGCAAATGAATTAACACCTAGCATGCCCATGGGCCTTTGATTGTCAACTTAGCCTCACAATGGTTAGCCAGCTACTTTTAGTTTTGAAGGGAAATGGTCCCAAAATCTACAACTGCTTTTATTGGGTTCAAACATTCAGGAATGCAGTTGATTATTAGATTCCAGCATTAAAACTTTGCATTATGTCTGAAGTAGTTTATACACAACGTTACAAAGATATTAAAAACATGAAAATGTTCTTGGCAGTGATTCTGAACCAGTGGTCATTGAGGGGGTTCCAGCTGATCCCTAGCTAAATGATGGAGAGTTGGTAACCAAATGGACCCTTGTAGATTTTTTTAATCTTGAGCGTGTAAAATTATACCATGGTTCCATTTTGTTATGGAACACAGTTCAAATATTGTTTAACATCTGCATTACTTAAGTTAATTTACCAACATCAATACAGCATGCAAATGTGGACATATTCTTTAGTTTGGGTCTGCAAGGCTAAATCTCATCAAATGACGGTTAACAATGGACAATCATGCGATTAATCATGATTAAATATTTTTTATTGATTGACAGCCCTAGTATAAAGATATATTTTAGGGGTTAAGGAAACTTACATTTTAATTTAGGCATAAGAACATCATATTGCTTTACATTTTACAAGCTTGTCTCTGCCTCAAAATGACTTGATCTAATTATTGTATCTACTCATTAGGAGACCTGAGTTAGATTCCACAAATAATACAAGTTTTCATTGTCTAATGTTGTTTAAAGAAACAATTGCTTTGAATTCATCCCAAGGATTCTGCTTTATTTATTATTTTACTTTATTAAGTAAAAATCACTTGTTGAAATGCATTCACCAATGAATCTAGTAAAAATAATCATGGACTCACATGTGCCACACTGTGGCTGATTTGCCACACTACACCCATTGACACCTTTAAATTAAGTGTGAATCGTGGTACCACTAAAAGGGGTGTGGTGCCACAGAGGCACCACGGAGGTCCTCAAGTGGTATCACTGCCATTCTCATCTGCTCACTACCGTATACTGTAGATCTGCTATTTTCAAAGGATTTGTATTGTAATGCTGGGGGTGCTAATTACACATGTTCTGTTACTTTGATTGAGGGAGGTGTATTGGCTACATGTGTTCTGGGGAGGGGAAAAGATAAGGAAGTTCTGGGTTGTTCTGTTGTGCTAGAGATTGGACTTAGGCCTCTTTTAGACGGCGACCATCTCCATATAACACGTCAAAGTCCCGTTGCGTTCTCATTTTTTCTTACCCTTTACACGAGAACGCACACGTTATGATATGATGTGCTATTATGCTATTCTGTCGCTAGGTGGCGATAACGGGCTGCCAAATAGACAGGTCACCCACGTACAAGAAGAAGAAACCTTCACGCAAGCCTGCGCAACACGGCTCTGGGCGCGCCACGGGATGGTATATATTTTATAATACATTAGGCTACATAAACGCTGCTGCCGCGGCTGCCGTCTATCACAAGGCTTTTTATTTACATCATGGTTTTACATTCAACATCGCTGATGAGCATTACTTTGTAGGCGAGGAGGGAGGCTTGTTCAGGAACTCCATTATATCATAATGATATGGCTCTGCATCAATGTAATAAACATATGCGCTGTGAGCCAACATGAGCCATGATGTCATAAGTTTTGCGGATTCACCGTTTTGCCTGTTTATATGGAGACCATAGGAAACGGTGTTCTGAATGATTTCCACTCTGGAAGGCGGTTTCACTTCGATGCGTTTTCACCTCCTGAGAACACCGTTCTCGTCTAAATGACAGCGCTAAACGGTACTTTATTTTGCCGTTTTTTATGAACACCATCCTCGTGTAAATAGCACCTTAGTTAACTGAGAGACACAGCACGGGCACACATTCTGATATTAGTATATCCACCCTTTGTTACGTCAGTGACCCTATAGTCCTCAGGTTAGTTTGTGCTGCTGCGGCAAGGGAATAAATCCGGGCTCAGTGTGTTTGAGCTAGCAACTTGAACATGGTCTCCTCGCCTCATCCTTCTAGCTACCCTGCAACGAAAACCTCTGCAATTGAACCTTCTGCGTAATAAGTATACTTTTGGGAAATTCATATCACGATATATATGGCAGATATCTCGATACGATACGATATAATTCATATCACGATATATATGGCAGATATCTCGATATCGACACGATACGATATATCGTGCAGCCCTAGTGTGTGTGTGTGTGTGTGTGTGTGTGTGTGTGTGTGTGTGTGTGTGTGTGTGTGTGTGTGTGCGTGTTCGTGTGTGCAGGACAGAGGGACAAACGGAGTGATGGTTTATTTTCCGAGGGGCACAGGCTAAAACAGAGGGCTGGCTTTAGAAGTGGACGATATATATCGATATGTCGACGATATATCTATATCGCGATACCGTTGCCTTTTTGCGATACTGATATTGTGCATGTTCATACCTCGATAACGATACGATAACGATATATTGTGCAGCCTTATTGATGCCAATACTTTTGTATCTTGAATACCCAACTTGTACCAGTAACATAACAGACTATTAATACAATAGGGTATTGATACTTTGACTTAAGTAAACATGTGAGTACTTCTTCCATCCATCACTGCCTATACTGTAGTAACTGTACATGCCAACACAACCCTGCAGCGTCTCCTAAATGCCTATGAAATGACCTAAAAGCATTCTGGAATCATCTTGAACTTGAGCCCTGCACTATACGCCCATTTAAATGTTTGAGCCTGGCCTTTAGAGGCACCATAAATCCCGCCTCCTGTGTCACCGCGGTGAATATTTCCTGGGCGCCCAGTCAATATCCCCCTGAGATATGGGCTTTAAAAGCGTCATGTCCGCCCATATCCACCCATAAGTCCATGCCCCCCTTCTATAATGTATTCAGACGAAAGTGGGCTTGTGTGCATGAAGTTGCAGCATGTGACTGTGCCTGTGATATATACTGTATAATGTCTCTGTCAGGTGGACAGATGTCCAAAACTGTTACTTTTCAGGATTCAAAATCTAAAGCATCAAAAGCAATCTCGAAACGCATCGCGCTGCATTTCGAGCTTGTGGATCTGCAACTTTTGCTGCTTTGATGTGACGCTGTAGTATACTGTATAATGTCTGTCAGGTGGAAACTTCACATGTCCAAAACTGTTACTTTTCAGGATTCAAAATCTAAAGCATCAAAAGCAATCTCGAAAGAGCCTGTGGATCTGCAACTTTTGCTGCTTTCATGTGACGCTGTAGTATAATTATGGTCAAGTAGGGTGTTCATTTACGAAAAAGCACAACATGTTAAAATATGGAGATAAGAGGTTTCTGTCAGACAGAAACTCTCTCTCTCTCATATATATGGCCTTGCACACTGGAGTGATTCCAGGTTGAGATGATATGATGAGAATATACCCTGTCGTGGGACTATTCTGTGTGTTGTTTATATACACCCAGCTGCATGCTGCTGAGTCCCTGTTCCGTGCGCTGTTGTGCTGCCTGGCCGTGTGGAGCAGCAATCAGATGGCGGCATGCGTGAAGTGTCCCCTCCTCCCATGCAGCCACCATCACTACACCACCATACCATACATACACACTGTACTGTACTGTACTGTACTGTACTGTACTGTACCACAGGGGGATGAGAGTAATCGTTCCGTCTTCCCCCTACTCCTCCATATATCTAATGGCACCCCAAAATGTGGTTTACAATATGTCGGAGAAACGGGTAAATCAATAGGTACAAGGCTGGGACAACACAGATACAATATTAACAATGCAAAAAAAGACAACCACAAGATTTGTGCAACATTTCATGGCTCACGGCATTGAAGCTCTAAAATGCGCTGGACTTCAACACAATCCCAACTGGACAGTAGGACAAAGACGTTTTAATGAAAAACAGTGGATTAAGAACCTCAACACGGATTTTCCTGGAGGCTTAAACATGCCTAAAATCAGATCTTGAACACAACAAAACTTAAACTCAGGATTAAACTGGAGAAATCTAAAAGTGATTGTATCAGACTTCCTTCGGATACATGGCGAATGCATTTATTCCTTGCATTGTGCCTACACATGTTGCGACCCCCCCCAACTACACCAACCGCCCTCCTACCCTGCAGTCTGCCGTCTGCCTCCACCACCACGGTACCAGGCCAGCGGGGTGGAAAATTGCGTCTTGTCATTTAATTCCACCCCACACCCTTCCCCTCCCCCCCAAAAAAAGAAAGAAAAAACCTTTGTTTTCACAGGATTAATCTTCCTGCTTTGCTCCACTTAAGTTGAAAGCTCAGCAGAATGAAGCAGGCTGTATCTGTATCTGCAATCTGTGGGGACAGAGTTTGAGAAGCCACAGAAAAGATGAATAATGATCAGCTGCCTCTTTCCGCCAGCGCGTTGCCGTTTGCTTCGCATAAGCCATAAATTACCCCGGCGCCGAAGGCCTCAAGGTGCGCCGGTGAAATACATCATTATTAGGAAAATAACAACCTCATTTACCGCCAACAGGTGGACATTTTCCCGCCGTGTTATCGTCAACTGTTTCATTAGCCCAGAGACACGGGGCTTTGTTAAACAAATTGCGAAGGAATGGTGCGTTGATTACATTTGTAATGATACGTTTGCTTAAGCCCCGTCCATGATGGTGCGAACGTTAAGAGTTTAATTTCACGTGGGAAAAGTTGGAGGGGCGTTCACGAGGCGTGCCACGGGACGAATAGCTCTCAAAAACATACAGGGGGACACGTAAGCAGGGGTCTTAACAATGTTTTTCAGCCCAAGGACCCCTTAGCTGAGAGAAAGAGATGAAGCAGGGGACCCCCCCCCCTCCCAAAATAAATAGAAAGTTCCAATCACACAAAGATTTGGAGACCCCACTACCCCCCCTTTCGAAGACCCCTGCAGTAGACGACGTGACTTTTCATGTCACGCACCCCCTATAGAAAGGGTGCACCACAGTTTGGGAACCACTGACACTAGTAGAGGACATCACCGGGCCTGTCCATGGTATAGAGGACATCACGGGGCATCCCCCCCCCCCTCGCGCTCGCTCTTCATTCATCGAGGCGCGAGATGCGGATCAAGATAGGCTCCACGGTTTTAAGCACAGCGAGTCTGGGTTATACTTATTAACCTTTTCCGAAACGGCCCCCTGAGCTGTGGGCTTTATTGATGACCCGAGTTATGGAGTCACAATGATTTCTCAAGGAAGTTGAAATGAAAGGTTAAACTATTCACATTAATTGCTCCGTGAGGTCACTTGTTATCGACAGCCTGGCTATAGTAGCCTACCGCCTGGGCTTCACAGGCTGCATGACGAGAGAGAGACAGACAGACACATTTCTATACTATGCTATATATACTATATTTTCTTTTACTCTTCTTTGACTAATTATGAAAACTGTAGTTACTAGTTACTTTGTAGATTATTATGATTATAAAAATAGCAGATCTTAACAAACTCACAATGTGCTGCGATGTGACGCATTGTGAGCTTGTAGATCGGCTCTTTTCAAAAGATTATTTTATACATTTTGAACTTGTGAAAGTTACTTTTACTTTTGGTACTTTAAGTATAATTTGAATCCATATACATCTACTTGTAACAGAGATTGCAGTATTGATACTTTTACTTAAGTACATGTGAGTACTTCTCCCATCACTGACAGAGAGAGAGAGAGAGAGAGAGAGAGAGAGAGAGAGAGAGAGAGAATGATGATGAAAGTCCATTGATGTTGGTGAGAGTTATGAACAAACAGATTTGTCTTTTTTTATATAGTACCGTGCTTTCTAAAGGGGCTATGAATAACTCAGAGGGGTACCCTCTGAAGAAACGATTTCCCATGAATAAAATCAGCACGGGAATCCACACTAGCAAACACAATGCATTTGCACATAAATGTGTAGCTTCATAGCCGACGCGTTCCACTGCAAACCTGCCACTCCTGACATTGTGGTGCTTTGTCGGCTAAATTAACCTGTTAAAACCGGGAATGCATCTGTGTCATTTTAGATTTGATATTCACTACAATTATCAACCAATAAATATAGCACATTGGTTGGATATTCAAAGATAGCAGATATACGCTCTTTGCGTGGCGTGATGCGCTATATGAGTTTGTATACAGTATGCTATTTTCTCCCCCCAAATCTGTATGTATGTATTTTAAAGAGAAAATGTTTTACTAAAGTATTTGTTTCGGGGGTCCCTGACTGCAACAAAATATTTTAGAGATAAGGGTTCACGGCACTGACATAGCAATGTACGTTTTTCCCGAAAACTGTTTTCAGAATACATTTCTAGAGGAGTCGGCCTCCGGTCTAAATGGGTTAAACACCACCCACTACTCATGTGTATGTAATGTATGCATAGGCCGTGTCGAAATTACAACCCGAACACAAGGCTGTAAAAATAACTGTGATTAAGAGATGAAGATGCCAAGAGAAAGACACTGAATGAGACAAACAGATGGGCAGGGAGAGGGAGAGAGCAGAGTAGAGTAGAGCGTAGAGGAGAGTCATCTTTGAGCCAGTCATTTGGACCTAACCTCCAGTGGTGCCCAGTCATAAAGATAATGGTGATTGAGGTGGGGAGACGCAGGTAGGGGCTGTGTGTGCGAAGTGGGCTGCAGCGATAAAGGGAGGGCCGGGGTGATTTGTCAAAGAATCGTTTATCTGCTCGGTTGAACACACAGCTCAGTCGGACAGACAGTTCCTATCCAGGCTGGCCAAACACTCTTGTTCTTCCGTGTTTATCACGCGGGTATAAAACAAACGCCATGCCAGGACTTCCTGCACTAGACAATTCTAAGTGCTCATTTATTTACCACTGTCTGAGAGTGTGCAAATGTTATGGTGTCTGGTTACGTTTGGTTACTTGGTTAGATTTGCACACTTTCTAGATAAATTAAGACTGAGGATATTACTGCACAAGTATTTCTATACGTTAAGGTCACAGGAAACTGTGTGGCAGGTGGCAATGTGAGATACTCAGTGTTGTTACCACATGATCAGTACTCAATTGGATGTTTGTGGACATAGCAACCGCAAGATTGCCAGTTCGAACCCGGGCTCCCCCAGAGTTAGTGTCAGTTGGTGCCTTGCATGGTTTTTATGGTTTCTGCTGCCATCGGTGTATGAATGTGTATGTAAATTGGTAAATGTAATGCACAATCTATATACATCGCCTTGGATAAAGGCGCTATATAAATGCACCACTTACCATTTTACACAGATTTGTATACAAAACTGATTCAAAGATATTTAGGAATGTACCGTATTGACATGGGTTGTGTCTTTTGCATTGTGTTGTATGAAATAGTTGATGCATGGATTTTTCAACTCAACTTGTCCAAAATACGGCCTGCAAAACACTAACGGCATCTAACCTTTCATTTCTTCACACACACACACACACACACACACACACACACACACACACACACACACACACACACACACACACACACACCCCTAATCTCCCTGTCCCTTGTCGCTGTCTCATACTCAGTATTCACTGGGTGAGACAGAGCATGTGTTCTCCATCCACAGCGCTGTTTATCAGAGAATATTACTTTCTCAGATGTAGTAATTCTGTTCCCCTCTCAAGGACAAGAGCCTGTCTTCTCCATCTCCTCCTCCTCCTCCTCCTCCCTCTATCTCACCGGGTACCACAAAAGGACGTGTCTGTGTAGCTCCTCTGTACCTAATCTCTGGTTTGATTGTTAACAAGCACAGGACTCACTCCGCGGGGCGCAGCAGGAAGCGTGTCGTCTCACGTAGTCCGACCTGCGCATGCAGCATATCGTTAAACATCAAATAACATTGTTCACACTTCACAGAGGACGGGCTGCATTCTAAGCACTCTTCTTCCGTCCAACGTATCTGAATCCTATCAAGTGGAACTACAGCACATCAACACCATGCACCCCGGACCTTAAGTACAACCTCTTGACAGCCTGCGACCAAACATGTATCACACTGTTTTTAATCTGTTTATGTCTTGGCTCCGCACCACTTGAAGGGGTAATATTTTCTGGAGCCTTATTCAAATCAGACATATCCCCAAAGAATTCCATCTGCTTTTCCATACCGTCGCTGTCGGGCTGAAACCTCTTATCTCCATATTTTAACTACTTGATCATGCTACATCACACAAAAGCGTCCACTATAGTCTTGGTCAATGGAAAGCTATTTAGCATGACTCTGCTTCATCAGTATGATGGCGCCCATAGCCAAAAATAGCCTAATCTACAAGCTTGTGTGGATATTTTTCGGCACATGGCACCAGCGTGCGACAAAGTGTGAATTAGGCATCAGACTTGATTTATATGTGCCACAAAGTGCTGCTGGCATCGGGGGCGACGTGGGGGGAGTCAGCACTCCTGCTGGTCCATTGGCGGTGGGGGAGGGGGGGGGGGTTGTGGGGGGTGCTGGAGTGAGGTACGTCAAATCAAATGGACTCTGAAAGGTGGCATTATGAAGCCTTAATGGAGATTAAAAGCCCTCTCTGTCAATGCTCTCTCCAGCTCAGCGTTACCTGCATTCACCCGACCAGTTTTTAGTTTGTTTATGTTTTGTTTTTTACATCCCACCAAGACTAAAAGCCAAACAGTGTGTGTGTGTGTGTGTGTGTGTGTGTGTGTCAGTGTTCTAGATTATTTTTACTATAATATCATACCATAATTTTTCACTCACACACGCATGACACACAAGTGTGTGTCACCGATGAAATAAACACATGTCAACACACACACACACACACACACACACACACACACACAGTATACAGTATGCATACCACGCATACGTGAGAGGATGTAGTAAGACTGCAGGGACCAGGGTACAATTAGAAAGCTTTGTTAGTTTGTTCTGAGTTTCTAATGTTAACTCAACCACTTCTGAGCTGTCTGGGACAGTGGTGTCTCTATCGGGGCAGACAACGACAGGAGACGCATCAGAAGGTGGTGTAAGGCGGTTTGCGCTGTGGCAAAACTCTTGAATGAACGTCTTCTTTTTTGTCATTGGTCGTGGTCTCATCTTCGATGCAAGAGACAATGAATCTAGACAAATGTTACCTTGAATTTTAGAGCCTAGTTGTAGACGTTATAGCCTAGTTGTTTGAATAGCCTACTAATGACATACAGTAGTGTGCCTGGCACACTTCATTGTAGTAGCATATTCATTGTCGCGTCTATCGGCTAGTGTGTGAATTGCTTCGAAACTATATCGCTCGCAGAGTCGCAGCCATTAATTATCACGAACAAAAAAGACGCTAGCCACACATTATTAGTACCATGAAAAGTCTATTGAAGTCCACTAAGAAAGTGCCCTTAGCCCCTGCTCCTGTGTATCAGGAGCAGGGGTGTGTGTGTGTGTGTGTGTGTGTGTGTGTGTGTGTGTGTGTATAATGACTGAGCCTACATGTTGTATTTACTGTGATGCACCTTTTGTATAATAGCTACAGCATGAACATCCTATTCATCCAAGTTACCAGTAGGCCTACTTGGAGATCGAGATCATTAATAACGCGTCACAGTCTAATAATTCTTGGAAACAGTTAATATTTATTTGTTTCCTGGGACCTGAAATCCCTCCATACACTAGCGCACCTCGTCAACAGACAGATTTAATGCTTGTCCCCGTTGGCTAATTTCCCCAATGCAACACTGACATAGTAGCGTGGGCGCTATTTCAGTACGTAGGTGTGATCATTAACGACCCTCTCCCTGGGACGCAATTGGAGACTAATGAGAATAATCACGGCACTTTAGAAGCCACACTCAGAGTCCCAGGGAGCCTCTCAACTTCTCTCCTTCAACTTTATTCAACCTAATAACCTAATAGATTGAGATTATAAACAGCAGCGAGACAAAACACTTCATTTCTACAGTGCAGGGGGTCGAAGGGGCCGGCCGTGAACCGCCTGGAACACTGCTGGTCTGCCAATCACAGCTACAGCTGTGCTGGCACTCAGCTGACAATGCTACATAACGGCAACATTAGCACACAAGCTCATTTTAGAACAGGCGAAATCAGGGCCAAGATATTATGTTGGCACCCGTGTGTGTATATGTGTATACATGTATATGTGCGGCAAAGGAAGACAGTACCCAAAAGATGTGTGGTTGTCTACGCTTGTCATTGTGTTATTTAATAATATAATGTTATTTGATATCTGTGTAGGCCTACCGTAAAAAAAAATACATAAATATGGACAAAGTGAGCCATTGGTTTCTACAGACCCGTTTTGAAGCCTGTATTTCAGCGATTTCAAATCTTTCTATATCCTGTCTGAAATGCTCCCATTAATTATAAAATGAATGAGACTAAGTGTTTATGAAAAGGTTTACGAAGGTAATAACATCAAGTAATCACAGTAATAAGGAAAATAAAACAACACATATATTGGCCATTGTGCAATCATCCAATCCACTAAGCAACTCACTTGCCACTTGCCATTTTGGCACATTTTTGGAGGCGCTACCCACACGTTTAGCTACACCTCGTTGAGAAGGTGACTAATCAACGATTAAAATTATATAAAATACAATACCAATTGGAATTATTTAAGTGGAGAAATATTGGACCAAAGTTAAGTTTCCGAACTTTTGTTGCTGAGTTTAGATTGCCAAATATGTTATTTGTCTGCCTTCCATTCAATCTCATTCAATGCTAGTCAGCCACTTTTCACATCAATGTGCTAATTCTATATAACTCAGCTATACAGCTGTCAATGTAACAACTGAGCTGACTCCTCCATGCTTTATAGGCTACCCTTACTCTGTCAGCGAAGCTGTACTTTTGTAACAATTTCTTTGTCGCCCTTATCTTTAGTGCATTATAACATCTCTGTCCAGACGGGAATTGTTTGAGATTGGGGCTGAAGAGGCTTCTGCCCGGTGGAGCTGTTGGTCAGGCCATTAGGCCTGGCTATACTGATCTGTAATGCTGTTACTCTGCTCAAATCTTGCTAATAAATGGTCAACATTTCACCCTGACTCGATATAAAAAAAAAAATCCATTATAGACATAAAAGGTTTCCACCTGACTGCAACAACATCAACATCCATCTCCATGAAGGTGCATCCTCTCCACATGAAATGGTGGTCCACGTTACCCAGCATGCCTTGGTTTGAAGCTGCAGAGGGGCGGTCGAGGCCCTTTAATTATCCAGCCATGCCACACATCAATCACGTGTCCTGGAGACCTTGCGAGCCATGGAAAGGCAGATGAGAAAAATTCGTTTGACCTGTCCACGACTAAATTAATTATCCAATTACTCCTCTCCGACTGACTGTGCTGCCAAGATAACTTCAGAGCTATTTACAACTGACTGCCTCACCAAGATAACAAAAGGGCCATTTGCCACATAATCACTTCACGTGGTAAACGATCGTCGCAAAACTCCTGAGACTGCCAAAAAACTCCTCAGACCGCCGAAAAGTCATCAGCATATTTCCCCATTTCCTCTCAGAGAGACGGACGACATAATGTGCAAAATAAAATGTGGCGTGCGGGGCAGCCGGGGTTAGAAAACACTTTATATGAGGCGCTTTAATTAAACGAAATCCCCTCATTTACTATGCTGAAAAACACATCTTCAGGCCCTGCAGTCAGCTATCGTAGGATGCTTTATTATCATCACTAACAACAGGCTTACTACCCCTGCACACGAGTCAGGAGGAGGAAGCGAATGGATGGATACACAGGCAGAGCACGGCACTGACTGTGGCCTGAAAAACCTATTACACTCTTCCATCCGAGCAGTGAATGGAGACGTCTTTAATCCAGACTTTCACCATTTTCAAGGACAACAGCCCAGCAGGAAAGATCCATCTGTGGTCGTGTAATAATATCCATGTATCAAAGAACTCCACAAGACACTGTCTGCCACTCAGCGTGGAACAAGGAGTAAGCATATTTCTCCCTGGAAAACAAGAAAGGGAAGTCGGGAGAGAGTGCTATATACGTCTTCTTTATTGCTCGGAAACAAGTGTCAAGGCCGCGGTCTGCTATCTGTTTCGGAGTTTGGCGGCTCGATTACGTCGTTACTCTTTACATATGTTAATGACAATTCCTTAACCCGACCCCTAGCTGTCCCACCTCCTTCAGATCTCTGTCTCTGCCCATCTTGCTCTCTCTTTCGCAAAAAAATCACTCACAACGATACATGTTTCCGCAGAGAACTGGCCCGGAGTGTTACCAGAATACCAGGGTATATAATATGGCGTGTAGTAGGAAAAGAGGGAAAATGTAGGTGGTAGGCAGTGATTTGTCTTCCTTTTCTTGTTCATTCTGTTAGTTTTGTTTTAGTTTTTAGTTGTTGTTTTTTTCACTGCTGTGTTATTCCTTTGAAAGGAAATGAACAGAAAAAAACGGAAGCTGTCACAGCTCAATCTGACATTTCAGCTGGAAACATTTCAGTTCTTTCCAGCAAAGAAAAGCCAGGAAATCAATATATCAAGTATTTTGTTTAGGTGAGAGGAGGATGGTTTAAACGACGAGCCACAGTGGCGTGCACAGACTTTTAGAGAGGCAGGTGCTCAAGTGAAAAAAGGGCACATTGTGCAGCACGTGGAACCGGCCGGTTGCCTTAATAGTGTGAGATTTATAGATTTTGGGGCCTAAATAATATATTAGCTTTTTCTCAGCAAAACGGCACAATCGAGAAAACGGCACAATCGAGAAAACGGCACAATCGAGAAAACGGCAAAACGGCACAATCGAGAAAACGGCAAAACGGCACAATCGAGAAAACAGCACAATCGAGAAAACGGCACAATCGAGAAAACGTCAAAATCGAGAAAACGGCAAAACGGCACAATCGAGAAAACGGCAAAACGGCACAATCGAGAAAACGGCACAATCGAGAAAACGGCACAATCGAGAAAACGGCAAAATCGAGAAAACGGCAAAACGGCACAATCGAGAAAACGGCAAAACGGCACAATCGAGAAAACGGCACAATCGAGAAAACGGCAAAACGGCACAATCGAGAAAACGGCAAAACGGCACAATCGAGAAAACTGCAAAATCGAGAAAACGGCAAAACGGCACAATCGAGAAAACGGCAAAACGGCACAATCGAGAAAACGGCAAAACGGCACAATCGAGAAAACGGCAAAACGGCCCAATCGAGAAAACGGCAAAACGGCACAATCGAGAAAATGGCAAAACGGCACCTTGTGCAGCATGTGGAACCGGTCGGTTGCCTTAATAGTGTGAGATTTATAGATTTTGGGGCATAAATAATATAGTAGTTTTTTTTTATCAAGAATTGATCAATGTCACCCCCTAGTGTCTATCTGTGCACGCCACTGACGAGCCAACGAGCCAAGCATCAACCCTGGACTGTTGCCAATAACAACAGTTGAAGGCATCGAGGAAAACTTTTAAACGTTCATTGAGAGAAATACAACAGCGCAATGTGAACGGAGGAAGGGAAATGTTCCTCAAAGGTCTGCACAGTTTGCGATTCAGCTGACATGGGAGTTATAGGAGCGGGTTCAGATCAATATGGTGTGTCAGTAGCCTGCAGGCTTTGCCGCGGACACCCCCCCCCCCCCCCCGGTCCGGAGGGGGCTTCACGTATAAAGTGGAGAGAGGCGGGTATACACAAAGCGTGGCAGCGTTGAAACACAGCTGCCGACATCAGAGCCAAAGTCAAACAGAAGGTGAAGGGAGTTCAAACGCAGAAACGCGTTTATCGCCGTGGCCGCCCCGACCCGGTGACTCAGTCGAGCGCCGGCTGATGCGTATTCATGAAATGTGGAAGCGGAGCGAGAGGCAAGGCCAGGGTGTGGGAGTCCCTGAGCATGCACACACGCACACGAACACGCACACACACCACACACACCACACCACACACACACACACACACGCATTATAAAGTAGTTAATCTGTTCTTTGATGGGCTGCTACTTTCATCGTGCTCTCGGGCAGAAAAACTAAACAAAATCAAAGCATGAGAACACTGACCCCAACCATAACCCTGACCTCTCCTGTGAGACCACAGACCGGGGGGCATGCAGGCAGGGGATGCATACATACATACAAAAAAAATAAAAAATATGCCTTTATTAAGGTCTTATGCTATTATGCCAGACTGACCCCAACAAAAACATCTGCAGGACTGACCTTCAACACATCAATGCTACGCAGCTTATTTTTAATTTTTTTATGAGTTTATAGCAGGGTACCTTTTAAGTAATTTTCCAAATGCCCTGCAATATTACGCTATGGACAGCTAGAGGACATTCCTGTGGAGTCAGCAACGGAATGGCTAAGTATAAGAGCCTTTCACCACCATGAGGGGTACTACATCTTTAAACAGGAATATGAATACTTAATGTGTGTGTGACTGTGTGTTTGTGTGTGTGTGTGTGTGTGTGTGTGTGTGTGTGTGTGTGTGTGTGTGTGTGTGTGGGGGGGGGGGGGGGGGGGGGGGGGGGCAGGGGGACTCGCTCAGCAGCCATGCGCCAAACACTCGACGGGATACGTGATTAGGTAACCTCATTTTGTTTTATCCAAAAACAAAAAGAGAAGGTTTCCGATGGATTTTGTGTGTAATTAATGGAGTCCACCGGACCACACGTGTACATTAGTCTAGAGAGGGATAAACATCTACACAGCCAGTCTCGCATGGGAACACACTGTGCTAGCTAGCTCACCTGCTGGCTGGCTAGAAACGATAACAGGGGAGGGAGAGAGAGAGAGAGAGGCACTGAGGTATAGAGGCCAATATGGCCGTGTATTGTGAAAGAGGTTAGAACAACAGTGTGATGACACGGGCCTCAGAGACAGAGAGGCAACAGGAGACACTGTGGTGAATGTTGCAGGCGGAATGACAAATTATATTGATACGAGCTGACAGACCTTGCATATTCAATGCCGCTTTGGAAATGCTACAACCTGGAAAGGAGCTCGTTCCTGCTTACAGTATACCGGTATACCTTGTAGGGAGAGCTCCCGACTATCCCACTCACAGCCAGTGTTGCCAGATGTTGTGAGAGAAATAAGCAACCAGGTCTAGGAAGCCCAAAAGAAGTGACTTTTCCAAATCACCGAATGCTTCTTTAATGATGGAGTTTAATTGTGCCGAGTAGGGAGATGTAGCAGAGCCGAACGACAAGATAAAATATTATGCACACTTTCAAAATATTGGTTAACTCTATATGTGAGTTTTCTGGCTGAAAAAGAGTCGCTTATAATAAGCGGACATGGCAACATGTCTCACAGCCACCCACCTCTCCAATCCCACGCCCCCCACCCCCACACCTCTCCATGGCCTGGTTGGTTGGCTGCAGCTCTGCTGGGTGAATTAATGAGTGAAAGCAGCTCCTGTAACGAGGGTGCCAGAGCGCGTTAGGTCTGCACCGCACTCCCAGTAACTGGCTGTGAGAGCTTCCGTCTGCTCCAATGTGGGCCACGAACCACGGAGGGGCCAAAGAGAGGAAGGTGTTACGGGGAGAGAACTCGTGATGTTCCTCCAAAAAAGGAATGTGTAGGGGGAACTATAGCTGTTGTTGGATACGGCAGAGTTAATTTGGGCTTGGGTTGAAAACAATTCAAGTCATCTCTTGGACCTTATCGGTGTTGTGGGAGAACATTCTCCTCCATATTTCAGCCTATGAGCATAAATTGTACGGTAACCGGAGCGCTCGCCCCCAAAACACAAACGCCCCCATTTGTTTCTTCCACTTAGACCGCTCGCCCCTCGGCAGTTCTTGTTTTCTTTGTTTTACTGGTTAAGGTGAGGAATACATTTAAGGTGAGGCATAGTTTTATGGAGGTTACGTTTAGGAATAAGGTTAGGTTTAGGCATAGTTTTACTGAGGTTACATTTAGGAATAAGGTTAGGTTTAGGCATATAGTTTGACTGAGATTACGTTTAGGAATCGATAAGCAGAACCGGAATCGGTACCGGACTCGAAAAAATCCTAACGATACCCATCCCTAGGTGTAGCCTAGGCATGGTTTTACTGAGTTTTAGTTTACGGATACTGATGGCGACGGTTCCGAGGTCCGTGTTTTGGGGCAAGCATTCCTGTATTCAACTGTGCTAAAAATGTGGGATGACAATGGCAACATCACACAGGTGAGCCTGATCAATGCATGCAAATGTAATGTAACTTTAAGTATGCCTTTGCCTCCTAAATGCTTACTAAGCTCCTGCTGCATGATTCCCCGCACACCCAGGCGTCTTTCACCCATAATTGAATCAGCGGTACCAAAGAGACAAGGTGAGCCTTAATAACCACTCATTCTCCCCCGGTGAGGATTGGGCTGCCAACAGTCGTAATTAAAGAGACAGGTAGGGAGTGATGGCGGGAGACTTGTGGAGCCTTTATCAAACGTGATCCACGATCTTGGCTGGAGATCAAGTCACTAACTGCAGAAAATAGCCGTGTTCTAAAGCCAAAGAGAAACCACTAGAAACTGATGGAAGTGCAGGCTGCTTATTTTGTGCAATTCAAATTAAAGGGGTTTGATCGGGGTCATACCTATATGTTCCCATTATCTTATGCATTAATGCATTTTCTTTCTTTCTTTTCGGAATTAAAATTCATTACATTTTTTCACTGTCATCTGGGGACCCCCTGGGGCTGCCAAAAAACAGGTTGAGAACCACTGCTCTATGAACCAGCTGTCAAAAAAGAAAGGACCTCTCGGACCTCATAGCTGGTATCTCCCAAAATGGGAGATACCAGGTACCATTTTCTCGTCTTGGCTTTTCTGTAGTCTAATACAGTAATTAATTTAGCATGGGGTTGGGGATGGATGGGTAGGAGGAGGTAAGACGAGTAGCTCAGAGCAACTCATTAAAACAAAACAGAAGAAACGAATGTGAACCAGCAGCTCAAAGTCAATTTTTGGGAAGGTGAACTCAGTTAAAAAAAATGTGAACTGAACTTTGAGCTGGCTCCTGTGAAGTGTGAACTTGTATAACACTGCCTGGCTTTCCATAGTGTGTTGGGGGGTAGGCACTCCACCATCGCTTCTAAAAATAGGATTCGGGCTTTGGTCAGTGATTTCATTTTCTTATTTGAAAAAGAAAAAATGAAATTAACTCTGCAGAGTTATCTGCAGAGGGTCATCTCTGCCCCCTGCAGGGTGTAAAATTGAACTGTCTCGTATACGGTAGGCACTAGGCAGTCTCACATTTCCCCTGTGGGAGAGAGCTAGTGGACAAATGAGATACTGGTTGAAATCCCTTTATTGTGGTTATGAATGAATGAATGAATCCACTCAGAGCTATTTGAACAAACAATAGCTGGTACGAAGCTACGAAACGTAGGAATGGCTTATGGCTTTCAACATATACTGTATAGCCTGCTGCCTATACACGTTTATGGATTGGGCACTAAAGCCACTGTGTTAAAGATACTCAAGTCAGTGTGTGTGCGTGTGCGTGTGTGTGTGTGTGTGTGTGTGTGTGTGTGTGTGATGAACCAGCCAGAGCTCTCAGGTGGTCTGGGACAGGTCCACTCTGGGCCATCTGAACCCAGAGTTAAACTGCAGACTAAACGTGAAGCAGCGCTACACTGGCCCCCAGACTACATGCAGTAGGTCGATAAGATTGGCTTGAAGTAACCTACTGGGAATGATGTGTTGATAACAGTAACCTACTGGGAATTATGTGTTGATAACATTGAAGTAACCTACTGGGAATTATGTGTTGATAACATTCGAAGCGGGTGCTTTCATGCACCATTAAAATCTGGAACAAACTCTCAAGAAACTGCAGTTATATTAAATCAAAGCTGAGCTGCCTTTTAATTGAGGCTTTTATGATGAATTTACTGTACTACACTATTAAACCATCCGTTTTATTCTAGCTCATTCTTATTTTCTATGAACTATTTAATAAATGTTAAGCATATTTAAGGATTTGTGTAAAGCACTTATTTATTGCCTTGCTGAAATGTGCTGTGGGCTACAAATGAACTTGCTAGGATTTGCCTTATAATGCTTGCTGCCACAGCAGTGAACAGTGACCAGATTGACCACTTTAAACCTATTATTTGAAAATAACCAAATAGATATTAAGTTGGAGTTCATCGACATGAAAATGTTTGAAGATCACTGGCTTAAGCAACATTAGGAAGCAAGCCCAAATGAGCAAATACACTTTAGAAACAAGTCATAATAAAAACATGCAACACGCAAATAATATTTATAGAAACATGATCAGTCACTTCATGATAAGCAGACTTGGCAACACTGGTTCCTTAAGGCCGCTTTCTCTCTAATGGAGCAGCAGAGTGACAATGTACATGAACATATTTTCAGCCTCATTGCTTTGAACCATTCCAAGCATGGCGTGTGTGTGTGTGTGTGTGTGTGTGTGCTGATTGTCTGGTGCAACTGAGACCGAGAGGGCATGCAGAATGGATGGGTAGTATGTAAGAGAGAGAGAGAGAGAGAGAGAGAGAGAGAGAGAGAGAACTCAGTAGGTTATACAGGAACAGACACACTAGAAGCAAGACAATAGTGGTGAGATACAGAGTGAAATACAGTAGATTGTTATAGAAACTGCCCAGCTGTACGAGTGCACGGGGAGAGAGAGTGAGAGAGAGAGAGAGAGAGAGAGAGAGAGAGAGAGAGAGAGGTTGAACAGATGTAATCAGTGCGTGTGGATGTGGAGGTAATAACTCCACAGGGAAAGCCAAGGAAGTGCATCTATCTCTGTCTGAGGACACGGTGCAATCAGGAAAAACCTCAGCCAGCCAGCCGATGAAGAACCCTGGGAGTTCAAAGGTCAGATACAAGCCACTTCGCCAACCAACCCGGATCACCTACAACACAAATCCAGCTGCACGTTGCGGGGCGGACCAACAGATGACTTTCCGCCGGCAGAAGGCAGGCAGTAGAGGACAATTTGATTGCACGAGAAAATAGGGCCTTGGACACAGAGAGGGTCCAGCATAGTGATGGCTCAAGACATGTTTTCATTTTTCGAGAATGACAAACAACCAAACTGTAATTGCCCTCTGCCAAAGTCACTTAATCCATTTTGTACCAACTGTCTTTCAGTGATAGAGTACATCAGTGATTCTCAAGGTTTTTTTTGTATTATTTCAAGAACTCCCAGTTTGATATGTTTTAGGCCACAGCCCCCCCATTTCATACTAAGCCCGTCACAGACTAAGAATTTATGTTGTCAAATCTGATCGTCCAAATGGTGCCTATAGTCGACTGGTAGTAAAAAAAAAAAGAAAAAGTCATGCTAAAAACATGATGTAGCCTAACAGAGCAGGGGTTCTCTACAAATTGGCCGCTACAATAACCTTAACAATAGAGAAAATACATCATAAATAAATACTGAAACCAGTTAAGCCTTAACCTTCCTTAACCAAATTAAGGAAAGTTTATGCATGTACTATATGTTTACTATGTCAACTCTTATTTTTTTATTTTCCAGCCATTCAGTTGCAAAAAATAAAATATGTTTTTGGCAAACTATTGGTTCATTAATATAACAAATAACATTTGATTGAGATTGCAGTCAAATCCGACTCCCTCAATCGATTAGTTAGACTAATTGAGGTTAGGTTTGATACAATTTTTTTTGGTAACCTCCGAGGCCCCAATGTACACTGTACAATCGTCATTGTTTATTTAAGTTTGCAAATTGATATACAGAATGTGAGACGAATTGATTAAAAAACATTGTTGAAATAAACTAAAAAGCACAGGACCAAGGTACAACAAATCTTATGGAGTAAATAAACCAAAGGCGACAGGGGTCCACATGGGGAGGGGTTGGGTGCTCATAGGCTGCTGGCTATAACCAATGTAAAACAGCACAGCCATCTCTCTGAGGCCTAGACCAATATACTTTCATCATCACACCACACCACACCGCATCACCTGCTTTGAGCTGCAGGGCGTAGATCAAAGAGTACACACACGCACGCACGCATGCACGCCCACACCCCGGAGTCCGTACACTACCTTTCCATCAGTGGTGTCCGAAAATAGCAGATCTAATAGTCAATCAAGTTAAGCGAGCTCTAATAGCAGATCTAACAAAAACACAGCCAAAACACACACACACACACACACACACACACACACACACACACACAAGTTACAGATCGTAAGGTGGTCCCTGACCCCTCCATTCGGTGGTCCATGACGCCACCGTTGAGAACCAGCGGGTTAGCATTTCAAAGGCTTTCAGAACACCATGGGAATATAGCAACCTTCGTGTGTGTGTGTGTACACTGTGGATTGTTTCCATGGCGAGCATCCTGTCCCGTCCATCATTCATTGTTGAGGAGAACAGGGGTTGCCATGGGGACCAGGTAGAGTGTAGCGAGGAGGTGGAAGGAAGGTGGAGGTCAGAGCCAGTGTAACGTGTTGCCAGGGCAACATGCTGTTTAGTTGTGTAAGGAGGAGGCTGGTTAGGAGCCCATTATAAATATGAATCAGAGCTATTATTATTATTATCGTTATTAATATTAATCTAGTACTTCTTTTTTTTTCTTGACACATTGACATCATGAATACATTTTTTGTACTCAACTAAATCGATTAGTAACCAGCTTAGTGGCATTGGGGTTAGAAGTCATACAAAGACAATAAAAATCGCACCAGTGTACATAAATCATCTCATTCCGGCCAATCACAATTTAGTTAGTTAGTGTAGCCAGAAAACTATTCCACAATCTCGGAATGCTATAGAGTCTGGAACTACACCTCCCAAAATCTGAGTAAGGAAGCTGCCATTTCCGTTTACGAAAATATATTTTAAATTATCTTTACATTTTATTTCTTTATTTCCTTTTCTGCTAAGCAGCAAGCTATGTAGATGATTAGATGATTTCTATTTCTATTTGCAAACGGAAGTGGGGAGGAGGCTCCACTTCCGCTTTATATTTTACTCATGACAGCTCTTCCGTTGCTTCAGACTGTATGATTGAAGCATTTGGAAATTGCGAGAGGCAACAGTCTGGTAACACGAGACTAGTGTTTGCACAAACACTCAAAACTGGCCATTCATTGTCAATGGCATTCAATGTTTGTGTTAGGACAATGTTTGTGTTTACACAAACCCTCAAAGCTGGACATAGGAGGGGCTAGCACCCCTCAAAAATGGGACCCATATCCATGCCCCATGGATATGGAAATAATGGGAATAGATTAAGATGAATAGATTAAGCTGGAAACAGATTTCTGACAGCTGCCTGAACATGCCCTCTTTCAGAAAGAAAATTAAAATCCTGTAAAATAAATATTTTGTTTTGGAAAACAAATGCTGAAATACCGAATAGTAGGAATGACCCTGCTACACTAAATGGAACATAGCCTTAATTAATATAATACCATCTCTTTAAGACCATCAGAATTAGTAAGGAAAAGGCCCAATGTCTTTCCAATATGGCTGCTGTGCAGAGCCTACTAGTTGTCTTGGCTTGATGTAAGCACAAGTGATAAAACTTGCTGGGCATTTCCGCCTGACGCACCGCCGACGGTGCCATGACAGCTTGAGAAACTAGAGTAATAATGTGTTGCTAGGCTGTGGCAGCACGCTGTTGTATGAGGGTTATCAATATGTCTGTACACAGACAAATGTGTCCATGGCAAAGACTTGGTCTTGTCCATGGCAACTTTTAGATTTTTTACACACCATTATAGTGTTCTTATTTTGATCATAAGACACAATTACTGAATGCCAATCAAGTCTCAGGGTTTTCTTCAGAATATGTACGACAGAATAGGGACGCCTCCCTCGACTCTGGACAGTCTGTATCTCGAGGGAAGGCAAGCTTGTGTGACCCACAACACCACACACTGGGCTGGGGCCACACGCTGTATGCATGGCTAAATAAGATATTACAACAACAACAACACACACTGGGCTGGGGCCACAGTTTATGCATGGCTAAATAAGATCTCACAACTGTTTCTACTGTTTCTAAGTCCTAAAATAATAAGGACATTAAGAGGCAGTGGTATAAAATAACTACCGGTAAGTACAAATTTGAGGCTTAGGCATAGTTTTCAGTACTTTTACTTCTACTCCACTTCATCTCAGAGACACATATTGTACTCTTACTTACTGCAATTATTTGAAAACTTTAGTTACTCGTTACTTTGTAGGTTTCTATTACAAAACATACATTAACCACTTCAGCCCTATATACATTTCAGACATTATTTGAATCTGATGATCTTGATCTGCAAGCTTGTATAACGTATATATATATATATATATTAAAAAAAAAACATTTACACGAGTGACCATCTTCTGAGTACTTTCTACTTTTGGTATTTTAAGTACATTGACATTTGATACCAATACTTTTTTACTTTTACTCAAGTAAATTTTGAATTCCAGACTTTTACTTGTAACAAGAGTATTTCTACACTGCAGTATAGGGATACTTTTACATAAGTAAGAAAAGTGAATACTTTTTTTCATCACTGGACCAAGACCTAATGTGTGATTTGTGAAACAGCGAAAGGACGCTGTATATATGATCATGCAGGGACATTAATGTATGGGAAAAAAACCCCACAAAAAGTTAAAATATGAAGATACGAGGCTATATAAGAGATATGTGGCAGAGTGAGTTGAGCAAAAACAGCGAGGAGGAATGGGCCAGTGTAAATGTGTTGTTAGGACATTGGCTGTTGTGTGAGGAGGCTGGTTAGGGGGCGCTTAGCACCAGCACACATGCTGCTCCAACTCTATGTTGGACCCACAACACCACACACACACACACTGGGACAACACGCTGTCTATCTAGACATGCATTGCAGACACACTAGGGCTGAAAATACAATCTATTATTCATTTGTTGCTGTTGGGTAGAATGTTGCCTCTCATCATATTTTTTTGTGTTTTGTTTTGACGAATTCTTCTATCGAGAACTTTTTTGAATAATCGAGAGGCATGTTTTTCCTAATATTTTTGAGCGGTGGCACATTGTATCCGTCAAAATCAATTAGGGAAAATTGCTAATCTACAAGGAAGCTTACAATGCATCTTTAAGCTTGTAGATTTATTTTGCTCCCCTCGGCTCGCGCAGTGCAGACTGGCTTCCAAAATGTATAAGTCAAGTCTCGCACATTTTCACACACGTCATTGATCGACTTGTATTTTCCCCAAAAAAATGTTTTATTGAGAAACAAATCTCTCAACACAACATACATGTACAGTGTTTATGGTAAAATACACAATTTGATATTGTGGAAGTCATTTGCAGAAATGTCTATAAAGGCTCCATTTTTTTATCCGATTACAAAATGAAAATACAGGCGAGGCATTCAAAACAATACTGATAAATAATTTTGAAATATAAATGAATATTTACAATCTCGTCGCTCAGGAAAAGAGATTTAACCCTTAAATTGAAATTGTTTGATGCATTCCCCAAACATAATATCCCTTTTTCCAAATTAAAACAAAAATATTTTCAGCATATATTTACATTTGTATGTATTAAAAAAAGAAGAAAATAAACAAATGGAACCCAGCTCTAGGGGGCATTATTTGGCACCGCTGACCAAATGTTCATCCCATCTAAATCCTTGTTTCTGCTCGCAGCCATCAACCACTTAAACCCCACTATCCGTATCCCGGGGAAAGCTTTCGTAGGGAAACGGCACACATTGAAAACTTGTCGATCTGCTGTTTTCAGCAAAAGTTTTCCCCACAATAACAGAAAACTAAAAATAATCTGTTTTAGAGCCCTGAGGGACTTGGGTCAACCATAGAGGCTTTAAAGTGCACTACCGCTGCCAAATACAAGCCTGCAGGTATCAAAATAATTATTATAACATCGCTGTCAGGTGGAAACCTTGTATGTCCAAAGCAGTTTGTGTTTTTATTATTACTATTATTAAAAAAAAACACATTTTACACAAGTGAGAATAGGCGAGCTACCAGTTCAAAACGTGTCGCAAAATGCAACGCATTTTTCGTTTGTAAATCTCCTGTTTTCACTACTTTTGTGTGACATTCTTGGCATTAATGTATAAATAATAAACGGGAACAGAAGTACACCTTCACAGAGGGATTACAACTGTAACTAATATGCTAAATATAGTCATTATTATATATAATGTCCTGCCTGACAGCAACGATATGATGTATATATTTTTTCTGTGTACGACTACAAGGCAACCCAGAAATACAGCTACAGTGATTCTCAACCTGTGGCCCGCAAGGGTATTGCAAATGGGACCCCCAAAATAATTGGCAAAACACTAAGATGTAATGATAATATAACTATAAATATTAAAATAAAAATGATAATGTAAATTCATTGTTGATCGCTAACAGAACACTTTCAAGATGTTCAAGTGTGCCCTGATCCAGAAAAGGTTGAGAAACACTGCCATAAGACCAATCGACTGCAAAAACGAAGAAAAAAAGTGACATGCAGTCAACATGACTGTATGTCACTACATGAAATCATTGCATTTGTTTATAATTCGTGAAAGTTTGCTGTTTTTTGGAAAATGTTTTGAAATAATAATACATAAACCCAGTGTTTGGGAAACAGTGGTCTAGAGACCAATGTACTTTCTTTCCTCTTCAGACATATAGCAAACCACAACACAATACCATACCGCATCACCTGCCAGAATTCACACACTCACTACACTCCATACTCTGGAGACACACACACACACACACACACACACACACACACACACACACACACAAAGGCTGTACCCTAGCCCTGTTTTTAGGACTCAAACTTTGGCAGGACTTTTCGAGCGAACATCCGAACCATTTGGTTTGAATTAATTAATTTCTAGTGCTTTTAACCAGGTTGTCTCTCTCGTCTTTCCCAACACACACACACACACACACACACACACACACACACACACACACACACACACACACACAGAGCGTCAAGTGGCTGCTGTGCTGTGACATGCGAAAATAACTGATCTGCACCAGCGGTTTCAAAATGAGCCATGACTTTTCAAGCAGCCCCCAAAACATGGTAATTGTGAGTTGCCTACCTGTACAACTGTCCATATATTTTGTGGTATGATCAAAAATGCTTCCCAATGTCTCTGTGAGCTTGCTGGCTGCAGTGTAGCTTGCTCGTTAGCTGTCACTCCTGTTCATTAGCTGTTCATTAATTTGTTTCACCTGTGTACTCTCAGAAGCGCATTGAAGTGAAGTGGGCATAGTGTGTGTGACTGTGTGTCAGTGTGTGTCTCACTGTGTTAGTCTCTTAATTCTGCCATCATGCAGGACTTTCAAATTATTAGATAGTAAGTTATTATGCATGTCGCATTCTCGCAGAGATATATTTCGGAGTAATTTTTTATTATTTTATAATAATAATAAAAAAAAACGAATGGTTCAAGGCCATAAATTAAGATTCGAGTGCCAACCCTAACGAGCGAACATTCGAACCCTGAATGTTCGGGGACAGCCTTAACACACACACACACACACACGATTGATACAGTATTTTGGCAGATCTTTATGCCTATGGTCTATCGTTGATCAAACAATGTTGGTGGCCATGGTAAAATGGTTTTGGCAGTTCAGAAGAGAGAGGTCAGAGCCTGAATGCACAACACAACTAAATCCAAATCCATATTATGAGTTTGGTTGATATTTATGCAGCCGATGTGTTCGTTTTTTTTGCAACTTTCAACCACCTATGTTGGGTCATTATAGATATTTATTTAATTTTATATTATTTCTTTATTTTCCAAAAATAGCGCATCTACAAGCTTGCACGTTGTGTGCTTGTGATTTTCTATTTTCAATATATATATATTTTTTTAATCTACGTTTTTCAAATTGATTGGAACTGATGATTTTACACATTTTTGATAACCTGTCAGTCAAAACATTGGTTGGGCTAAAAACGCTATAAGAACCAAAACTCTGAACATGCATCTCTGAACACAACCCTGTCCTCTGCAGCCTTTTAGCCTTTAAGAATTCATCATACCCTCTACCGTCCATATGCTTCTTCCTGCCAACAACAGTGCTCCATCAGAACAAGTGGGCGTATTTCTTTGAGTCGAGTCGTGAGTTTGGGGGGGAGGGGGGGTGGGTGTTGCATGTTGTTCCCTGTGCTTAGGCGTGAAGTCCCCGCGGCGCACGCAGACCCCCCCGCACAGCGTGTCCGCGGGAGCGAGGAATTGACGTCACGCCATGGTGTACCCGTAGCTCCCACAATGCAGCGCTACCAGCAGCCTGTCTCTGAGGACTTCCTGGCTGGGGTATTCGGGGAGTTTCAGCATGTTGATGCTAAGGGGGAAGAAAAGGAGTGGTGGTGGTGGTGGGGATGGAGGGAGGGACAGATAGAAGGAAATAAATCATCATGGACAGACATTAGCCCAGCCACAGCCTGTTCAAACCACTGCTGTGCCCACGACCTGGCAAGTGGTACCAGAGTGTCATGAGTCATAACAACATAAGACATAGAAAGGTAGACGCCTCCCTCGGCTCTGGACAGTCTGTATCTCGAGGGAAGGTAAGCTTTTCTAGGCTTTTAGTGCTCATTTTGTTTTCCATTCTTCACTGCTAATTATTTTCTTTTGCTCCCATGAGCTGCAAACGTGAAATCCGGCATAAACAAGGGTTTCACCGATACCTGTAATTGTGTTGTGACAATAAAGTTGATTGATTGATTAATTGCCATGGTCAGCGCGATGAGGGCCACACCACCATGGTTCGCCGGGCTGACTGATGCCACGCTATTATGTTCATGTTCGTTCATTCCTGTCATGCAGAGAACCTGTTCCCCTGTTTTCATTGTACAGAAACACTAGCTATACTGAGACACCACCACACTGCCCTCTGGTGCTCACTACAGGGTGGTGTTGTTCCATGCTGCTCTAATTTCATGTCTGACTGTCACTATGGAGGCAGTGATGCTGTGTGTGTGTGTGTGTGTGTGTGTGTGTGTGAGAGAGAGATATACGGAGACAGAGAGCGAGAGAGCGTGCGCGAGAGAGAGAGACACACACAGAAGATAAAGATGTACTGTACTGTACAGAGCTGGTAAAGGAAATCTGTAGAAACTGACATTTCCTCGTCTTCACAAGGGAAATGGTGGTTCTTTGTTAAAACACATTTTTGGAGGTTTACAATTAGGAAAATATTCTGGTTGGCCGTAGCACCGGAAATGGCAGATGTAAAAGCTCATCGATCAGGTATGTGGGTTATGGTTAAAATAAGTATAGTGATACAAACATTGCAAGCATTACCAGGTGCTGGAGGTAGGCAGCATGTTGGAGGTAAATGGCACAGCAGCAATAGTGAACTTCTGTAATCCACTCCCACCCATTAGATAAGCGAAGCCTCCATGAGGGACCCTGGAACTGTAGGACAGGGACACAGAGGAGTTGTTAAAAGCGCTGTCACAAAGAGCTACAGTAACAACAATGCCTGCCAACAGCAGGGGAATCCATCCTCGGTTTGCTAGCTTAGGCACTTTGTTACGTTGAGGACCTGACTTGACTTTTCTTTTATGTTATGATGGGGGTTGTCTCTCCGCTGGGAGCAGAGCAGAGCAGAGCACACCAACCTGCCGGTGACAAATTGCAGCAGCAGGACTCTCTCCTCCTGGGTGAGACTCTCCACCACCTTCCAGAACCACTGAAACACAGGGATCCATGAAGGTGTCCATTATACCTCTACTCCGTCACATCTCAGATCACATGTTGGACTTTTTACTTACTTTATAACATATTATTATTTAAAACATAGAATGCCAGTGACCGAGAACTCTGGAGGACCCTTGTCGACGGCCTATACCCCAGTAGGGGTGTCAGGCGTAAGTAAGTAAGTACATAGTCTACATCTACATTAACCAAATATGCCCCATTTTATACTTTGTGTATTCGAAAATAGACGATTTGCACAGGTCAGATTGCGACTTTTGACATAATTTTGAATGACGACCTATAGTGAAATAATACTTTCACTTTTGGTACTTTTACTCAAGTAGACTTTTGAATACAGGCCTTTGACTTGTAACAGCATTGTGGTATTGCTACTTAAAGTAAAAATAAATCTGTGTAGTGAAGCCGTAGAGACCGTGCCCAAATCCCACAAGGGTTTGCTGTCAGAGATGTATTATGTTTTGATGTTTATAGTTGTGCATCTGTCCACAGGTGCTTTCACAACATATAAAATGCACACTCTCTCTCATCTCGGCGAGCATTACAGCACAACATGCCCCTGGTGGTAATAATAACGGGCAGAGATGTAAAAGAATGCGGTTGTGAATAGTTGAATTGACTCGGACGGCTTTCTTTCATCTCCTCATGTGGCCACATGCAAACCGAATGAACACACTGGCCCCCGACTGGAATGAATCAAACACAACATCACAATAGTGTTTCTATCCCCTAGGTCAACTATTCACATGTAGATCGGCTGTCTTTGAAAAAAAGAAGAAAAAAAAGAAAAAACAATTGCCCCTCCTATGCCCTTCTTTGTGTGTCTGTGTGTACCACGGAAATGGAAATTTGATTGGCTGAGCACGGAATGTGATGTATGATTATAAGAGCGTCCCTCACTTCACACAAGTGTGATTTTTCCAAAACTTTGCCTGTAAAAACAAGTGTCTATAAGTGTTGATCTGGTTAATCTGCAAAAAAAATACATTCAGAGGTGGAGGAAATAATGAATAAAAGATCCAAATGATTCAGATAAATAAGGCTAAATAAGGCCCCTGTGGGGGCTGAGCCCACCTGGATGATTGGCTCCTGGAGGCTGTAGCCACTGGTGTACTCTGTGTTCCTGTTCCAGTCCTGGACATCCATCTCTGGCATTCCTGACAGCAGCAGCTCCTGACAGCCGCGTGCGTGCACATACGTGTGTGACACACACACACACACACACACACACACACACACACACACACACACACACACACACACACACACACACACACACACACACACACACTTGTATTACTATAATTGTGAGAAATGTTCTGTGGGTCTTGCTGCCAAAAAGCTGCAAAATGTGATGTTTGAACTCTTGAGATATTGGCCCAGGAGGAGGTGGCGCTAATTCTAGTGAATTCCCTGGTAGAAATGTCAAGTCCATGGAAATAATATGACACAACTTTACACTTGGTTGTATTACCTTGGTGAACCTTTTCATTAAGTCGTTATGTTCACAATTGCTAGTGTCAAGTGTTCTTTAAGGCCTCATTCACACGTATCCAACACCAATCATGCAAATGTTTGGTCGTTTTTTAGGCCACCACAATGCTTTTCCAATGGGAGTCACATGGTTTGACCAAACATTTTTGTTTCATGGGGGATGGGGGGGGGGCATTGTGGTGGCCTAAAAAACGACCAGACATTTGCTTGATTGGTGTTTGATACGTGTGAATGAGGCTTCACGCAGCTTGTTATGGGTCTTTCTAAACGGTGCTCACATTAATTGTTAATTGAATTATTTATAAGAAGGGTCACTCCCCTTTCCCACCCAACCGTGAATTAGATTTACGGTTGTAGTCGGACATTCAAGATGGTGGATTTGAATTATCTGAACAAGAGGCTTCAAAACAAGGTCTCTAGAAACCAATGGGTGACGTCACGGTGCTTTTGACAGTCTATGTCTCTATGAGCAGAACACATGACAGTTCACAACACAGACAAAAATAAATATGACAGAGGCAGCTGATCAATCAGCAGTTCCTATTTTTAGCATCTAAAGAGCCAGTCTACAGCACACTGTAGGCTATGCGTTTTTCATGCTGTAAGCACACACACCACTCGTGCAATGGTGGGACGTAACTAAGTAGGCTTCTGGACTTTACTTGAGTATGCCCATTTGTACGAGTATACCCATTTGTACTCTTAGAATGTTTTTTGTCCTTTTAACTTTAGGTACTTTAAGTATATTAATGTCGATTGACAATTCTTTTGTACTTTTTTCTCAAGTAAAACACCAAATACAGGACTTTCATACTGGATATTGGATTTTTATATTGAATGGATAAAATCAACATGGAAGATGCTTCTGAACATGTTGCTAGTTTGACCACTTCAAATACTCTTTAAACATGAAATAACTTAAAGCATTTGCTTGCATTGGCTATATCATGCTTCCATATAAGACCTTCCTATATGGAATCCAAATGACTGAAATCAGTTGTGGGGACTGAGAACTTTCATGATCCATGATTGCGGTACTGCTACAAAACAAATTCTGAGTACTTCTTCCACCACCACACTTGTTCGTGTCTGTGCTCCGAGGCTTGTGGGCGAGCAACGCCACGTCCGCGTGACCGAGGCATGTCCAATTACACGGGTAGGGATAATCGTCATGGCACCCTATTGATCGATCCGCACGGAGGACGGCCGCGCGGAATCTGCCGACACAGAAACGAGAAAAAAGGAAAATCCATCTCCTATAGCCGGGGGGGAGGAGTCTTCAAGGTGACACCACCTCCCATCCCCACCCCACAAAGACAAAAAAAAAACGGAGACAGACATGCCTAATCAATCGCTGAATCAGACCAGAGCAGACAGGTGACGAGAGTTAAAACAGAATGCAAACAGAGGAAACGAGAAGGTTGGGTGGGGGGTAAGAGAGAGGAGAAATGAGGGTGGGTGGGGGTGGCGAAAGGAGAGAGAGGATGTAGGAAGGCAAATGATAATCAAATCGACTTAATCAATCATATCATTATTTTTGTGGCTTTCGCCTTTATTTCATATATTTTATGGAGGGAGGGACAGACAGTAGGGTGACAGGAAATGGGGAGAGAGATGGGGGGATGACATACAGTAAAGGCCGTCGGGATCGGGAGTCGAACCCGCAGCACACTGCCAGACTGGATTACCAGCCAAGGTGCCTGGACCACTGAGCCATGGCCCAGGCCTATAATTATTTATTTTATTAAGGTATATTATATATCTCTGCTGTCAGGCAGAAACCAGTGGTGATAATGTACAAAATATTAACTTTTCAGGAAATAAACATTTTGCTTGTTGTTTTAGAACATCACAATACTTCCTCATCAAAATCGGTAAGGTGACTTTATACATTGTCACTTGACTGTGTCTTTATATTATCATCACTTTACCCAAATACAGCGGGGAGTGGAGTTAGGAGGTTTTTGACCATTAATGTAGAGAAAACTTTATTTTTTTCCGTCTGACTTCGTCATTCAAATAAATGATGGACAAATCAAATCAAATCATCTCCACGAGTTTTAGTTAGGTGGTTTGACCGACAGTTTGAGGAGGTTTAGTCAGAAGCGCTTTTTAATGCTTTTCATTGGTTCAATATTTGTAAAATCCACACGTAAAGGTTGTTCAATAGAACACAAAAAAAGAAACGTTGAAAAATGGAGATGGTTTCTGTCACAAAAAACACGTGATTTGATTAATCAAAAAAGTAATCAATAAGAAAAATCGATCCAAAAATAATCAATAGTTGCAGCCATGACAGAACGTGAGAGAAACATAGAGACAGAGAGGAGAGGAGAAAACTAACCAGTTCATATTCGTCAAAGAGCTGTATGAGCGACGGGGGGATGAAGGTGTGGAATCCGTGCAGAAAGGCATTTATCTGCGGTTGGATGGCTCGAGTCATCCTCAGCTCCGTCACCAGCTGTACATACTCCGCCTGCAGAGATGAGAGGCGCGCGCACACACACACACACACACACACACACACACACACACACACACACGTCACCGAGACACAAGGTGGGGGAGAGAGAGGAAAGACGGCGGTGGAGGACACAGAGGAGAGAGACAGGGAGGACAGTGAGTTAACGGTTACATGACATACATTTTTCATTGATTGTTATTTTAGTTTGAGGTTGTTTTTGTTTTTTTTAGGTTTTCTGACCTCAATTACCCAAACAACCTGAACTTTGAACATTCAGTGGATTGTCTGTGGTTTTCTCTGTGTGTTCCTAAACCTTTTGAGCTGCAATGAAGCAATTTGCCAGCATCGCCTCTGCGCCGCAAAAAAATCACACTTGTGTGAAGTGAGGGGCGCTCTTATCATAACTGGTAAATGGTGCATTTATATAGCGCCTTTATCAAAGCCGCTTTACAGAGATTGTGCATTACATTCACACATTCACACGACGATACCGGAGGAAACCATGCAAGGCACCAACCTGCATATCATATCAGGAGCAATTAAGAGTTTCAGAGTCTTGCTCAAGGACACTTCGACACTAAAGGTTATTACACACTGGCGAATTAGCGACGCGATTTCGCATTTTCGGGGCGCTTTTTCGCCAGTGTGTAATAACCTTAACTCTGGGGGAGCCCAGGATCGAACTGGGAACCTTGAGGTTCCCATCCGGTCACTCTACCCCTGAGCCGCTGCCGCCCCTGTCATCATCATAAATCACATTTCACGCTCAGCCAATCAGCTGAGGACATTCCGTGCTCATACACACAAAGCTGTGCATAGGGGCCCTCAAAAATACCACCAGTAAATTAAAAGTGTACTGGCCCACTGCTGTAGTGCCTCCTGCCTTGTAAAGCACTGCCCCCCGCAGGCCGCTGTGTGTACTACACACCAATAAAATGCTTTTAGTGTGAAAGCTGTAGGAGGGGAAAAGATCAATTCCTCATTTATGACCACCAGTGGATGTATGTGGCAGAGCTGGTAGAGCAGCACTCTGCACAACAATGCACCTAAAGCAATAATTACAATTGATTCAGCGTGCGGAGATGAAACCATTAGGTTTGAATGTCTTTTCTCTCCCCACTATAATCTCGTATTGACTCAGTTAACTCTTCTTTTCTCTCCCCACTATAACCTCGTATTGACTCAGTTAACTCTTAACACAGATGGTGATTCTACGTCATGAGTCCATTATAGTAATTGTCTACATAGCTTACAGTAGCTCTACAGGAATTCACTCCACAGTCCACATAGTGTATCCACTGTTTCCCAAACAATGGGTCGGGGCCCATTTTAGGGTCACAGAGTGACAAGTTTGTTGGGTTCTTTGCATTTATTACTAGTAGTAGTAGTAGTAATATTAAGTATCTTGCAACGCACAGGTCCTGGACCTCTTGAGAGCAGGAGTGGACCTGGTGAGACGTAGGAGTGGCCCGGGCAGGAGTCAACCCACAGAGCCTAGTCCTTCCACGCGCCAGATTGATCTACCTCCCAGACCCGGCAGAGTAGTTCTGGAGCATCGGATTGTGTGGCCCTGGTCTTGCCCTAATGGGACTGATCGAGGGTAGCTACTGGGACGTACATCTGGAATTGATCACCCCGGCTGGGTCATCTGAGTGAGGGGTATGATGCTCAAGAGACCCGAAACCCCGATGACTTTGGGATACATCACTGTCCCAGACGCACGCATCCATGCAATGTTTTTTTTTTCTTTCTAGTATTATTATTTATTATATTCATATGTCAAAAGGATTTTCTAAATCTTCAAAAAAGATTTAACTAGATAGTAGTAGATAATCTTATCACGAATCAACACAAAACAATTAGATTAGATCAGAACAATCGATTACCGGTAGTCTAATTAACCACTGCAGATCGTCAAAACGCGTTGCTTCGCACCGCATTTTGAGCTTGTAGATCTGCTACTTCCTGATGCTTTTGTGTGACGCTGTAGTATGATCAAGTACAGCGTTAATTTACGAAAACACAAACCGTTAGAATAGAAGGATATAAGAGGTTTCTGCCCGACAACAGTGATATATCCGTATATTTATTTTATAATGGTTCATTAAGTGCCGATGACGTAGATCAAAGTCTTTATAGTGGTTCATGATAAATTGCGGTCGTAATGCTACATACAATATATTAGCATTGGGTTGCTAAGCAATGAAGTAAACAGAAAATGTACTGTAAGCAAGATGGCCACGTACATCCACTGACCAATCGTGTAAACATCTTTTCAAATGCCTTTATCTCAGATTCCTTTCAGAGATTGAGCCCCTGATCAAAATACAGTAAGCAACCAAATAACTGACAATACAATGTCCTCCCCGGGTGAAAAAAAAGAAAATACGAGGGTCTGTCACTCACAACACGCATCATTTTTCTACATTCGGTTCTGAAAGTGTTCGGCTTCAGGTGGAACCTTCAAATTAAGGGCTTCATTGAAAAATGCTGGCGGTTAAGTTAGAATTAATGAATTAATACCTGGCAGTGACTTAATCGTAATCGAGGCAAAAGTGTAAAATAACGGTTGATTGGTCCCATTGCCCAGCCTACTGTACAACAGCATAATGTGTGTTATGTGGACCAGACCTTGTTGTCCTGGGTCACCAGGATGCTGGTCTACTGTACAACAGCATAATGTGTGTTACTGTATGTGGACCAGACCTTGTTGTCCTGGGTCACCAGGATGCTGGTCTACTGTACAACAGCATAATGTGTGTTATGTGGACCAGACCTTGTTGTCCTGGGTCACCAGGATGCTGGTCTACTGTACAACAGCATAATGTGTGTTATGTGGACCAGACCTTGTTGTCCTGGGTCACCAGGATGCTGGTCTACTGTACAACAGCATAATGTGTGTTATGTGGACCAGACCTTGTTGTCCTGGGTCACCAGGATGCTGGTCTACTGTACAACAGCATAATGTGTGTTATGTGGACCAGACCTTGTTGTCCTGGGTCACCAGGATGCTGGTCTACTGTACAACAGCATAATGTGTGTTATGTGGACCAGACCTTGTTGTCCTGGGTCACCAGGATGCTGGTCTACTGTACAACAGCATAATGTGTGTTATGTGGACCAGACCTTGTTGTCCTGGGTCACCAGGATGCTGGTCTACTGTACAACAGCATAATGTGTGTTATGTGGACCAGACCTTGTTGTCCTGGGTCACCAGGATGCTGGTCTACTGTACAACAGCATAATGTGTGTTATGTGGACCAGACCTTGTTGTCCTGGGTCACCAGGATGCTGGTCTACTGTACAACAGCATAATGTGTGTTATGTGGACCAGACCTTGTTGTCCTGGGTCACCAGGATGCTGGTCTACTGTACAACAGCATAATGTGTGTTATGTGGACCAGACCTTGTTGTCCTGGGTCACCAGGATGCTGGTCTACTGTACAACAGCATAATGTGTGTTATGTGGACCAGACCTTGTTGTCCTGGGTCACCAGGATGCTGGTCTACTGTACAACAGCATAATGTGTGTTATGTGGACCAGACCTTGTTGTCCTGGGTCACCAGGATGCTGGTCTACTGTACAACAGCATAATGTGTGTTATGTGGACCAGACCTTGTTGTCCTGGGTCACCAGGATGCTGGTCTACTGTACAACAGCATAATGTGTGTTATGTGGACCAGACCTTGTTGTCCTGGGTCACCAGGATGCTGGTCTACTGTACAACAGCATAATGTGTGTTATGTGGACCAGACCTTGTTGTCCTGGGTCACCAGGATGCTGGTCTACTGTACAACAGCATAATGTGTGTTATGTGGACCAGACCTTGTTGTCCTGGGTCACCAGGATGCTGGTTCCTCCAGGTTTGAGCGGCATTTCCTCCATGGCTCCGAACACGTCCGTCTCCACGGAGAAGGTGAGCTCCAGGCCCAGGTCGCTGATGTCATTGTCCAGGATCCACTGCAGATTCTTGGCGTACTCCGGATCGATGGACGACACGTCCTGGTAGTTCACTGGGATCCCTGTGAGACACACAGGAAGCAAGTACTCTCGAGTCAGAGTCGATCTCCCGTCTTCAACTAATGCAAAACTGCTAGATCAGTGGTACTCAATCCGTGGGGCCCCCGAGGGGTTCCTTAACCCAATCTGTGCTTTCCTCAAGATCTCTCGTGGAAAGTTATTAAGGTCATCTGGGCCATCCACGAGAAACACGCAATTTGATGAAAAATAATTTAAAGATATATTATTTTATTTAGCTTTTTTTTTTGCCTCGGTTATCTTCCACGGCTAGCATCCATACGTAGGCCTCTCGTTGTAGAAACAGCGTACGTGATATTCCACGGTACACGTGCACAAAATAGCTGAAACCATCTGCTAAAGCTGTTTGTGAATTATTGGAATTATTATGAAAATGTTTAACAACACAGAGCTTCGGTTATGGGTTCTCTACGAACCCTTTCCAGAGGGGCGAAAAATGAATACATTTAGTGGTACTTGACATGAAAAGGTTTGAGAAGCACTGTGCTAGATTATTAACCAACTCTAAGAACCACATTACGAGTCCTACGACCAACCTGGCTTCTCTCCACTGGCTGCCGGTTCGTTTCAGAATTGATTTTAAGCTTTCACTTATAACTTCTAAACCCCTACAAGGCCAGGATCTAACCCCTACAAGGCCAGGATCCTAGCTATATTTTACATATCGCTGATATCGGAAAGAAACCACCTAACTCCAAAATGTTCAATTTTCAGGAAATAAAAAAATCCTTATATTTTGAAAACAAAGCAATAGTGCCACATGAAAGTTGGTGTTGTGACTTTATATTGTCAATTACTTGCATGAGACGGAGAGAGGTGGTGGAGTTAGCTGCTTTAGCAGATAGTTTTTAGGGTCCAATGGAGTTAAAAGGGTTTTGTCCAAAGAGTTTTTTACAACTTTCCATTGGTTCAATATATTCAAAACAACACACAGACTTAAAGGGTGTTCAATAGCACTGATTTATGCAAAAACCTCAAAAATGGAGTTAAAAGGTTTCTTCCCGACAGCAAGGATATGCTGGAACCATAATATAAGCCTGTCGGATGCAGCCTTCAGGTAGTGCTCTCTTGGCAGCCCTAGGCTCTGGAATGCCTTGCCTGAGGCTAGTAAAGGTTTTTTTAATGCAAATTGATTTTTGTAGTGCTGCACTGCACTTACAGTATATGTATGTTTTATCTTGTTTTGTAAAGAACTTTGTAACCCGGTGTTCAACTGGCTGTTCAAAGGTAACTTTAAGCATAGGCAGTCTAGCCTGGAAGACGCTTGTTTAATGCCGGCATTAAAACTGTGTCCGGGTAGCTCGGAGCTCTCACCTTTGGACCACAAGTTCATGGGTTCGATGCCAGGCACTGCAGTGCCAACACAGCGTACTGTATTAGTAGCACGGCTTGGGTGCGCCAAGTCGTGCGGGTACTGGGAGTACTGGTAGCTGATGGTAGGTGTGGTGCTCCACCTAAGCAATCCATCTCCCAGGATTCTAGCGCAGTGGTTCCCAAACTTTTTCATGTCAAGGACCCCCAAATTGACACGAATTAGCCTACGGACCCCCCATTAGAAAGATATGCCAGGGACCCCCCATAAGAGAAGATTTGTACGGCTCTAGCAGAGATTCCCAACCCGTTTAATCAAGGACCCCCAGTTTGACATGCATTAAGCTACGGACCCCCATTTCTATCTCTGGGACCCCCAATTTATAGTGTAAAATCAATGTTAATTGAACTCTGAGAGTGTACAAAAGGAACGTGTGTGTGTGTGTGTGTGTGTGTGTGTGTGTGTGTGTGTGTATGTGTGTGTGTGTGTGTGTGTGTGTCTGTGTCTGTGTGCCCGTAAATGGTAAATGGTAAATGGTGCATTTATATAGCGCCTTTATCCAAGGCGCTTTACAGAGATTGTGCATTACATTCACCCATTCAGACACACATTCATACACCGATGGCAGCGGAAACCATGCAAGGCACCAACTAGCACATCGGGAGCAATTAGGGGTTCAGTGTCTTGCTCAAGGACACTTCGACAGTAACTCTGGGGGAGCCCGGGTTCGAACTGGCAACCTTGCGGTTACCATCCAGGCACTCTACCCCTGAGCCACCGCCACCCATGGGCTGACGGCATTGCGTCCTCTCCTCCACTGTCTTTCTGTGCGTCCCCCACTGCACTGTAGTATAGCCATCCAGATACATAGGCTCCGCTAGCCTATATCAAATATGTTTGAAAATTGATCATGATCAACTCGGGGCGGTTCAGATTGGATCTTTGAACACTCACAGATCAGGGGGATCATCATCACTGCAAAAACTGACTGGTGGTCACCCCACCACCGAAAATCCAGACTGTGAATGAGCCTTAAGGGGGACAGACTCCCAAGTCTGGCTGATACCGGCAATAAGCCACTCTTTCTGCTCACCCAGGATGTGCTTGTAGAAGGAGCGTGTGAAGTAGATGTTGACCAGCTGACGGTGGTACAGCGCCAGGCCCAGGATCTGACCCGCAAACTGGAAGAAGTTCAGATGGTCCGGGTTCACAGAGGAGTTGCTGTTTGGCTGGAATGTGGTACCTAGTATTTACATGCACACGCACACACGGTGTTAATGATCTTAAAAATATATTATGATATTAGCATTCAGCACTGATATTCCCTGATATTCATTATATTCATCATCAACATATTATGGCTGCAACTGACGATTATCTTCTGTATGGTTATTCTATCGAATCATTATTATTATTATCATTATTAATTATAATCGATCAAATCAATAGTCAGATCAAGCCTTATTTTATTCAACAGAATGAAAAACTTAAGAAGAAAAAAAAGTTGCCGATCTAGCACACGCATGAGCTTGTAGATTGGCTATTTCCGTCTTTCAAATATCACTGCCTCTGAACCTGTCATTCTCTTTACAGCCAGCAACACACTGCCAATCTGCACTTTGATTACAGTTTGCTTGAATCAATGTGGTGTCGATAAGGCAAATTAGGCAATGAAGAATTTCCATAGTAGAGGTTGATGGTACCGTCAGCTGATTGGGTGAAGAGACCATAGTCGGGGTTGACGATCTCATTGGACAGGACGTCGAACCACTCCCGAACAACACCCTGGCCCTGGAAAACACAACATTACACATTCTTTCTTTCTTTTAGACAGTCAAAATTATTTCAGATAGTAACAATTGTTTTGCATAATCGTCAAAATCGTTTCCATGTTGAAAAATGTTCAGACATTATAGCCTGACACTCACAGTTTTAATTTTGTTTTAGCGATTCAGGGCTGGAGCCAGGCTATCAGAATTAGTGAAAATACTACAAGATCATAGCGTGTCCCAATGTGGCAACAACAACACAATGAAATTATTAATTACAATCATTTGATTGAAACCGTCAAGTAAAATGTCAGGATCATGACAGGCCTAGCTCTGAGCAGGACTTGACTGTGGACTTCAGACCTAGACTTCAAGCACTAGCAGCAGCAACAAGCCAGCTGACAAACAGCCACAATACAAGACTACAACACAATGTGTCTGCCTCACAATCCATAGTGAAAACTTTTATAATAGTGTCTCTTGCGACACCCACCATCCCCTCCTCTCCGTGGAATCGCACAGCAATGCCTTGCTTGAGTTTCTCATTGGTGGACTTGGAGACCATTTCACAGCTACTCCTGAATATGGAGTCTGTTAATATGACAGACAAAACAACAATACAAGAAATTTAAAAAAGCACACAATTTCTTCTTATTCAACAAAAGCAGCACAGATGCCAAAGTAGTAAAAGTAGCACATAAAGTCAAGTTATGGAGGAAGCTAGCGGTTTTAGCACGGATGGGAAAAATAATGGAGTTGAGTTAATGTTGTCTGTTAATGTTTTTTTTGTCTGTGGTACGGCATTTAAGTGACGTGACGTGCGCATGCACACAGAACAGCTGATAGCCTAGTAGTGTATGAGAGTTTTGGACACAAAAGTACTAAAAAGTCTGCTTTGGACAAATCTCTTCTTTGATGGAGGAGGAGGCATTCTTGTCGCGTTTCAAGCCAACATAACACCAACGAATCAGTACAGTAGCTGTGTTGCTTTTATATCGTGTATGAGAACATTCAGGTAAACAGTTAAACCTGTTGTTATGCAAAGTATTTGATTTTGGTACTTGACACGTCGTGGTGAATCTAGGGGGCAAAGTAACAACTGGGTACATGGTGCGTCTTCTCTTGAATCTACAGTAGGGGAGACATTCTATCATGCACACGTGTGCAGACTGTACAGTGTACACCGTACCGTGCACTGTCCCACATGAATGATCGCATTGTGGCACGTTGTGGGCTTATCTGCTATATTAAAACATATTTTTTAATATAGCAGATAAGCCCACAACATATATGTTGGTGTGGGGGGGGGGGGTCCCTGGCACAAAATACTTTTTAGATGGGGGTCCTTTGAGTACCACTGGTCTAAGAAGTTAAGAACGAAGGTACAAAAGTGCCAAAGAAATAACTTAAAAAGTAAGAGGTGCTCTGAGGTAATGAGGAATGGATGCTGGAGTGAAGGACAGAGAAGGGCAGGGTCTGCAGCATAGATACCTCTGTGGATGAGCAGGATGTCGTTCTCGTTGACCGGTCGATGGACCATGTCGGAGTCGGGCTGGCCGGCCAACAGGTGCTCATAGAACCACTCGCAGCGTTCCTTGAAGGGCTGCGGGTGAAAACCAAACTTCCTCAGCACTTTCTAATGCTAACCCAGCACCTTCCATAAGCTGGAACTTTGTGAGCTTTTAGAGCAGCTATTTTTCAAAAAATGTGAAAAGATGTACTCAGGGTTAGCACTACGTCCTGAGCAGGGCCCAGGGTTCTGAGAAGGTTATTTGAAAATGAGGCATAGCGAATATATGGAAACACATCTAGTGAAATACGTTAAGCAACAGTGTGGACCTCTTAGTTCTTGTAGTCGAAAAAGAGCCATTAAAACCAATTACACAAAACTTTTTTTTTTAAGAACCAATGGCTCCGAAGCCTCCAGTGTTGAAACAACTCCTCTGCAATGCAGAGAGGGTATAATTTATGCCATTGTTCTCTATGCAAAAGAGAGAGAGAGAGAGAGAGAGAGAGAGAGAGAGCACTTTGGAATATTTTTCAACACTACAACAAGCGATTACACCGTTTTAAAGTGGATTTTCATGACAAGCAACTCAGCGATCGGTGCACTGGCCTGGAAGACACTTGTTTAATGCCGGCATTAAAACTGTGTCCGGGTAGCTCGGAGCTCTCACCTTTGAACCACAAGTTCATGGGTTCGATGCCAGGCACTGCAGTGCCAACACAGCGTACTGTATTAGTAGCACGGCTTGGGTGCGCCAAGTCGTGCAGGTACTGGGAGTACTGGGAGCTGATGGTAGGAGTGGTGCTCCACCTCAGCAATCCATCTCCCAGGACTCTAGCGCAGTGGTTCCCAAACTTTTTCATGTCAAGGACCCCCAAATTGACACAAATTAGCCTACGGACCCCCCATTAGAAAAGATATGCCAGGGACCCCACATAAGAGAAGATTTTTACGGCTCTAGCTGAGAGAGAGAGAGAGAGAGAGAGAGAGAGAGAGAGAAATGCACTTCTCTCCCCAGGGGCACAGCGAGAGAAGACGAATCTGGTAGATGAGATCGAATTCGGCAGGTTAAAGTCTGTAATTAAAACAAGGGACCTCTCCCAGGTGGGTCATAATCCATGGGTAACGAGGCTCGCACGCCGCAGCTCAAATATGAATACTGAGCAATGAGCAAGCGAACGCCACCACCAAACACTCAAAGCGGAGCACTTAAAAGTTTATGGAGCTGTGTAAAACGGGAACTTAAGAAGAGAAGTGTTATCGCCTTGGAAATAATGCTGTTAAACGAACCCACCATGTAGACACGGCTTGTCTCAAAATCACTCTTAAAAGTTATAAGGTGTGTCAGGCACGATTTGTGCTCTGTTGTCGCCAGTGTGGTGCCATGTGGTAGCAGATCTACAAGCTCACGACCTTGCAGTTTCCCATAAATCAATACCCTATTTTAAACGTCATGCTGTGACACTGAAAATGACATATAGTGACATTTCACTTTCTTTAATCGTAATCAAGGCACAATTTTGAAAATAATTGAAGTGATATGGCTCAGACCAGGCTATCACACACATCTCACCTGGCCCTTAATGATGTGCATGAAGCGCGACATGAGCTCTGGACATTCTAGAAGGAAGTGGAAGTGATTAAAGATGATCTTTGGATTCCTGGCACACACAGAGAGAGAAAGAGAGAGAGAGAGAGAGAGAGGGGGGAGGTCAGATATAAACGAGGTCTGTCACAATTATTACACAAACACCTGATTGCAATTGTTTGCGCATCTACACGGCTATTACCACTTTTTTAATTATTATTTATTTAAAGAATAAAGTGATTAAAATATGGGCATTATTTTAGCCACAGTACATTGTTTATTTTCTCGTGGCGGAAATGCAGGCGCCAGCGGCAGTGCGGCAGTTAAGGTACAGACACAGATACAGTCCTAGGAAGAATAAACATCACAAAAACCCTATGCAATTTCTGTGTAAAAAGCCTAAAAGGCAAACAAGAATTCTACTTATGTTCCAATGTTCAATTCCAATCATCATGATTGTACTAGACTTTATAAAAATAAAAATAAAGTTTGATGAAACAGATTAGAGAGAGAGAGAGAGAGAGAGAGAGAGAGAGAGAGAGAGAGAGAGAGGCAGAGAGAAAAGCAAACAGAGAGGCGAGGAGGAGTAGCTCAATCAATATCGAGTCTCCGGGTACTAAATGAGGGGGCTGATATCTGGCGGAGCACCATATCGACTCACCTGGTTACAAAAACTTTGAGCACCTCATCATGCTTGCAGACAAACTCGATAAATCGCGGCGATGTCATCCTAGATGAGGAAAGAGGGATAAACAGAGACAGGGGAGAGTGAGAAAATACAAATAGGGAAGAGCTAAAGGGACAAACCGATTTCACTGCAGCTTTTACTGCAGAGGCATCAGGGATGCTGCATGCAACGCTGACTCACTCGTCTGAACACTTTTACCAGCCATTCCAAATTAAACATTCATACTGGCTCATGAAGAGAGACCTGACCGTCAGTTATTCAGAGGGCAGCTGAAAAACCAGGACACGAGATGAGCTAAAACAGTACTTACTTTAACTGCCAATAACGGAGTTAAGCATCTCTTTGATGATCTAATTGCCACTAACTGTAATTATGGACAAGCAGGTGGTGCTGGAGAGACAGTGTATGAACACATTAGAATCAGGAAAGTGAGAAAAGTCATTGATACTTAGCCTGATAAACCATCCCGATCGTGTGAATTCACATTATCATGCGTCTCCTTCAGATAATGTGAATTCATTCAATACGGCAATCAAGTAGCTTTTCATGTACTTGCACTTTTTATCTTTCTAAAACAGGGTCTGTCTGTCTGACTGTCTGTCTGTGTAATTATGTCCTCTCAGTCAGTGGGATGCAACAGCAGTGACAACACAGAGATGTGTGTGGGGAGTGGAATCACTTGGCACAACGACAGGAGAAAGATCATTTTCGAGGGTTTGACCACTATTGACTTCCATGAAATTAAAGTTACATTTAATTATCATTTAAAAAAAAAAGTATAAAACATGTATAACCACTTGAACCATAGCATCCCTATTCTGGGGCCAACATAAACAGTCTACAATCTACACAATCACAATGCGCAATGCTTTGTGGAACATGACAACTATTTTCGTGTAGATATTTTAGTGTAGTCCAACAACAGTGCGTAGACTCTACGCACTGTTGTTGGACTACACTAAAAGTGTAGAGCCCAATGCAATCAACTAAGAATAGTTGGCACTGATGATGATCGGTCCAGCCGTTTGTGAGTTTAGCTCCAGATACACTTAACAGTACAGACACAGACACAGACAGACAGACCCATGTCTAGTGGGCTGACCTACAGAGATCCATTCCTCACCCTTGTGGCATCTGGCAGGAGCAGCACATGTAGAAGGCCTGGATGACGGCGCTGAGGCGGCTGGCCGTCATGGAGATGACGTCCTCACCGTCGACGTACACCTGCTCCGTTTCCCCCACGACCTGCAGGCGGGTAGGCCCGTCGTCATGGTTACTATGAGATCGTCTAATGGCAGTTATTTTATAACGATCATTTCCATGTCGAAAACCTTTCGTACATTTTGAAATGTACATAAAATGACATAATCGTCACCTGCGGGTCCAGCGAGGCTGGCAGCATGGCGGCGGCCAGGGGGGGAGGAGCCCCCGGTGGCGGCGAGGCGGCGGAGGAGGTGGGGTCTCCTCCTCCTCCCGCCTCCCGCTGCTTGAGGAGGAGGGAGGCGATCTCACTGCCCGGCGACGGGGAGCAGGGGTCCTGGCTGCTGCGGTCCAGCTCGGTGGAGATCAGCACCAGCCACTCGTCCAGGGAGTGCCACAGCAGCTCCATGGGCTGGAAGGTGGAACGCAGAGAGAAACATTTATTACAGGCCTGGCCGGAAACCCATGTCCCATTTCTATTTTCTTTCTTTTGGGGTCTGACGATGCCGATCCGGAATTTGGAGAGTCCCGATTTTTGATGAACAAGCAGGCAAGGAAATATAAAATAAACATACACTGAACTTTGTTTTATTTAACCACTTAAATAAAAAAAATCTAAAGTGACAGCCATATCAGGCCTACCTGAAGAAAAAAAAAAGCTAGCGGATGTTTACTTCAGTTTGAACCGGAACAAAACAATCGGCCATCTCACATCAGAGCAATGGAGTTCATTTGTCTGTGTGATTAAAGTTTTTGTCATATCTAAGTCAAATTAAGCTCTAATCAACCCTGAATAACGCATTTTGAGCGCATTATGCGCCATAATGCAAATAAAGACGCCATGTGTGCGTGCATTCTTGCCGTATTTACGTGGACGCGACCTATGTCCCTGGATTAACCACAATAAATCAAATCTCGTTATCTCGGGCATGGCGTCCTGGACAAAGGTAAGTTTATCTCGTTATCTCGGGCGTGGTGTTTCAAGATTGTCAAAAAGGAAAAAATTATAATAATTTTGTGCTTGTATCTGCAATTTTTTAATAGCCAACAAGAAAATCCAAAATGACACAGATGTTTCCCTGGTTTTAATGGATTCCAAAAAATATATGTCAAAGCCGATCTACAAGCTCACAGCGTGTCGCACTGCGTGACCTTGTAGATCGGTTATGGTTTTATTCTTCAGGAAGCCAGGGTGGCCGTGGATAAAAACCGCACACATTGGCCTTAATAATTGGCCATAATAATTGGCCATACTGATGTCATCAAAGTTAAATAATGGCCGACATATTCTCTGATTAAACGTGAAGGGAGGGAGAAAGAGAGAAAGAGAGAGAAAGATGTGGAGATTGTGAGAAACGGTTAATCACAGAGACGAGAGACAAGACAAGACAGACAGAGAGTGACCCATTTAGTGTAAATAGCAGAGGAAGGTCTCATTCTTTCCACTTCACGCGCTTCCGCACAGATGGTTAGTGTCTCATTGACTAAGCTATTCATGCAAATCAAGTTGTCAAACAATCACACCCCCATGGAGATAAGATCTCTGTTCACAACCTCACAACGGGAATCATTTTAACAGAATCATCACCCAGCACAGCACAATTTGACCATCACCAGAGGGAAAAAAAAGAAGAAGAAGAAGAATCTTAATTGCTTGCTGCTAGATGGATTTGTTTTTTAAATGAAACCCAACTCTCTTGTGCAGAGATGTCACTCTGCAAATCACCATAGATGCTGATATATTTGACACCAAAAAGATGTTTTTGCAAGATCATCAGCTTCCTATAAATCGTGTTACCTAGTTTATACAACTCACATCTAGGGCATCATTATCGCTCCAAGTACTCTGGTGGTCCCTCTCTGGTGCCCTCTCGGACTGCGCATGCAGGTGTCTCGCACGCATCTGCATCGCCAATGAAATGATTTCTTGTTGTCATTGTTTTTAGTTGGAAAAACAAAGAGCCGAGCAAAATCCCAGCAACAGGCTGGATACTATTTGCCTTGTTATGTGAGCTGTGGTGAGATTAACATATTTTTTAACCCATTAAGACCTGAGGCTGGTTCTACAAATGCCTTCTAAATCGGTAGTTCTCAAACTTGTATTGTGCCAAGGAACCCCAGATTATTATTTTGTTGTCATGGAACCCGAGAAGCGACTAATTAATATGCATTTTCGGCCTGGCCCAGCCCAAAAACGTTGGGGTCGGGTTCGGGCAGAATTTGAGAACTCTAATGTTGCTAAATATAGAGCTAAAATCACACCTGTGTAAAGTGAGGGGCGCTCTTATCATCATACAGTACGTCAGACTCATCACATTCTGACCAATCACAATTTGCGTCACTTTTGTCTTCAATGTTTGCGTTTACACACTTTTGTCTCCAATGTTTGCGTTTACACACTTTTGTCTCCAATGTTTGTGTTTACACATACCCTCAAAGCTGGACATAGGAGGAGCTAGCACCCCTCAAAAATCAAAAATGGCACAGATGCTTAATGGGTTAATATCTCAAGACCTGTATGTTCCTACATAATTAGCATTGGGTTGTTATTCACTGCTTGGGGTATAGCGTACAGAGGGTAATCTGTACCGCATCAGGACATTTTGGGTAGTTGCAGATAAGTTGTCTGTAATGAATGTTGTGTTCATTACGTCCTCCTTTGTGGCGAGCAGCACCCATCTGTGACTGCCATTTATTCCAAGCAAGTTAAAACAAATGTTGTTTTGCAGCGAGGCCCTACTCCAAAAAGAAAAAAACAACATAACAGCAATAAGTACTTAACTTAGATTCTCGTCTCTCGTTTGATTTCTGTTGAAATCAAGGTCACATTGTTCCTCGTGCATGTGCAATGTTAAAAATATTTCTAGTGGATGTCTACCGTGATTGCACGCTAATTGAATATGTATAATGAACAAGGGGTGAGCATTTAGTGGTGTCGCAGTGGCATTCCAATATGTACTTCATCAGTGACACAGGGTGTGTGAGACCAACTAGGGCAATCAGTTCCTTTTTAAATACAATTATCCGGCTCACCTCAAATACTTAAGTTCTTATATCCTTGCTCTACATTGCAGGCGAAGAGATCAACTGTACTAATTGCTAATTGCTAATTACTCATTACTAATAGCGCCTACACTTTGGAACACACTGCCCTTAGAGATCAAGCGTGCTTAATCAGTGTCCTTTTTTTAAACCCTTTTGAAGACACACTTTTATAGATTGGTCTTCACTGCCATTCTCTATTAATATATATATTTTTCCCTTTCCCTTACTATATTTAGTTGTTTATTGAAATGTTTTCTGCTGCTTATTTTGCCGTTTGTCTATGTAAAGCACTTTGTAATGCAATTTTGAAAGGTGCTATATGAATAAAGTTTTATCATTATTAATACTAATTGGGTCAACTCCTACAGCTCAATATCCCTCAAGATCACAAAAAGCTTCACACTTCAGCCAATGAAACCCTCTAGAGTAGTAACTACACAGAGTTGGCTATGTACTTGTCAGCAGAATTATGCATGCTGGGGTCCAAGTGGTTAAGCCATACATCCACATCTCAGCTGTCGGGCAGAAACCAGCCAAATCCAAAATTCAGGAAATGAAAAATATTTTTAAAACAGCAATACTGCCTCACCAAAGTTGGTATGTGACTTTATTTATATATTAATTGTCAGATACTAACTTGCATGAGAGGGGGAGAGGGGAGTTAGCTCCTTTAGCAAACAGTTTGAGGGTCTAATGGAGTTAGGTTTTGTCAGAAGCACTTTTAATGCTTTTCATTGGGTCAATATGTTTAACCAACACACAGACGAAAAGGGTGTTCAATAGCATTGATTTATGGGGAGAGAAAAAAATGTTAGCTGGTTTCTGCCGGAGAGAGACGATATCTAAGTTCTTATAACCTTATGTATAACATATAATCATACTAGTACAGCCTGCTGTAAGCTCCTACTAACCTTAAAGACTTGGCTGCGCTGAGTTTTGTTCCCGTTGTACCCCATGTCGTTCCCGTTGTTGTTGGGAGAGGAAGGACCCAGGCGGAAAACATGGCAGAATATGCGCACAATCCTCAACAGACTCTTCATCTGAGCTTCATAGCTGCTGGAGAGACTGGAGGATGCCAGAAGAAAAACGAACAAGCAAAAAACTGAAAAGTTACAACCATTTAGACGCTACCTATACTTTGTTGACTGATGTCCCCCAGTCTATACTTTTTTCCCTCTACACCAAATCCTTTTGCTGAAAATACTGATCTTCAAGCTCACAATGCATCGCAAGATTGTAGAGTGCATATCTCTCTCTGTGTGTGTGTGTGTGTGTGTGTGTGTGTGTGTGTGTGTGTGTGTGTGTGTGTGTGTGTGTGTGTGTGTGTGTGTGTGTGTGTGTGTCACCCCGTTGTGTCTATAATACTATGAAACGATTAGGAAGTGATGCTGTTTAGCCATTTGCAGTGACACCTTGTGAGTGAATGTCATGAGATCCAATGACGGGGCACAGCTTAGGGTGGTGAGGGTCGTTATTAATATTCCTAATTTGACGATGACAATAAAAGCATACTGACAGGCTTTACCTGAGGAGTTTGTGTCCGTTGGTGGTGGCCACTTCAGCCAGACTGGTCAGTATCCTCTGGTAATGACCGTCGCTCTGCTGGGACACATGCTCCATGACCTGCCTGAGCTACACACACACACACACACACACACACACACACACACACACACACACGGACACACAGACATGCACGCACACACTCACACAAACAAAAAAACACTTCATTATCATAATTCTTTGGTCGTTCTGCCAATTATTTCCTCCCCCCCCCCCCCCCCCCCCCACATACACACACACACACACACACACACACACACAGTCACTGCTGTTGCATCCACCTGCCAATGAGGAGCCCCCACTGGGAGGACATAGAGCCTTCGTCCTACTCCTCCCACCCCAACACTCCCTGCTGACAGGTGCTGTCGTGCTGCCCCCCAGCCCGTAGGAATACATGCAAACATCACCCTCTGTTTGGGGGCTTCCATCCCCCAAACACGGGCCAAGCAGTTCATCAACAATCTAGGGGTGCGTTCGGAAATGCGACCTGAACGCACTGGTGTGCTCTCTTGTCGTTCGTTTATTCAGTGCACTCGGTGCGTTGTCGTTCGAGAATCCAGTGCGCTGTGCACCGGGTGTGCCGAGTGCCCGCACTGAGCGACCCTACCCTGAAGCTGGGGTTGTCCGGTGTGAGTCGTGTAAATGCGTCACAGCTGTGGTCGTTCGTAAATAAGGCACACTGAACACACTCTGTGACGTCACCGCCCACCACACTCAACAAACTGACCACATTCCCGGTGCACATTTCCGAACACACCCTATATCAGGGGTTCTCAACCCGTGGGTCGCGACCCCTAGGGGGGGGGTCGCCAAATTATTTTGGGGGGGGTCCCCAAATTATTAAAAAATGAAGAGTTTACATAGTACACATAGTACATGCATAAACTTTCCTTAATGATTATATCTGGTTTCAGTATTTATTTATTATGACATATTTTCTCTATTATTGTTTGTAGTTTGTATTGGTGGTGGGGAGGGGGTCGCGAGACATGGCCAAAGCATTTCCTGGGGTGCCCAGCTAAAAACATTGAGAACCCCTGATCTAGATACTCTCGACAATGACGGATGCACCGTGGTGGATTCTAACCCACAACCTCTGTGGGTTCAAATCCACCCCAGCGCATGAATTCGCTTATTTTAAGTGTAGATTAGTGCACACGCTGCACAGCCATCCTCCACATGTTTGTATTCCCTTTTGTTATGGATATATGATATTGTTCTAAACTGTATTCTAATATTAATGTTTTGTATTGTTGTTTATTGCACTGTTGTTTGAGTGTTGAAAGTTCAAAAGGACCATAATGGAAACAACAGCTTTATTTTTGATCAATTGTTGGCATTTTAAAATACTGTTGTACTTAACTACTATAATGTTAAATACAATAATCAATTCAAATTAGGTGAAAAGCACAAATCGTACCATATTTTCTTTGATGTCATCATTCTGCGTCATCTGGATGAGGGTCTCGAACAGCCTGCCGTGGTGCTGGATGAGAATCTCACACGTCTCTCCGTAGCCCCCCTGAACACCAGCACACAAGATTAACCACATGAGCCCCAAGCGTCCCTATTCTGGGGTGAACATTCAGCTAAGATAGTAGAACCGGTTGTGAGCTTGTAGATCAGCTATTTTCAGCGAAGACATTGAGCTAAGAGGGAAACAGGTAGGGGACTGGTCTAGTATCGATGCATGTTGCATGGCAAATCATTGGTGTGGTTTAGGCTTTGCAACCTATACATTGTTAAACCTTTGAATACTCTGTGACTCATTAGTTGTTGCTGTACATTTAGCAACATCATTCTTTTTTTAATTTGTTGAATGAGAATTTGAAGGTTTTCAGAAACTTCAGGTTAGGTATTAGAAGAAGTTTTTAGAATCTGCCTCAGGTCCAAACGGTTACGTTCAAACACAATGAACCACTGGGAGATTGAATGGAGCATTGTCATTATTGTCGAAGGCAGTAAAAAACATGACAGCTAATGTGACGTGACAGCTATCTATCGACCACATTTTGTCACTGACGTAAAACAAAATAAAAACTAAGCTATGATGAGAGAGAATAAAACTAATACTAAATATATTGACAATTTTGTCAATATACAAATAAAAACTAGACTAAAATGTTAAGGAGGGAGCATTCAACCAAGTGTAAAATCAGGCATCACGATGCCATTAAGGCCCGCCGAAATATCTTTTTCATCGACAAACACCAACTGTAGATTTAGTAGACTAAAATCTTATGATATTTAGTCGACTAAAACTAAAACCTTTCAGATACATATTCATATGACTGAAACTAAATGAAAATGCATTCAAAAGACTATGACTAAAACTACATCAAAATGTGTGGTCAAGATTAACACTGCTCACTTGCACACAGAGATCCAGGGGAGTGACTCCGTTCCTATCAGGAAGGTACTTTGCACTTCGAGACAGTAGAATCTGGGCCGTGTCTCTCTGCCCGTGACTGTGGAACAATGCAAGTAGGTCATTGGAAGGGCTGATAAAAACAAGCTACTGTAACACAGGGCCAGTGGTGTAAAGTAACTAATTACATTTACTAAACTACTGTACTGTACCTGTTTTTTTTTAGCCATTTTCAATATTTGTATTTCTACTCCACTACATGTCAGTGGCAAATATTGTACTTTTACTCCACAATTATTTGAACTTAACTATTATTATTTACTTTGCAGATTTGGAATATTATTATAAAACGTCCATTAACCAATTCAACCCTATATGATACTGTACTTTGGCTATTGGCTATGTTTTATACATATATAATTTGTATACTTTTGTTCTTTTTACTCAAGTACATTTTGAATACCGGACTTTTACTTGTAACTACATTGTGGTAATTATACTTTTACTCGAGTAAAAAAACGTCTTCTTCTACCACTGCATAGGTCAGTTCAAATGCAATGGTTAGAGAGCAGGAAATAACCATGCTCAACAATGACAGTGAAAGACAGGAACAGAAGGGAGTCACAAAGCATGTCGGTGATGACATCACTGAAGTGCTACTGTATGCGACGCACAAACTTCACCTGCAGGCGAAGTAGAGAGGTGTTGCTCCGGACACATTGGGCCTGTTGATGTCAGCTCCGCTGTCTAGCAGGCACAGCACCGTCTGTCGAGAGGACACGTTATTAAAAAGACTACGTTGTTTTATTCCCCTACCAACATTTGGGTTGTGTTTATACCATGGAACGCCCAAAAGGTAGATTGTGATCTACCAGTAGATCACAAAGGCTGTGCAGGCAGATCACATGACATGGACACGTGTGCTGCGTTCACGGGAAAAAGAAAAGCTTGCGTTCTCAAGTTATCGTTTGAGAACAGCATGCCTTGCTCAAAAAAAACACTGTGAAATAACTGTGAAGCAGATCAGCATCAGATTCTTCGATCGCCTCCCGTTTCGTTTGGGACAGCGACTCCATACCTGTGTTTTTACACAAGATGGTGCTGTTTGCTCGTCCAAACACGTCCTTTGCAGTGAATGAGTTAAGCCATGCATGTTGGTGCAGACTTGCAGTGAAATTAGTTTGATGTGATGTTTTACAAATGGGCTCACCGTCTTATGTCCATTCTGACAGGCCACGTGCAGGGCGGTCTGCCCCATGGCGTCCTCCACGTCCACGTTGGTCACATGTTGCACCAGGTCATGAAGGAGCTCCGTCCTTCCATTCACTGCCAACCAGTGGATCTATAGTACAGCGGAGGAGGAGAAACCCAGTCAATATTAGATTGGTGAAAAAACTGTGGCTTTTTCAGAAAACTGTTTAGGATTTAGAACAGTGGTTTGGAACAGAGGTTCTCAAAATAGCAGATGTACAAGCTCACAGCGCTCACAGGATACATCTGCTATTTTTTTTTACATTTTTGAAACATCCGTTTAATTCAGCATTTTTTAAACATAAATGTGATCTTCGTCTAATCTTTCTTTTGGGTCTCGACCTGAAACTTGTGGGAACCACTGCGCTAAATGACTGGAATTTGACTACAAACGAACCAAACCCAACAATAAAAGCACCCGGAAAGCTGTTCTTGACAAACCTGGCCAAACCAGGACATGTTGTCATCTTATACAATGCATTTCATACGCACAGAAAAGACATTTCTTCCCACCCAGGGCAGTTTGTGTGATCGGTGTGAGTGGCAAACAGCATCCATGCGCTTAATGCTCACGTGTCCTGTCCTGAGGGTTTCCATGTGCAATGATGACTCTCATGATGACAACAGCAAACCCCAGTCAGTGGGCCCCACGGGGCGACAATAAGGTGTGACAATGTGACATCAACCCACAGGGAAAAGGTTACAGGATACTCATATTACTCACAGCAGTCAGTCCCTCATTGTTGCAGATGTTAACGTCAGCGTTAAATTCCAGCAGCCTGCCCATGCACTTCTTCTGTCTGTAGGGGGCAGCAGAGGGACACAAGTAATAAGTAAGAGACCTACAATTAGAGCATGCTGACACATCTATTATGCTATCCAGGTGCCAGGCAAAAGTGCAATCTGCACTTCTTTCTAATTTATCCCACTGTTTATTGCAGGTCCAATATTTGCACAAACAGTGAGAGCAGCTGAAAATACTTTTTCGATGACTGCAATGACCATTGCTTGCACGTAAATATTATTACTGACGGGAAGAAAATGTCACTATTTTTCTTTACACCCAACAGCGATGGCATGTTATTCAGATGGCGGGCTTTCAAAATAAAGAGATGCTTAGTGTGGAGAAACATTGTTGAACTGTGGTCAACAACTTGAGGAAATTTAGAGAAAATCTGTTTAAAAGGAAATACCATCACATCAGCTGTTGTGATAACGAAAATGTGCCACCTGGATGTAAGATGAAGATCTGCAGAGGTTTGTTCCTGAACTAACATCTCTCCCCCTCTCTCGGCACACGGACACGGCAATGTGGTAATGGCCGTGTAGCAAGTGGTCCCTACCCGTTCCTGGCAGCGAGGTGCAGCGGGGTGCAGCCTGATATATCCTGGTAGTTGGGATTGGCTCCTCTCTTCAGCAGCAACACCAGGCACTCCACTGACCCACAGCTGTACACAAGGTAAAAAAACTGGATCATTGGATTAAAGCTAAAAGAAAAAGTCCTTCTGCACACCTACAATGGACAGGTGCGTCGGATAACCTTCATCAGGCATCATGATGCCTGATGAAGGTCTGGTGACCGAAACGTTGCGCAATAAATCTAAACTCAAGTGAAGACAGTGTGCGGGATTCTTTTTTCTCTACTTGGATTAAAGCAAAATAAAATCTCACAGCTGAAGAATGGCCAAGTCCTATTATGTGAAACAGTGTGACCACACTAGTGCCGGTTTTTATGTAGAAATGAATCTGATGATGTTTATGTTCTACATGCAACCAGGTGAAGACATCAAAGATTGAGGCTTTTAACCTTTGTTTTATGAAATATCTGAAACCATTAGGGTTTTATGAAAAAATCTAATCATACTGCTAGTTTAAGAATATAAATATATAAATAACCAGATCTACAAAATAACCAGTGTGTCACAGACACAGTGAGAGCTTGTGGATTGGCTATTTTTGCTGAGCAACATGCTACCACAGCAGACATGCTGGCTTCTATGGAATACAAATGACTGAAATCAATCGTGGCGACTGAGAATTTCAATCCATGCTTACTGCGTGTGGACGGCAATTGTTCCACATAAACAAACAAACTATCTCAATTTAAAAAAATGTTAACTTTTTATTTAATCGTGCTTGCAACCTCCTTTGCTAACACAAGAAATCTTGGGTTTGTTTAATGTCATTTAATTCAGAATAAATAGTATTTTATTTACTGTTTTTAGCATCAATCGTTAGCCTCCGGTGGCTCCCATGGTGTGTAGTCATCGAATATCCAAAATCTCCTCGCGCACACGTCACGCACACACGTGATTGAGGTGAAGGACTATGTTCACAGCTTAATAACACTTTAATCCGAGTTCAACACACAGTAAAATCCTCAGTGAACGGCAATAGTTCCACATAGACCTTACTCAAATATTTGTACAATACTGTATAATATTTATAGTGGTTTTACAGTAAATTGGTCCAAAAGGCATAAAACCACTGTGGTGATATGGAACAGCTGGATTCTAAGAATAGACTGAATGAGTTACTTGGCAGCGATGTGTAGCAGACTTCTCTTCACCCGCCCAAAGGCGTAGTTCACGTCAAACTTGGAGTTCAGCAGCAACTCGGAAACTGACCTTGAAGGGCCAGAAAAGCACAAAGTTAATGTTACAGAATGTGATGTCTCATTATTATGCTCAAGTCCCACACATCAAATGCAATCCTTGGATCATTGGAGTTTGTGCTGTTCAGTGGTGGGACATAATGTTCTGTTACACACATTTGGATCGCCTCCAACCTAATGTAGCAGAGACTCTTCACACTCATGCACACACACACACACACACACACACACACACACACACACACATGGTTGGTGGAAAAAAATAACATGCTTACATTCACACTTTTTGGCTTTACTAACACACCTACCAATGACACTCCCTGCTGACAGGTGACAATTATCACACTGCCCGTCCCCCTTCCCTCCCCCGAACACGGGCCAATTGTGTTTCATTTCGTATAGGACGCTCGACATAGCCGGATGCACCACGGTGGATTTGAACCCACGACCTCCGTGCTGGTGGGCAGGTACTTTACGACTGCGCCACCCAAGCGCTTCAGAACTAGTGCTCAAAGTGTGTGCATCATCATAACAGGAAGTGGCATGCAAAATCTGCCACTCGTACCAATCGGGCCATGACGACAGGATTCTTCTGGTCTCTCAGTCTTACCTGTGCTGGTCAGCCATCACCATTGGCATAAGAGTGTAGACGGCAGTTTCATTGTCTGAAAGTGGGAGAGAATTGGGTGTGAGTGAAGGGCCCACACTTGGGGTTGTTTTAACATTAAAGCTGCACTGATGAAACCTTCCTGTTAATCCCTTCGATTTGAACCTGTGCTGAAGTGCTAGGCTCAATAGAGCCTGCCTGCTGCTAAACTTGCTCAGGGGAGAAATGTAATTTTGGCATTCAGATCAAAAACCAGGAACAGGAAGGATCGTGTCAAAGGTCATGTGAAATCAGAGACACAAGATAAAAATGTCAATAATAGAAGAGCAGACCCAGGCCGTAGCGTAACGGTCTGGGCACCGGACTGGTGATCCAGTCGCGGTGTGCCGCGGGTTCGACTCCCGGACCTGACACGGCCTTTACCGCATGTCATCCCCCCATCTCTCTCCCGTTTCCTGTCAGCCTACTTTCTATCCCTTAAAAAATCAATAAAGGCGTAAGCCGCAAAAAAATATCTTAAAAAAAAAAATAATAATAGAAGAGCAGGGAGACCAAATATACAACCACTGCAATTGTGTGATTTATATTGCATATTAACATACTAGGTTAGCATACAGATTAGCCAAAATAACATTTTACGCACACAAAAGAAAAGTTACATTATACAGCTTTATTAAATTCCTAGACTAACTTGCTGATCAGGCTTTGATGTATAGCCTTGGATCAAGACTATCGAGTATTTTATCAATTCTGACATGAAGCCAGACTCTATATTATATAAAATACATACATTATGAAATTTATGACAGTCTTGACTCTTGATTAAGGCTAGCGTGGATTGGTGAGCAATGGAATAATAGTACACTTGTACATAGGACATTGTCATTCCTGCATTCCTATAGAAGAGTATGGTGCTCAAATATCGCACAGTGTACAGTTGTGATATAAATAGCTATAGCCTATAGGTATTAATGCCCCAGATATACTATGGCTATCATCATGATGATGTACCTTTCAATCGCATGGGGGTTAAAAAAGAACAGATCTACAAGCCCTGCGACGCGTTGATAGAGTACAGTTGGTATATGTTATTTTCGCCCCAAGCGTCGTACTGCACAGTGGTATCCTGGTCTTATGTTATGGATGATGCTATGTCCTGTAGATCTGTTCTCCTTTCCACACCAGTGACTGACTGTTATGGAACTGTACTACTACTACTACTACTGTCTGTACCTTCGGGGAGTTCCACGGTCCTGGCGCGGCGCAGGGAGCGCGTCAGTCGGCTGAGTTGTACGTTGAGCTGCTCCATCGCCCGTTCCATCATAGGTGTACACAACCAACCAGGGGGAAAGGGCACAACACCACACCTATCGATCGATGGGGATGATGATGATATGATCTGATTGGTGTGCGTTTATGTGTCTTGTTCTTGGGCTTCGTCCATCATAATCTGACTGGTGGTGGCGATCATCGAGGAGGAACCGATTCGTCTTCTTCTCCTACTAAAAGAGCCATGATTTTCCTGTATGTATATGTCTGTGTCCCTCGATCCTTATTTCAGTGGTCTGTCATATTCCTGCCTGCTGCTGCTGCTGTAAATGTCATCATTCTTCCTGTTTTCGTGACGTCAAAGCCAAGGGCAGTGCCACGTGGGTAATGTAGTTTATTTTCTTGTTGTAGCTGCCTCCATGGTCGTGTGTGTGTGTGTGTGTGTGTGTGTGTGTGTGTGTGTGTGTGTGTGTGTGTGTGTGTGTGTGTGCGTGTGTGCGCGCGCGTGACCGTGTGTGTGTGTGTGTGTGTGTGTGTGTGTGTGTGTGTGTGTTTGTGTGTGCGTGCGTGCAGTCTACATTTCAAGGAAGGGCTTTGATAACTTCCGTGTTTTTGTTCATTATTACTCATACTGTCCCTCCCCCACCACGCCTTCTCTTTCTCACACTGATTTTGTTCTAGCTAATCTGTACAGTATACACACACACACACATCACACACACACACACACACACACACACACACACACACACACACACACACACACACACACACACACACACACACACACACACACACACACACACACACACACACACACACACACACACACCAGACCATGGATAGATACAGATATAGCCTCAAGAGGGCGGTCTACCTCTAACAATGTTGTTGTTCTCATCATGGATGTATACTACTCTATCTCTACTCTACTCATCATGCTCATGATAAAAGCAATTCCTTGACATTAAAAAGATTTGAGAACCACTGTGCTACACTAAATGGAACAGAGCCTCCATAGACTTGGTAACACCTGTGATGGAAGAGGCCCAATTTATTTTTTCATGTCTCCCAATCCCAGGTGTTCAGCAAAGGCAAGGCTAGAGTGCAGTTATACATGGTTGTTCAAGTTTAATTTAATGTGTTGCAACAGTGAAATCATAATGCACCATTTAAAATGGTTGAACACTAAACAGCGGTGAGCAGCAGGACAAAGACATTTTCACAACAAACGATTTGTATATAAGAATAATAAAATAACACATTGTTTAAATATCACAGAATAAGTGAAAGGAAATGTGAAGACAATCTTCAAGAACAGTGATTTTTTTTTTGCTGTGAGCAGCATTATAGTGACATTAAGGTTCTACTACAGGCCTATTACAAACTGGAATTTTCAAATATGATGTTCACTTTAACACACTATCACAAGAAATAGTGAACAGGATGATGAATGTTACATTACCAGAAAAGTCTCACAAAGAAACCTATGTACAAAACTGTTACTTTTCAGCATATAAATTCTAAAAAAGCAAAAGTAGCAGGTATACAAGCTCAAAGTGTGATGCTTAGTGCCACGTGAATCTGCGACTTTTGATGCTTTTGTGTTACTGTAGTATGATCAAGTAGGCCAGGGCGTTACTTCACGAAAAAGAGGTTTCTGCCCGACAGCAACGATAAACGTATTATTAAATATCAAGCTGATAGTGATTTCCAGGGTTGGATTTGCTGGGGAGGATTGGGGAAGTCCATGCATTTGACATCCCCCTATGGTCATTCTTTTAGTTTTTTTCCGCCATTGGGGATGTTTCTTTTCTGCTCAGACTGAATTAAAGAGGGAAACTCACACATCCCAACAAAAACCTTTTCAGGTGCTGAACAACAATACGTACATATATGAAGAGAAGGGAAGTTTGCACACTTTCTTCATCAGGTCTGACAAAGACCTGATGCAAAGGCTACCACAGCGGTCCAAACGTTATTTGAGAACTATGAAACATTTCTGTACTACTAAGAGCTACAGTGTGTACTGCAAATTTCCCGTCTTCTCCTCAGGCTATGCTTTTCCTGTTGGAAAATGTATACTTTCTGCCATATTTGATTTATGTTTTGGTAATATCACAATTTAACAAGTTAAAAATGTATGTTGACCACATCCCTGGCCTGGTGTGCTATTTTTTTTTAGAGATTTTGAAAACTCTGTTGTTAGCTTGTACAGTACTATTTTAGCTATTTGTCGTATGATAAAGTATATATGTCCGGGTCTATATACTTCATCTTACATCATTAAAAAAAAATGAAAAAAATCTTTTACAAACGTAACCCCGGTTTGGTAACTATCTAGGATTACAAGGGTCAAGGGGTGAAGACGTTTTCCCCCATATTCCTTGTAATGTTGTCTGTTAATCTGGTTTCATTCCTCGTCTTCATCCATGTCCACTGCTGATATCTGGGTGTTTTTTCTGGAATTTGAGGGAGAAGAAGACTCGTCTTCTTCAAAAACATCATCCTCCATACCTTCCTCTATGGGCTTCATCATGGAGGAGGCCTTTGTGCTTGGGGACTTTTCTAGAAAGGAGAAGACACATGGTGCTCAGCTCTAAACCACTCTCTGAAAGCCGGTTAACATTCATGGATGTACAGAAAGAAATGCACCATTCAGGTTCCAAGACAAGAGGAAAAGTCACAGGTCAGAAAGTAGAACACAAACAGACAAAACCTCATTATTATTATTATTACGAGTGGTGGACCCATGCACTCGAGTAAAAGTATAGATATTCCCGGTTAAATATTACTATACTACAAGTGAAAGTTGCTCAGTCAAATTTGTACTTGCTTTAAGAAAAAAAAAAACTTAAGTATTTAAAAGTGCATGCTTTGAAAAAAATACTTGAGTGAATAGTATTTTTACAAATACTCAAGTAAAGCCCAATTCACACAAATGATTTGCAACTCAACTCCTTGACACCATTATCCCCAAATGGCACCAGTCGGAAACTGGTCAGTCCAGACCGCTGCATTTTCTTGCAACTGGTTGCAAGTTGCAACTAGTTCTGTAGATGTGGACTGGGCTTTAAGGACAGCTACTCAAGTAAGTGTACTAACTGTTACTGTCCAGTCCACCACTGGTTATTACAATGGTATATGAAAGACACAAGAATAGTCACACATTGATTCCAGGGTGCATTCTATGTGATTACGGAGTGGTGTATAGACATGAGGGAAAAGAATACTATGGTAGAAGGAAAAATAATGCTCTCTGAGTGCTTGTCCTGTTTCCAGATAGGCAATTTTCACTGATAGCTCATGCAATCCCACCCCCAACAAATTGCAGCAGCACCAGACATAAATGGAGCCATTAGTCTGATCTAAAAGGCATCTTCAACAGCAATACCCCACTGAAAGTGGTTTAGATCAATATGTATGACACATTGTGAGTAAAAGCGGTCTCAAGTATTTTTTAAAGTTTCTCATTAAAATGCACATTCCACTTTACACGTGACATGGAGCTCTGAACTAGTGTATAGATATAGAGCACGCTTTTGAATGAGTGCTGCATGAACAGCCATAATAAAGGATGAACTTAATTGAAATGTTAAAATGGCACACCAGGTTACAGGAGGAGCACTCAGTTTAGAGCAGGGAGAAGAGAGAGAGTTTTTAGGGGGTTAAAAGCTCTACGTTGAGCTAGTTTTAAGGTAGCATACAGTAGTGAGGGGAGAGGCGGTGGGAAGGGTCAATTTTATGGGGATAATGTGGGGAGGGGGTATGGAGTGTTGAGGTGTGAGGCGAGGTAGGAGTGAGATAAAATATAAATGGTCTTACACCCCTGTCAGGGAATGGCTCAATCTGAGGGAGTGAGCTGAGTCATAGCTGGAGGAGGGATATAGGAGGAACAGTGTCAGTGAAAAGGCTTTGATGACACAAACTATACGGGAAAAAATAAAAAATTATAATGTATACCCCATTAGGAAACAACTAATTTTGCTCCCGTGGACCAACCGAAATGGGGTACCACAATGCTGTTCATACATTTAGAAGTATTATTTTATATATTATGCTTTGCATGATATTCAATATGCTAGGAGGAGCCACAATTGTTTCCACACAGGGCTGTGGATTTCGGAAGTACTGAAACGAAATGGTTCAGGACATCATCGGTGTGGCAGGGTTATCGCACACTGGAGAGAGGAGGGATCGATGGGCAAACAAGGGAGTGAAACACTCAAAGGAGTCTGATTTTTATGTACTGCACATCTTGGGCATCTGTGTAAGCACGCCCATGATTGTAAAGAAAGATTGTGATGGGGGGTTGAATTATTCTAATGTTTTGGAGTAAAGACAATGAGAAATTACCCGGGATATGTTGTGAAATGAAATATACAAATCAATCGACATCAGGTTAGAATATGCATGAAAGCTAAATGTTAAAGACACAAAAGCTGGGAGGCTAAGTCAGCATGTAGGAAGACTTCTCTAGGTAATAACCTCAGCTAAACCAAATTTACACCTTATATGCATCTGTAAATGTATTCAGACATTGTACACAAAAGCTTGGATGGGTGTTGGAATTCATTTGGTGGTACAGGAACATGATGAGGCGAACTTTTGAATGGGACATTTCTAAAATAACTAGAAATTGCTTTGAAAAGGTCAGGCAGCAATTCTCATGACAGTATGAAACAGATGAGCAGCTATTTCACAAAGTAGCACTGCTTCGGTTTGGCCCACTGATCGAGGTCATACAGAATCATTATTGTTAATTTAAGTCTGAGAGTGTACGAATAGAACCAAATATTTGTATACTTTCAGACCAAATTAATTATTGTCTCCACCAGGCCGAAGGCATGGGGGGAGAGTATGTTTTGCACTCCGTCCGTCCGTCCGTCCGTCCGTCCGTCCGTCCGTGTGTGTGTGTGTGTGTGTGTGTGTGTGTGTGTGTGTGTGTGTGTGTGTGTGTGTGTGTGTGTGTGTCCGTGAGCAGCTAATCTCGGCCACCGTTAACCCGGTCGATGCCAAATTTTGCACACACACTCCCTGGATGCCAACGATGAACCTCTGCCCCAAACTTTCCAGAACGGCCTGTTATAGCGCCACCAGGAGGCCTTTGTCCAGTGTTTTTACCTCTAACTGCACGGATCTGTGGATAACTTTGTATGCCAACTCCCTAAAGGCCAAGGAAATACCTTTGCCTGGAATTTTTCACATCTGCTCTTTATAGCGCCACCAGGAGGCCAACATATGTAAAAACACATTTTCTAATATTACTCCTTCAGATTTTATCCAAATTTCCCGCAAATCGGTACACATGCTCTCCATAGCCATGTGATCAAGACGGGTTTGTTTGATTTCTCATAATGCACCCTCATTGGCTACGATTGGCTTCTAAACTTTTCAGGAATAGCCCGCTTTGTACCCGTTTTGTACAAATCACCACAACTACTCAACGCAGCGTCCGATTGTGGTGAAACTGTGCATGCATATTCCCACTAGGCTTTGGAAGAAATGCCACTTGACAGTTTTCAAATCAGCCTCATGGTGGCGCTACAACAGGCCAAGCCGCGTCACACACACACACACGTTTATATTGCTCCTAAACATTTTGCCAAATCACACACTCCTATCCTCCTGGTGGAGACCTGTGCCCAGAAGGGCACTTTTTCTAGTTGATTACTGTGTAGTGTAGCAGAATGGTAACAGGAGGGTTCATCTTCCCTAGATCAAAAATTTTGTATGCTGCAGGAGCAGTGTTCATTTAGCTGACAACAATACGTCGACTACCTATTTTCACTGACACAAACTAAATAAAACTGAAATAAATACAAAGCTTTACTGACTAAAACTAAGACTGAATATATTGACAACTTTGTCAACGAATAAAAATGTTAAGGAGGGACTAGTGGACAAGCGATGCAGTAGAACTAAAAGACAAGTAATTTTATGTTTGATTGCGCTCTGTGTTGCGCTCTGAAAATAGCAGATCTACAAGCTCACAACGCGTCACAGTGTGACAGTTGTGAGCTTGTAGATTGGCTGCAAGTGTAAAATGAGATTCACAACGGCACTTACGGAGCGAGGAGCCGGCCGAGCCTCCACGCAGGATCTGGTTCAGGACGTCATCGGTGTCACTGGTGCTCGCCATGCTGTTCCTCATCTGCATCATGGACAGCTGTGAGCACAGGCTGGGCTGACGGTCCATCTTCTTCACCGCCTGCGGTGTAGCCATCATCATCATCATGAATATCATACAGTGTAAAATAAAATAAAGAACAACGTTACACTGTGTGTAACGTTGTTCTTTATTTTAGTTTATTCATATTATTTTGATAGTTTATGTATAGTAGACTGACAGGAAATGGGGCGCAGCATAGGTTGTCAGGATCGGGAATCGAACCTGCATCATGCTGTCAGGCTGCACAGACTGCTACCCTAGCCGCCCAGGCCGTGATTTGTGAATTGACACAAATGAACCAGTTAAGGTTGATTTGTTTAGGGGTCCATTAATGGATGCATGTTTCTATTTTTTTTACACCATCATCATCAATCATTGTTAGCATAATTTTGCTCATCACGACAGTAATCCATGATCAGTTTAGACATTTTTTATTTTTAATGCCGTGCCAATTTTGTTCATCTCCTTAATTTTCTAATGGCCAGATGGCTCAGGATAACTAAGGAGTAGGCCTACTTAACCCAAAAAAGTGTTTACTCACACCGTGATGAGTTGAATACATGGAGACATTTTGTTTGTGTAACATTCCGAATCTTAAAACGAAGAAAATACGTGATACTTGATATTTTTTTGGGGGGAACTATTCCTTTAAGGATTAAGCATCTGAGTATTTACAAAAGCACTTTATATGTATCATTACTAAAGCTCCACTATGTACAGTAACTTTACTATTTTACCCAGATTTGAACCCAGGTCTGCTGAGCAAGTGCTGACATTCTTTGTCAAAACCAGAAACAGGATCGTGTCAAAGGTCGTGTCCAACATCACACCAAGCCCCCAGTAAGGCTATCTAACGTTGAAGCTGCCACTACCTACTGGCGAAATGTGGAATTGCAGCACTTTCATGGAGGTGGACGTACGTGTGTAAGCCCGGACCTCAAATTTGAGGTCCGGGGCTAGGCTAGGCTAAACTTCCGCTCGCTCAAGCCATTGAGTTCTAATTGTACTTCCGGCAGTCTTCCTGGTGCTTCAAAACGCCACTGAGCAACTTCTATTGAAATGAATAGCTCTATTTATGTATTTAAAATATAAATACATAATAGAGCTTTAAATGTGATATTCGCATTTACTCAAACACAAAGCTGAACCTACCTTGTCGCTGAGTGTGGGGTCGTTGAGAGAGTACAGTTTGTTGGTGATGTCTTTGCCAATCAGATACCTGAACACCTCATTCAGGAACGTGTCTGACTCCAGGAAGTAGGTTAGCCTCTCCCGGGACCAACACAGGAACTTGCAGTTCTCCTCTGCCATAATGGTCACCTGTCAATCAGCCGTGACAGTGTTGTTGTCAAGACAAAAAAAAGAAGAAAAAAAACTAAGTAAAGCAAAAGCAACGAGAATATGAAAACAACACAGCCCGGGCATCATAAGGGCAGAAAATAAAAACAACACTTGTTTGTTATTTTGCCTCGCTTATCTCAATGATTAATAGGATAGCTTTTTAATGTGTTCCCCTGCTCTTATACAGTGTCCTTTAGTTTTCTGCTCATTATGTACTTGTTTTTTATGCTTTTTGGCTTTGGCATATGTGTAATAAAAAATAATGATCATTATCTGATTGTTGTTTTGATGCGATCCGACCCTTCTGTTACCTGAAACTTCTCTCCTCGGTGCATTTCGGTTGATCTGAACTCTGGGGAGTCGATGAAGGCATTGGTATAGATGTTGTGAAGGAAATGGCCTCTGTAAGACACCTTCATCCTGTAACGCAACACATTATAATGTCAGCCTTTGAATTTTCAAGGACTTCCAGATAAGGCCAAATATCCCCTCATTTGAAAACACTTTTTTGGCTTTTGAAGATTACATCAGACAGCAGCCAAGTCTATGGGATTTTTAGACAGACAGACACGCACGCACGCACGCACGCACACACACACACACACACAAACACACACGCACACACACACACACACACACACACACACACACACACACACACTTCAGAGACTCAGATCTATACGTACTTCCCTTTGAGGAGAATGCTCAACCGCTCATCCACTGAGGTCTTGTCTTCGGCTGCGTACACCTGACCTTTCTTCAGGGTCTGGATGGTGCAAAACTGGCCCGTAAGCCTCTGGAACAGGGCCTCTCGCACGTGGAGGGGTTCAAACATTCGCTTGTACACAGACCTCAGCTCCCTGTCGATCTTAATCTGACAGACAAACAGAGGACATTAACCTTTCCTCCCCTGTTTTTGGGCATGTCATTATAGGCATAGATTCTCACATAGATTAGACCTATTAACCACACTGTCCCTAGTATCCCTATTATGGGAATTTCACAATAGCCAAACATTCATTAAAAATAAGCAAACATTCTGGGAAAGAAAAACAAAAGAGGGGAAGTATAGACCCTTGAGGGACTCTCATAATGAGCCGGATAGTCTATTTTTGGTTATCTTTATACCGTTGTACAACAAAGTATAATTCAAGCTTAACCACTTCAACTTGGTTGACTGTGGTTGGCTCTGCACTTGCTCAGATATTTCTTTCCTCTACACAGTGTAGAGAGATTTGGTGTAGAGTTTACAGGAAATCTCTTCAAGAAAATAGCCGATCTACAAGCTCACTCTGAGCTTGTAACTGACAAATGTTCGCCCCAGAATAGGGAAGTCAGGATGCATGTCATAACAGGTGTCCACTTGTTCGCTAAGAATACGCAAACATTTGCAGAAAACAGCATATATGAGGCAGCCTAAAGGTTAGAGAAACGTGCTTGTTCCCGGTTCAATTCCCCAGACCGTAAATTCCCCTTACTGTATCTCTCCCCCAACACAGCTAAAGTTCCCTTGAGCAATGCACTGAATACCCAGGCTACTCCAGTGGAGCTGAGCTGTCCAGTGACCATCAACAGTATAAGACTGTTGTTATACCAGGCACCTCCCAGGTTTTAACGTATATGTCTTCAGAGCATATACCTATTCACACGCACATTGACGGTGGGTGATGTGCCAATAAGGCATAACATGGAAGGAGGTAGGGCCTGCACACCAGCTTCAGGTAAAGGAATTACTTTATTATCAGACAACGTTTCGATCACACAGGATCTTCATCAGGTCAGTATAACAGATGCACACATTTTTATCCATTAGCACTGAGTACCTCCCCTGCTACCAGCCCCACTTGGTGTGTCTTTGTTTGTCTATGATGGCAGTGCTGAAAATGAGCATCTGTGCTCTGCTCAGCAAATTTTTAAGTTTTGGTGCTGAAGGAAAAAAGGAGGAGACCAAGTAGGCAGTTTAGACCCCTGGGGGAACCGTGGGCAACAAAGCATGGCTTTAGAAGTGGTTATGTGGTTAAGAGATTCTTTCAGACCTTTTTATTACTTGAATGAATTGTGGACAGTTGTGAAGAATGTGGTGGTGGTAACCTACTTGTCAGTGCACATTCGGTGTGTTGGTAAATATGCAACAGAGCACTATGTACTATGTAGAGTAAATGGTACTACGTATTTCGTAAAGGGCCTCCTATATCTCATGAACAGCTTTGCTCTCATTCTGTCAGCTCTAGGTAGCACCCATTACCTACTGATATTACCCTAGCAACAGCCATACTGAAAGATCTGCGCATCTCATTCAGGTAAAGAAGGACCGACCCCGGGGCAGTGTGCTACTTACTTCCACAGACGGGCATGGAAAAAGAATAATAGAATAAAAGAATAAAATAACAATCCCCCTAACTCCCTCAAAGGTGAGCCATCCAATTAGGTGATACGCTTGGCTACTACTATGAATACAAAACCGACTCTGCGGTAATGAGAGCCTGCCCATGCATCCAAATGCACTGCTCAACCGGTCTGGTTTTGAGTAGTACACAAAGAAGATACGAGCTCTGTGGATGGATATGGATATGAATAGCCATATCCATCCGTTCACATTTACTATTTGTCTGCTGAAGGTAGTTAAACCCTGCCATGGCATATTCCCCATATTTGGGCAGTTTCATTTCCGCTTTCCCGGCATGGAGACCGCCATTGTAAGGATCGGCTAATATTAGCTGTTTACCTTTCGCCAGAAACGTTAACATGTCGAGAGCGATACAAAATTACAAATCATATCCGAAACTCGGATGGATGATCAAAACCACGGACAACACTCGTAGTTTCAGAGATACGAGGCATAGAAGATTCTACTTTGACTGGAGCTCTATGGGGGCCGTGAGCGAAACTCCTGGTGCTGGGGGTGACAAAGGCGTTGTCTACTGTCTAGCAACTGGGCAAATATTAAAAGTAGATTTTCGGCTAAACCGTTTCATATTTGGTATAAAGTTTTAGGTACGAACATGTTCGTACTTAGCAGACAACGTACCTAGAGGGGATACGAATATGTTCGTACTTAGCAATAACATAAAATACATTAAAATGCACAACTCACTGGTCTGCGCTTGTACACGAGGAAGAAGAGGTGCAGGAAGTTGACCACCAGGAAAACGACATTCCACACCATCACATCCAGGTTGCATCTGTACAGTGCCGCCCAGGCGATAAACAGAGAGCACCCTGTCAGAGCAAAGGAGAGGCTTTGAGACAGGATGACTAATTCCAACTATGCAGTACTTGGATACAATGTACAGTCACAGTAACATACTGCTTGTTAATGTAAGCTGCACTGTGCAACTTACCCCTTCTACCCTGTATTTGCAAGCACTGACATTTTTTACCAATTGGACCTGCCTGGGGATAAATTGAATGCCTTCAGGTCAAAATGTGTGTCCTTGACCTTTCACACGATCAACTGTACTGTACTGTACTGTACTGTACTGTACTGTACTGTACTGTACTGTACTGTACTGTACTGTACTGTACTGTACTGTCTGAAATGCATTTTCAATTTAAATTTAAGCATTTTAGTGGTTCTTATCCAGAGCGACTTACAAGTGTGAGGTCAGAATAAATGGTATCAACAAACAACAGGGCGAAGTGTACCATAAGTGGGGCGCAATGAAAACAATTTAGTGCATCATAGAAACTAGGATACCAGGTAAACATCAAACTTAGCTTCTGTCTAAACAACAAGCAATCTCAATGACATTCTGAACATTATGTTTGAGACAAAACAAATCTAAATACTCAAAACAACTCAACTCAACTCTATCACTGTGCTCTTATGTCTAATCAATGATGTAGCCTTTCTTTCAACGACAAAGAAAAACATAAATATAGCTGCAAGCAGCGATAAGATGGGACCAAGCAGGAAGGCAATGAGCAACGAACCTCACACCCACCCTGGCCACGAACCTTACGTTCACTCCACTGGCTGCCCATCGCATGTTTTTTCCCCAACTCGTTGTACTATGCAAGATCTATGATCTGACAGACAAACGTTTTCATGTACGGTATCTATATATTTTTCTAGAGATATTTTGTGATCAGAGGTCAAAATTCTGAACACGAAAGTTGTTTGGCATGAGGAGACTCATGTCTATCAACGATTTATTGCTGACAGTGAAACGGTTCATGAGCTATGCCTGTTCAAAGTTAGCATTTTCAATTGAGTGCTACCCTTAGGCCAATTGTTGTGGGCTTTGTGTCTTCACAAAACTTGGCATAGCCCTTTACCATATTGCTAAGTTTCGAAAACCGACTGCACGGTTAAGCCAGAACTGCTATTATTGGCGGAAGGAGAAGAAGAGGAAGAAATAAACAGACAAATACCAAGAAGTCGCTTCGGGCTTGGTCCCTTAATAATTAATAAAAGAAAAGTCCTTGAAGTAAAGGATTCTGTAACAGTATAACAGTCCTAGTCGTCCTAATAGTAACAAGGACCTTCAATATAGGCTTGCCAATGTCATTGGCTTGTTGAAGTAGGTTGAGCGCTATGGGGCTCAGTGGCACATCAAGTGCCTGCAGTGATAAATTTAGAATTCCACAGTAACCTGCAGCCACTAATATCGGCCGTCCTTTAATTCCCAATCAGTAGTGGAATGCCATCAGCAGGTGGCACTGTGGACTGACCTGTCAACAGCAGGAGGCGCAGCAGGATCATGTGCAGGGCCACGGTGGTGGGGATGATCAGGGCCAGCAACAGGGACAGGTTCCCCAGGTGGAAGAGAAGGTGGTGGGCATCCTCCCACTCCTCGCATGAGGTGGCGTTCATGGGATCCAGACCCCCCAGGCCTAGACCACCACCACCACCAGGTACCGCTGACATGGCTGAGCGCAGTGGAGCCAGGGTGCTGAAGAACATGGTGGAGATCTCCGGGGAAGCAGACATCCTGTCACTGTGGCAGTGTCACCTTCAACAGACAAGATGGAAGGACAGCGTTTCTCTGCGTGCCTGCATGAAGAGAAACAGCTTTGCCATAATTATTTAGCTACTTTAAAAAAAAATAGGCTATAGCTCATATGCTAATTATTATTGAATTGCTATTTCAAGACCATTTTGGGCTTGCAATTGTATAGGCCTAACTCGTAAAATGTATGTTTATTTTTGCAACTGAATGTTGTTTGTGATAGCCTCAATATATATATATGTGTGTGTGTGTGTGTGTGTGTGTGTGTGTGTGTGTGTGTGTGTGTGTGTGTGTGTGTGTGTGTGTGTGTGTGTGTGTGTGTGTGTGTGTGTGTGTGTGTGTGTCGCTGTACGTCACACGTATATGGCTTGCACGTGGAAACCTATGGGACCATGTTAATTTAATTTAGCCTAATATCAAAATATTTGCTAAAGCAATTAAACCATAGTTAGGCCTGAGCTAGCAACGAAATACATTTGGTGTCTTCGTCTTCTGCAATACAAATGCTGGTCTTCGGTTGGGTTGTTGTTGCAGTAGTAGATCAATTTTGACAGCAGAGAGTGGGCTTTGCTTGTTAAAACAAATAGCGGTGGTATATTAGGCCTGCAGGAGTGGTATTTATTCGAGAGACCCAATAACTTTCTAACTTCCATCAAACTATAATTATACCGAGAGAAAATGGAGATTTAAACTTACCCTTTCAGCAGCAGAGCAGGCGATATAATATAAATCCTTGCGGCAAACGGGAACGACTTGAGTAGACTTCAATAAAGAGAATGGAGATGAGCTCGTAGCGTCCGGTCTAAATGCACGCTCGTGTCTGTGCGAGCAGGAGGGCTGCACAGTGTGAGACGCGCATTCCAGCGAGCTGACAGGCATTGACTAAAATGGGCAAGAGTCGAGGGGGCCACGAGAAGCCCCGCATCTGCAATGCCTAAGCACTCCAGCAGGGTGTAGTAAAAAAAACTCCGTAAACTAGGCTACTGTACCTACTACTGAGTTGACTGAGGAAAGTCTGGTGACGCGAGGTTGTTTGTAAATAACTTTGGTTTTGGTTCCACTTTGTCGACCCTCTGGAGTTAAATGAACACTGGGGATTTTACTAGTGTAGCCTAAATTGTGTCGGAAACTTCTCACCCACATGGTTCTCAGTTCTCACAGGCTCACTCACTGTCACACACAACACAGACACTGGGGAATATTTCGGAATGGTGTCACGGTGTCCATTACCAACCAGCTGTTTTTCAGCCTACCGGTATCTGAATGCTTTTTAATTTAAATTGCACACACGACAACACGTGCGTTATTATCATTATGTTAACAAATTAATAGCATATAGACTAGTATGTAGCTAGCCCAAACATTTAGAATCTCGTAGATAGTATGTAGCCTTGCCTATTTGGCGTGTGTTGTTGAAATGTTTTTTTTTTTTTTTTTTCAAAACATTTTTAATTCAGCTATCTGAATTAGATTAGGCTACAGAGTATGTTATTGAGATAGCACGTCAGTCCACCTTCACCTATAGCTTAGCTAGCTAGAGTCTGTCATAATAAATTTAGTCCACTAGTGTCCAGTCAGTGTCCACACACGGGCGCGCGCGCGCGCGCCTCGGCTGGCTATTTGCTCTCCCTGGGCGCAAGTCTGCGACAAACAAACCCGTCTTTTTGTTGTTCGTGTTCGTGAGTCGTGACCATAGCTGTGCCTAAAAATGCGTGGCGAGATGATTCGAGAAAGGTTTGACGGCACAAACACAGTCATGATGAAAGTTGTAACTTGTAGGACTGCAGGACCATGAAGGGGATCGCTGGATTCGCTGCTGCTGCTCGTGTGAATTGGTGACACATGCGGGTCATATTTTAAGAATTAAGCTGCGGGCGGTGACATTTTCACCAGTCTGTCTTTTGAAGGAAGGTGGATTGAGGTTGACTTCCCCCCTCTCTCCTTTCTTTCTTTCTTTCTTTTGACGGTGCAACTATATAACCTACCTACCCTCTGCAATTTGAGAGAGGAACAGACACGGAGCAGTTCCGTTCTAGCTTTTGGATCAAGAAGTAGACAGACATTGTTAAGTAGCCTAGTAGGCTATTCGCCTTCGCTATGGAAGGATTGGAAGTCCCCGACTTCGAGAGCATGAACATCAGCAGCGCGGAGCCGCCCGTCGTGCACCCGCTGTGCGCGGCGTGGAGGGACGGCGCCGAGGGCTCCGTGTTCCACCTGGCGCACATCCTGCTGGTGCTGGGCTTCATGGGCGGCAGCGGCTTCTACGGCCTCATCTACCTGTTCACCTTCCTGACGCTCGGCTTCTTCTGCGCCAGCATCTGGGCATGGTCGGACGCGTGCACCACGGACACGTTCCTGTGGAACTTCGCCCTGTTCGGCGTGTGCGCCGCGCAGGTCGTGCACGTCTCGTACCGGCTGCGGAGCGTCACGTTCGACAGGGACTTCCAGGATCTGTACTGCTGCCTGTTCAAGAGGCTCGGCGTGTCGCTGTCCCACTTCGGGAAGATCGTCACCTGCTGCGAGGGCGACATCCACACCCTGGAGAAGGACCACTGCTTCGCCATGGAGGGCAAAACGGTCATTGACAAACTGTCGGTGCTGCTGTCTGGAAGGTATAGGCAATTCCCCCACAAATTAGAGTTGACTATACCATTATTTAGTTAGTGCATCGGTTCTCAAAGTGGGGTATGGATGGGGGACAGAGCTAAATGTGTTTAATATAGCATCAAAAATCAGTTTTACGACTTTGACCCAAATTTATGCTGCTGCAGCTATTACAAATAAATATAGCAGATGTAGGCTACAAACTCACAATGAGTTGTGAACAAATCATATCATCATCATCATACTATAATTCTAACAATGTCTGTCTGTATAATTCTAACAATGTCTGTCTGTCTGTCAGAAACAAACACTTATCTCCTCATTGCCTGCACCAATCACTCCCACTTTTCACAGAGGCATTGACATATGGAGGTCTTAACGGAGCCCTTTTTTCGATTTGACACATTCATTATTAATAATGAATTTATTAGTGAATTAAAAACGCACCGGGCGCAGTACCCCCCACGGCCACCAGGGGGGGGGGGGCAAATATCTCACAACGGGTAAGGGCTAGTATATATAATTTTACAATTTTGAACACCTGTATCTTATAGCCACATTTTTCTGGTTTAGTGCGCCAGCATCCTTTCATGATCTCTCTCTCTCTCTCTCTCTCTCTCTCTCTCTCTCTTTATGCAGAATTATAGTGACAGTCAACGGAGAGTTTCTGCATTACATTTATCCATACCAGTTTCTGGACTCACCGGAGTGGGATTCACTCAGGCCATCGGAGGAAGGTGTATTTCAGGTAATATAATATAAGCTTGCTTATGACAAACTGGACACTTAAAAGCGGCAATTCGTAATGTAGGCAATGTATGTATTGGACTCTTAACTTGGGTCTCTCCCAGGGGGGCAGTCAGCCAGATATTTCGTGAAGCCTCATTTGAAATCGGTAGTTCATATAATGGCCTGTTGTGGCGCTGGACTGGACCCAAAAAGCCCCATAGCTCCATAGAGGCCCATGTATTTTGGCCCAACTTCACCTAGACTGTATTACCTTAATAAACATGGTCATGAATACTTTCTTCTTCCAGTCACTAGTTTAAAGTCTCATTTCTAATGTCATAATATTCTTTTTGGAAAATTATGGTCCCATTAATTAAAAAAATGACCATAAAGTCGCGTATGTTCTGAGGGGCGTGGCTACCGTTACAGTCTATGATCGGGATTCCCCTCCCACTCAAGAGTCTTCTCCTCCCACTCGAGTCAAAATAAAAACCAACGGAGAAGAAGGGGGGAAGTCCCGCCTCGTTGTCTGGGCAGCCAATGACCAGCTGGTCCAAAACGGAGCCAGCCAATGGCCAGCTGGTACCAAACGGATCTAGAAAGATGGCGACTTACATCAGGAATTAGCATATTATTACAGGCTTCATTTTACGTTCATGTTAGACCCGGGGAACGCTTTGTCCATATTTTTTACAGTCTATGGTCTCTCCACATGAGATACTAAAAAGTGGCGTCTCAACACCTGCTGCTACGAGACCACCTTCAACTGATACAGGAAAAGTGGGCACCTGAGAAGTCTGGGCACTACAATGTGAAATTGGCTATTTTCAAAAATCACATGCCGTGTGAAGTGAGTACATCTTATCATCATACATCATCATTCCGGCCAATCACAAGTTGTCTCACTTGTGTCTTCAATGTCCGTCTTACGCAATGATTGTGTTTACACAAACACTCAAAATTGTCCATTCATTGTCAATGGCATTTAATTTGTGTAGGAAAAAGTTTGTGTCTGACTCACGCACATACACCAAACTATAGGAGGGGCTAGCGCCCATCAAAATAAATAATAATAAATAAATAATAATAATACGAATACGGGTGCCCAGACTTCTCAGGTGCCTACTCTTCCGATTAGCCTACCCCTCCAACGGATGAGGTATTAGTAGCTTAGTAGGTATTAGTAGGCTAACTAGTTTATAGGTGAATGTAGGCCGCTACAGTACTATATAATACCATGCATATAGGTTGAAATAACACTTTATTTATTAAAATAAGTTCCAGATTGCAGCTTTGGTTTAACATACTGTACATCCTGTTGATTTGTTAGCCGCTTATTATTATTTATTTATTTTTGGTCAAACAGGTGACACTGCGCGCAGAGGACCGCTGCAGGTACGTGGCGTGGAGGAGGAAGAAGCTGTACCTGCTCTTCGCCAAGCATCGCTACATCGCCAAGGTGTTCGCCCTGGTGGTGCGCAACGACATCGCCGAGAAGCTCTACTCCCTGAACGACAAGGCGTTCGGCGGCCGCGGCTCCGGACGCCGCTGTGACCTCCGGCTGCCCAGCTACTGTCATACCCCGGGGCCAGAGTTGGAGCGCAGAGACAGCTTCCTGAAGGCGTCGATGACGCAGCAGCAGCAGGGTGGAAGGACCGCCTGAGAGGAGGAGAGAGAGCCGGTCGATGCCTTGGAGCAGTGGTTCTCAATCTTTTCAAAACCGTGACCCCCCCCCCCCCCCCCCCAATCATATTTGCACTGGGTATTAAGCACTTGGAATGTAGGAGGTGAAGCATTCAATTGTGTGTGACTCGATTTCACAATTTTTTGCTCTTATATAATTTGATCATTTGGCCAATGTTTGGCCAGTTTTTATAGTATATAGTTTGTTAATTACTTTTGATGGTCTTTTCCATTTTCTTTCTTTTTGAGGTATTACAAAGGTCTTAAAAGTCCTATAAAAAAGTCCTGGGGGTCCCGACCTACAGATTGAGAACCACTGCCTTGGAGGACTGAACCGTTGAATGTTTACATTTTGTGAAAAGCTGCAAATCTGTCGCCTATTAGGCCAGTTGTTCTCAAACATCTTTATATCAAGGACGCAAAATGCATAAGTATTTGGACACGGACCCCAAATGAAAATAATATCTGAAAAGATTTGTGTTGTTAAAATGTAAAAAAAAAAAAATCAACATTTTCAAAATTGGCTATTTCAAATAGCCGAACTGATTTAGATGCTATATTAATATATTTTGCTGGGCCCCCCTGAAACCCCATCAGGAACCCCAGGGGGTTGCCGGACCCCACTTTGAGAACCACAGGCCTAGGCTTGCTGTAAATGTTTCTACTCTGGTCTCCCCCATGGGAGACCCAGCTTATACCGCGCTTCAAGACAGAATCTCTGCTTGGCCAGGAGAGTTATTGCGCATATGAGCTTCAGGCAGCACTAGCTACAGTACTTGGTAACCAGTAGGCCAATTAGATTTCCTACCTGACAACAGGGTGTGTATTTGGGAGAGTAGGATGAACACCCCACCCCCTCCATGCTCCACCAGACCACTGTACTAGGCTAGTTAGTTCATATTAACATACTCTAGTCTACCATACAACCCTTACAGTTTGCATTTGGTTCCATTTGTGTTTGTGTTGTAGGGCTGAATCTATGAGGGGAAAAAGCGACCTAGTGTTTGCAGTCATGTCACACAAGCATTGTGTTGTAGTAGGCTACATTGACATTGTGGTTCGGGTTGTAATCATTTATTTCGGGTGGTGGTGTGTATTTGAAGCCTATATTGCATACAATATAGGCTTATTGTAAATATTTTGAAAATAAAGATTATTTTTGGTGTGTTGGTGTGTGTGTGTTTTTCCCCCCAAAATGAATGAATAACCTGAGTAACCAGTCTGCTGTCCAAGGTGCTGAATCTGTGAAAAGAAGTGCATTTAATGTCCCCCCTTTGTCCTTGTTCTTGTGGTTGTTGTAAAATAACAATGACGTGTGTTTGCAATAAGAAAATTCAAGAAAGGCTGAAAAACAGGTACAGGACCAATTTCTGCAGATGTTTTGAAACATTTCCAACAACACAAATGTACAACAAAATGACCCCCCAAAGATCCACCTTAAAAGGCTGCATTAATGGTTCAGAGGGAAATTAATTTGACTCCACTCCAATTCAAACCTGCATTCCATATTCATATGTATTCTAAAGTTAATGCCTTGAGTCTGCAAAAATAATAATAAATTGGCCCTGTCGTCTGTCTACCAAGTTTATTTATTTTAATTGTTTTGCACTGGCAGATTTTTCTGGTTTCTAGGCTAACCAAAATTGTGCAGTTTTAACATAATTAATTCAACACTATGTGTTTCTAGTTTAAATCCAATTGTCCGATGTACAGTATAGCCCTATATCGAAGTCAGTATGGCCCCCTGGAAGAAAATGCTGCCCACCCCTGGGCTATAGGGTTAGTGATCTTCAAGACTAAAATAGCAGCAACCAGACCCCATGGGGTGCAACTACCTGTGTGCACTTGCCTGGCCAGTCAAGGTGTCTTTTATGAGCTGCAGGTTGGGTGGAACAGAGTTTTTAGTGAATATCTACGGTATATCTGGGACAGCTACTGAAGTGCTGAGGAACCCCTGGGTCCATTTTGTACTTTGCATCAGACATTCTGAGCCATATCTTGGCTGTCACACCGGCAGAGATCAGTAGCAGTCTAACTACTGCTGGCCCCGTTGTCTCAAAAAGAATCACCACCCCAGCTAGTCAAGTCATCTAATATTTATATAGCACATAAAAGAAAAGGTGTTGATCAAGTGCTTTCCAATAGAGAATGACAAAACAAAAAACACATGATATCCGTAATCCAAGCACGTAACATGAGCTACAAAGTGCTGACAGCATCATGACAGCGTAAAATAAGTAAAGTAAAATAAACCATATGCCTACATGTTTAAAAGGCCTATGGGAATAACATATATAGTTAAGAAAGACTGACAAACAATAGAACACAATTTAGTAAACTCTCAGTGCAGATGTCAACAAATAAACAAATGCAAACACACACAACACAGAGATGAAGGCATGTGTGTGTGTGCACACACATATCTAAATAGACAGCTTGTAAACAGAAGAGGACGTGATGTAAGTTCGGTGCTAGCCGTTGGCCAGCTACATCAAGACTACCAGACACCCAACACCACCATCTATTAATAGACCCCCACCCTGGAGAGTCCCTGCATGAGTGGGGGGGTGTTGGTATGTCTGTGGGTGGAGATATTATTCCAAGTTGGTGGGCCAGCATGTGTGTGTGTGTGTGTGTGTGTGTCATGTGACAAAGTGATCCCAAAGTGGGATAATTGGGCTGTGTGAGCTTGGTTCCTGCAAGAACATGCAGTGAAGGATGCACTCCACCTCGCTAACCCCAACCTCCCAGGAGATAAAACATAATCTCTCACACAATGTACCCCTCCCTGTGATCTGTCATTGCCCTGTTATTTTCGGATATCACTGGATCGGGATAAATAAATGTTGTTCTGATAAAACACCAACCTCAGCACACATGAAAATTTACATGCATACACTCGCACACACACGCACGCAACAAGAACAAACACTGTGGCTATCAATTGCAATAGACAGGCTTGTTATTCTTCCAGAAAGAAAAGTACTGCCGTGGCGTAGCAGACAACCCGCAGTACTCCAGGTTCAAACAAAATCCTTCTAGGTGCAAGGCTCGAAGATATGAGTTAAGATGAAGAAAATGTCAGCACTCATTGTATGTCCTTTTACATGATTTTATTTACCTCTGGTACGTGAAAACGTACGCGTTTCGGCCTGTATGGCCTTCCTCAGCGTTTGTGACAAGACAACAGGAAGTGTGGTATTTATGTATGAGATATAATCAACAGTAATTGAACACAAGTGTCAACCGCTATCAACGTACACAGTATCAATAAGAAGAAGTCTCTATTTATGGTACCAAGACAGGATAAATATCATGTAAGCAATAGAATAAATAGTAAAATATGAATACATCACAATGAGCTATCATAATGAATGTGGGGCCGGCCCCTAAAGTGCCTGGAAAGCTAATAGACTAAACAGACAATGATACATCTTAAACCCATTAGAAATGTATAAAGAGTAATACAATAGATAAATGGAAAATATTAATAGAAAACCTTAAATATAGATAAGGAGGGAGACCTTTGGAATCCAGATCACTCATATCAGTTCTCATTGTAGAACTTATAAACCGTAAGGTAATATAATTTGAAAATGTCCAATTGTGTACTCCAATGTGGCCGACTATGACTAAACTCTAAAGGAAGCAGCCCAATAAAAGCTCCTCATTGAGACATTTGGGATGCTCTGTCTGGAGTGTATGAATCCCTCTGGAGTAACGCTCTGTCCCTATCACCCCCTCTTTTAAAGGGGTTCACGACTTCAATCCCCTGGAACCTCAAAGTGCTGACTGCATGACCCACAGCATTAAAATGTCTTGCAACAGAAGATTTCTCATCATTATTCCGAATGGAACTTTTATGCTCTGAGAGGAGGATGGAGATTCTTTCCACACTGGCTGTGATTGACCGCACTTCTCTCCCCTAGTGATATGTTTTCACTCCAAGCTGGCATACCAATGAGCTATGCTCCAGGTAGCCCTGGGAGACAGCCCAAAAAACCCTGCTTCCAGGTCAACAGATGCGGTGTGACAGAACCTGCTGCTGAGTGGTGCCGGGTAGATGCAGGGTGGCAGACATGACTCTGCAATCAGATCATGGGGTACAGAAAGCATGAAGGTGGTACAGTCCACCATACAGGCGTACAATTAAAGTGATTCTTTGATGATACCACACTGCCAAATAGGGTCCTCTGTATATATGAATATACATAAGGCTATAAATAAAGATATGGCATATATACGCTTTATAAGACAATATCCATAGAGAAAGAGATGATTCTAATCTCTATATAACATTATAGAGAAAAAGATTGGATTCTGAGAGGAGATGGATTCTACATTCCAAATAATAGGGGGAAAGAGATGGCTTATACGCTCTATGAAACACGATTTTGGGGAGCAATAAATAAATCTCCCCATGCAGCCTTGCCTGCATCACTCCCTCGGTCATTCACATGAAACTTGAAAACAATCCAAAAGCAGATTAAACTGAAAGGCAGAGTGCCCTTATTTGCTTGATTCCCTACAGTAGGGAGCCATGCTCCCCGGGCCTCATGGAGTTGATGCCAACATTGTCATCCTATCAGCCAGCTATCCATCAACTGGACAGATCAGCGCAGATGAGTTTGTGTCCGAGTCCATAAACGAGGACAGGAAATGAAAGCAGCGTGGGAATGAAGGGACCCAACTTCAGTCCCACAAAAAGGAATATGAAAAGCAGACCATCTCATTTTATTCTCCCCGCATAAGAGACGCGGGAACAGAGGATTTTGATCTGACCTTTTCCTTCGCTGCTGCTTACAGTGTACCCTAAGAGACATCTATTCACTTCGCTGAACAGAACCTTTCTCTGCTCAAAATGCCACGACACAGAGGAGAGAAAAGAAAAAATATTATCTGTTCAATCTCTGTAAAAAAAAAAAGAACGTTATGCACGGGATGATGTTCAAAAGGTGCGATGTGGGGTTAAATGAAAAAAATAATGTGACAACTCCAATAACGGCAATATTCACATCACACCACATCACACTAGACCTTAATGCTTTGAAACTGTTTCTTTACCTTTCCCAGCCCCTCAGGCCAGGGACCCATTGTCAGACGTAGGGGGCACTTCTTGATCGTGATGAACGACAGCCCTTCACTAATCAGCGTAATCATGCAGAGGACCATAGCCAGTCTGCTAGGAGGACCACGGGCACTTACCAATGCCAAGACATGAGTCACAGTGGTCCTTGAGGACCCTCTGTGTGCCTCCACCAACGCCAAAACCTCATGTTGCCCAGACAACGGCACTGACCATACTGTTCGATCATTTCTCCTAATTGTTTTCATTGTTGTCATTATTTAAAACCACACTTCTTGCTTCTACTCGAAACCTCCTTCTTGCCTTTTCAACTTGACATTAACCAAGAGATTTTCTGAACATCTCAAAGACACGCCACAGGACAGGAGAGAATCTCCCACAATGATGGGCTTCAAGGCGTGAGAGAAACTAAAGCTAAATTGTATTAATCTGATCTGCCTTCTTTGGTGAGTGACACACAGTCTATCGATGAATAATGAGTATAACTTAGCCCTAGAGTCTGAATGCAGTAGACTCAAGTTCAGGTGCAGCAATTTTTCTCAGTCTTTTTCATTTCACGGAACCCAATTTGATTTGCATGATTTGGCCATACAAGCCCTGTTAGATTTAATCTCTGGGACCCCAATCTAAGAAGATATGATTCGGTTCAGAACTCATTAACCGACTATACTGTACTATAGGTAAAGAGATAACCAGTGAAAGATTGTATACCACAAGATTGTATACCACATGGCTTTCTTATCATGATCATTAGTGAGGACCAATTATATGAAGATAGGTTGAAAAGTGTTGAAGTGGTCCTTGAGTTTTGAGTTTCTTATTTAGGCACATGCATTGGTGCATATACCTACTAGTAAAAAGTCATCATACATCATCTCATTCTGGCCAATAACAATTTGCGTCCTCACTTTTGTCTTCAATGTTTGTCTTTACAGTTTTGTCTTCAATGTTTGTTGTTTACACAGACCCTCAAAGCTGGACATAGCCCCTCAAAAAATGAACCTGGCAAAGTGTGAACGCAACATTCCAATCAATGAAATCTGCTAGCCCAAATTTTTTGATTCTCGTAGAGGTTTTTTTCCGATTCTGACGAATCTCTCTACGAGAGTCTAAACGTTAACCTCGCCCCTAACGTCGAAGAAGCATCCTTGATGCCTTTAAATCACTCTTACCTTGTACAAATGCAAAATCTAAGCTGCTTTCATTTTTGCCCCACTTGTTTGTGACGTCTACGGAACCATATTAAACGTCTACGGAACCATATTAAACCCCGTAAAAGGTATTTTAATCAACTCAGTTTCTGAATCCTCCATTGTAAATGCGGTAAACGGCGCAACAGAATATTGCCCGCGCCCCTAGCGGCCAGGGTTCTCTTGCGCATTTACAATGGAGAGAAAAGCAAGATGGCCGCCAGATTCCGAGACAAGAGTTGAATAAAATACCTTTCACGGGGTTGAATATGGTTCCGTAGACATTTAATATGGTTCCGTAGACGTCACAAACAAGTAGGGCAAAAATAAAAGCAGCTTAGATTTTGCATTTGTACAAGGTAAGAGTGATTTAAAGGCATCAAGGATGCTTCTTCGACGTTAGGGGTGGGGTTAACGTTTAGACTCTCGTAGAGAGATTCGTCAGAATTGAAAAAAACCTCTACGAGAATCTAAGATTTTGGGCTAGAAATCTGCCATTCTGCATGTTATGGTAAATGCAACCAACATAATTAGGGTTGTCCCGATGATACCCGATCCGATCACGTGAACGGACAAATGTTCATCATTTCCAAATGATCGGAAATCGGATCGGGAGCATGTAATGGTGATGTAAAATAAACGGTGCCAACACAAACATTAAACGTCATTAACAATAAAGAGACAATATGACTTAATGAGTTACATTATGATGTCAATTTTCCCTTCATTGTCAATGGCGTTTAAAAAACAAACATTGAACTAAAAACAAATATTAAACCTGTGTATAGGAGGGCCTAGCGCCCCTCAAAAATATAAATATATCAGATCGGTATCGCAGATACTCAAAATCAAATGATTGGAATCGGATCGGGAGAAAAAAAACCTGATCGGGACATCTCTAAACATATTAATGATCAACATTTCTTTAAAAAATAAATATATTTAGACTTTCATTATCATGAGAATGTTGGCTTCCATTATTGCAAGATTATAGAATAGGAACATACTGTAATTTATACATGGGGATCAATTGTGCAACACTAATATTTGCATTGCATTATCTGGGCAATTCTTTTTATTTTGTGTTTGTCTCCTCTACTTACTTACGTTTTCACTTGTTTTGCTGAGGATGTGGTGGAACCTCCCTCAAGGATCCGTGCCGTGTCCACACAGAGCGCATGTTGACCACTGCTCCAGTAGTGTGTGTCCGAGCTGTCCGTGACCACAAGGTAGTGATATCAATTCACTGAATTCAGTACAAGAGTGGGATCAAAGAAGTGAGAACTGAGAATCACTGCAGCTGTTGTCTGTTCTGTGATCATGGTTAGCATGCCCTCTATTGGACAAATGGAGACATAACACCAAAAGAACACCAGGTTGATGTTTATTTATTTTGTGTGCATAATGTGCATCTATATAAGAAATTGAACTGGAGACAGACACGATGCCATTTACGACCAGACATCGTCTTTTGTAGTGAAACTTCACCATAACTGACGGTAAGACATTCACACTCCTTTGGGGCTAAAGAGAATTCATGGTCCAACCATTCAGCCTTCTTAGAGGCATGTATACAAAACTGTGCATCATTGCATTTGGTAAAACGCAGTGTAACATATAGTGATAAGGGTTATTTGCTTTTCATACATGATGTTAGAATGAGAAATATACAGTCAGGTATACACTATACAGATGTGAAGAGGATCTATTCTAGAAGACACACACACACACACACAGTCACACACACACACACACACACACACACACACACACACAGAGAGAGAGAGAGAGAACTGAAGAATGCATACATTATCTCTTGAGATTATACTTTGTCAAGCATGACGTCACACCACTGACATTGAGAGAGCCTATATATACAGGATCGATGCTGTGAACCAATTATACAACAGCAGCAGTACCGATTAACAATGAAATATTCAGTAGACTGTCTGCTCTTTTAACCATTTAAACCCCATATGGTTGAGCGGAGTCCCTCAGGGCTCTACACTAGTATTCTTTCTGTTTTCTGTTATTGTGGGGGAAGCGTTCGCTGAAAGTAGCTGATCGACAAGCTCTGTAGTGAAATCTTCCCCCACAATACGATGCTGGAGTTTCAGTGGTTAAAAGTGTTTAAATGATGAGTCTTTACATCAAGAGGACTGCAAAGTCAGCAATCAACAGTACAACTCCACACACACACACACACACACACAAACACGCACGCACGCACACAGACACGCACACAGACACTGGAAGCCATTTTAGATTGTGTGCACCGTAAAATCCTGAATGCTAGTTTAACTCTGAGCGTAAAAATTGCGGCTCTATTTGGTTCCATTTGTACACTGTCAGAGTTAGTGATATTTTTGGCTAAAACTAAACTTTTTTGTTGTTGTTAAAAGGTTAAAGCTCTTTAACTCTGATCGCTATCATTGCTATAGACTGTTTGTTCAGAAACAGGAGTTTCTCAGCCTCTCCAAGCTCAACAGAAAATACATAAACTTTCAGATGGGATACCGATTTCATCCAATCAGAAGAGAGACAGACCCCTTTTCATCAGCTTTAAATGTATAGTATTCCAATTCAAATGTTGTTCCATCACTTCCATATTCACTGTATTCTGTGTATGCTTCAAGCTTTTAACATTAAACGTCTTGTTGTAACCAAAAAACATAACTTACAGTACCTTTAACCCATTAAAACCGGGGAAAGCATCCGTGTTTTTTTAATTTGAGCTATTTATATATATATAGGCCTATAGCAACATGATTTTCAGAAACTAGGATTTATAACAGTGGTTTAGAACAGTGCTTCTTTTCAAGCTCACTGCTCCACTTTTGCCGCGCTCTGTGAGCTTGTACAGTGTACATCTGCTATTTTGAACATTTTTGAAGAATCTTTTGGCAATCTTTTCAGATGCAGCCAAATTTAATTATCAAAAGTTTGAGAACCACTGATTTTAAACGGTTAAACTATAGAGGCCAGTCCACCACACCATTGCAACTCCTTGAACCAAACCAAAACTGACCAGCTGCAGACTGGTACCATTTGGGGATAATGGTCGCAAGGAGTTGCAATGCTATGGACTGGCCTTAACACTGAGAATGTGTGTGCCACTCCAGATGCCTCCAGTGTAGGCCTTCTGCTGGTCTCATTTGATGGCCTGCCAGATGATAATGACCAAGATGGTGAGGACCAGTGACATCACCATGGCCAGGATGCACATCCTTTTACGAGACTTCCTCTGCAAGAAGATACAAACATAAGTCCATTAAGTCGTGCTTAATCATTATGAGCGCATCGGATTGCAGTCTAAATCTCAGAAGTACATTTGCGATGGGTTCCTCCGCCAGATACCCAATGCTTTTTTTTCCCATTAATGCGGAAAGTAAAGAGAGTTTCACGTTTTGTTCTGCAACATAAACTGTCACTATTCTTCTATTCATTGCCTTTGTCTTTTGTGCCTTTTGTGGAGATTTAATTGTTTAACAAAACGTGTTGATATCATGTGCCTTTGTTTGCTGAAGAGCTTATTTTCATTATTGATTGATAATATTAATTGATATATCGAATGCAAAGATTCAATGGAAGATCCATGGCGAGGGTAACTTCTGTCCTGGCCTACAAACACTCCCTGTATTGATCAACAGCATGACTGGTCTGCTGACCCTAGTGTCCCTATGATTCTATTTTAATAGCAGTTCTACAAGCTCACAACAGGTCACAAAACAAATTGTTGTGAGCATTGTGAGCTTGCAGATCTGCCATTTTCAGCAAAGCTATTTTGTGTAGAGGGAAAACATAGGGGCTGTAGTAGACTGTTGGGACCAACTAAATATATAGGGTTTTAGTGGATAAAAACAGGGTCTACGTGCACCAACACCAATGCGTGGTTGTTTGGATTCAATCGATAATGACAAATGGATCATTAGCCAGGTGGTGGTGATGTACCTTGTAGTATGCTGCCCTTTGAAGATGGGCAGAGCCTCTGTCCACATGGACCTCAGCGCTCTCCACGTTCGCCTCGATGCTGTCTGTGGGACAGATAACGGTCATGGGTACATACCATTGAATGGTATAACTCCACTAGAATGCATGATGCCAGCATGTGTTCAGCTTGTACCAGATCTACATGACTCGTTTCCAGCTTGTAGATCTGCTGCTTTTGATACTTTTGAGTGACACTGTAGTAAGATGAAGTAGGGCTTAAAGAAACCCACAAAAAGTTAGAATATGGAGATAAGAGGTTTCTGCCCGACAGCAACGGTATATAACATATTTATACACACGCATGCTACTGGGCAGTGAGCACATGCACAGATGGATAACATTTTAGAAGTACTGTACATATGCACACAGCACCTTGAATCTTGATAAAATACCTAACACACACACGCACACGCACACCCACACAAAATAATCACTTTGTTATAAATGGCAGTAAAGGGTGACTTAAACATGGTTGTGCAACATGACATGTGAGCGACCCCGGCATGCAGCTAAGCTAGTGCTACCGTATAACAGCCCTTGGCCTTACTGAGTCAACAGCCTTAGGTTCTGACACCATTTCGCGTAATAACCACCTCGTCCAAATAACCGCCCTCGTCCGTTTAAACGCAAACGTAGTCAGCCTCATTTATATTATTATATATACAGCGTGTGTGCTTGAGTTTGCAGATCTCCTATTTTCTGAGCCCCACTCACCGTGGCCTCACCACCTCACAACATCGCAACACCAAAGTCATACACATCCCCAAAAGTAAATCTATAGTAGTTTCATTCGTGCCATACTCAGACAATGCACAACCGATTGTTTTAATTCAAAGTGGTATATATTCTGTGAATGTCATTCCGTGTATCTACAAGCTCCAAGTGTTGCGTCCACAGCACGTTGTGAGCTTGCAGGTCTTCTATTTCGGTGCGCCACTCACACATGAATCCAAGCAGAGTCACCTCCACCACAAAGTTCTCAGCACAATGGCGCATCCCCAAAGTTGAGATTTAACTTGTGCCATACTCAGGCAATCCTCAACCGCTGTTATAATTAATATATAATATAAAGTGGTCTATACTCCGTGAAGTGTATATTTTCATTGGGTGTATAAATCATGTTTTTTTTTATATGCATTTATCAAATGATATGGAGAGAGATGGTAGGGTAATGCCAAAGCCCTGTTAGTCATGTAGCCTAGAGTTCATGTGCACTGAGCTGTGTTAGGCCTATACACTCTCTCAATTAGGGATTTTCCAAACCGTTAAATTTCACTGACTGACGTGTACAAACTTTATTCAAATAGTTGAAAATTAATTCAGTAAAAAACTGAGCATGTATTTTTGATCTATAAGGCCAAACCTCATTTGAAAGAATATATTAAGACTTAAGAGTATATGACATATGTTTATGCTTCTAATATGTTTATAATATTAGAATGTTACACAATGTTTGCACAAATCTGGGTCAAATCAATTAAGCAGCAGCTGCCAATAAGCTCCACTATTCTCAATATTAAATCAAAAAGACAAAAGACTTTGACTGCTATATGTTTGTCATACCTTTTAATTTTGCACTAAAAAACATGACCGACAGGAACTGTAGCCAAATAATGGCCCGCTGCAGGCTGCATTTTGCAATCGATTTTGCAGCCCGGAATTTTTAAATCAGCCGAGTATGTAGAGTATGGAAGAGTATGGAAGAGTATGGAAGAGAAAGCACTACTTACCGATCATCTCTCCCTGGTCATGGATCATCACCGCCAAGTCTTTGAAGATTTGGTTCACATCCATAATGTCCGACTGAAATTGACAAAAAGAGAGTAAACGATTGATTGACAGTGACGGCATGAGTGGAATTCCTTCCTCTAAAACAATGCTTCTCAAAGTGTGGTGCAGGGACCCTCTGGGTTCCTTGAGGGGGTTTCAAAAAGTGTCCAAAAACTACTTTCTGGCCTTGACAGCCCATACATCCAAACCGAAAAGTCCTATTTGATTGCATTAAATGACTTTAAACAACATTAAATTAACTTCGTCCGGTCGGTGCTACACAGCCTGGAGCGAGCAGAAATTTGCAGAAATTCTCTGCTTATTTCACGCATTTCACTGGCACTGGCCTCAGTGATACCATCTATGGCATCGGGTGGGATTGTGTGCCAAGAGAACCACGAACAGTGAAGCTGCTGTCGCCTGGTAGTCAAATAGTGAGATAGCAACACACTTCTGAATAAACCACTACTGCACGTGCGTCTACCATTTGAAACCCTACTGTGCATGCCTCTATAATCTGAAACGCTATAGCTATTGGCTCTCTGTTGGCCTCAATATTGAGTTGGCCTCAATATTGAGGCCAACCAGGAAGTAGACGTACTTACAGCAAGGGGCCAGCTAGGCACTCCAATGTTGAAGCGCTGGGCCCTAGTGGTAAGAGGAAGGACTGCAGGCGGACCCGTGGATTCTTGACGAGGAAACCCGTGCAACCGAGCGCTCAATGTTAAAGCCCAGCTACATTTGGACACCAAAATTTGGTGTCCAAATGCTGAATCAGCGAAAAAATGCGGAAATAGACGGTACTTCCGGCAGCCTTCCGGGTGCTTCAAAACGCCACTGAGCAACTTCCACTGACATGAATAGTGGAGGGGGCGGAGCTTCGCGCCAGTTTAGTCTCTATCCTTTTAATACTCTATGACTTACAGGTGCTTCAAACGCCACTGAGCAACTTTCATTGAAATGAATAGCTCAGTGCAGTCCCCCCCCTGATATACTGTATTATAACTCTATATGCAGTAATATGGATCTATTGCCCAGCCCTACAGTACTATACCTCCAGCTGTCTGATGTTTGTCTCCCGTTCCTTGATAACCTCCAGATCCTCCTCTGTGATGCTGACCTCAGCTTCATCCTGAGTCTGGTCTTCACCCCAGTCATCATCCTCTCTGCAACATAAAATAATCACATATTCACATTAACCACTTTAACCCTACTAACGTCCCTGTCGTGAGGCCAACGAACAGCGGAAATAGCCGATACAAGCGAGTTGATGAAGAGATTTGACGTAGATGGGAAAGAATCTGAGGATCTATTATAGATCCTGGGGGACTCCAGTTTAACCAAGTACAGGGTTTATGTAGTGAGCATGAATCTATAAGCTATACAGTGTGCAGCATCTCCAGAGCGATGGAGGGCTGCACAAGGAATCGGGACACATGTAAGAAATCAAGTCCTTGTACCAAAAGAGCTAATGTGCATGTGCACGGCAAGGAACATTGCTGGAGCCAATTTGGGTGGACTATTTTGGTTTATTTTTCTACATTTTGGAGATATAATTAGTATGTCCCACACCAACACACACAATCAAGTAATAAACAGACACAGGGCAGTGTTTGTTCCGTGGGAGATGTAACGGTTCTTACCGTAAATAGCCTAACACAGTGACATAAAGTTACATAAATGAAGTCACCCTATTCTTGGCCCTTCTCCAGGGTCACACCATTGCCCTTTTCTGCTGCTTCATTCATTTATCTGTTCACTTCCTACCCAGTACGATGCATGTGTAGTGCAGGTAATCAGATGTGTGTTGCAAGATACATAACTGACCAGGTCTATGAAAATCAGGCCTATAAGAAGCAACTAAGCCTAGTTTTACCTTTTTATCTCTGCTATTTGAAAATAGCAGATCTACAAGCTCACAACGTGTCGCATTGTGAGCTTGTAGATGTGCACAGGAACACTACATTGTGCTGAACCTCATCAAGCCAGCCATCGTAGTCCTATGTAACATTTTTAATGAATAATATTTTTTGTCCAATCGGTATGGTATGTATGTTATGGCAATGCAGCTTATACAATTGGGGTGGTTGGTTGTATTTAGTCTCCCTGCTCTTCTATAGAGATATTTAGATCGTGACACAGGATCTGACACAAATTATGTTCTGGTGATCCACGTTCAATTTATCCCCTAAGCAAGCAGGCCGGCTCTGTTAGCTCAATGGTAAAGATTTCAGCACTTCAGCATTTCAGAAACCAAGTTCAAATCCGGCATAGAGTTACATCAACTAAAGGTATGAATTATAGCATCCATTCATCGACGTGGCTATCGCTATTGGGCCAAAGTCAGTCGCCACAAACTTACTTTTCAAATGTCACCAGTTGCTCATCCACATTGCCACCATCTCCCTACAGATTTGAACAGAGAAGATTAAATCAGACCATACTAAAGATTTCCATCCTCAATTATTAGTCATTATTTATAGTGCTTGCATGTGATAACTATACAGATAAGGTTCAATTGAATATATACACAAACACATACATACGGACAAAGTACATTCTGTTATTTGTCCATGTCCAATGATGGACTATATTGAAGTCTGACGGCAAAGGTTAATTTGACTAGCTAATCAATATAGTTACATAAACACGCTAGCAATCGAAAAAAACAATGGATGGTTGTAGCACTGGCCAAATGACAAAGCAGGGTCCTATCACCATGAGGCGTGTCCCAGCACGGGCTCTGGCCACACACTCCTTCTCCTTCTCGGCAGCTCGTCGCTGCACCACCTGGAAGTTGTTGAGGGCCGCGGAGAAGTCATTCATCAAACGCTCCTTCTGTATTTTCTGCTGTCTCTGCAGGAGAAGAGAACAGCTTATATGGCTCTGTAGATATACTATGTAATTACAGTATATGGAACAGTGTAAGTACGGTCCACTACAACATCGTGCACCAAATGCACTTTCCTCCCAGACCATAAAAAAACACTTCAACACTTGATACAGTAGGTAATGCATTGCATTATATTACAGTATTATATTATAATAGTTACTTCTATGAGCAGGTGCACTTTTAGGAAAAGTAGTTAACTAACAATATGTCTGACTTGGTGACCAACAGCTTTGTTGTAATGATCACCAGGCATATAGCATATTCAGAGGTGTATGTATACAACCATTTCCTAAGCAAAAATAAATAAAAGATAAATAAATAAAATTATAAAACTGAGGAATGTACAGTGCTAGTATTTTACGATCAAACATATTTGCAACATCTTGTACCGTATTGCACACAGGACAATTTACATTTACACGTCCAATGATTTTAAATTCCATATATTCCATATATTGAATGGACCACATAAAATTGATGTAGAACTGAGAGAAAACAGACTCACTTGTTCTGAGGGAGAGTGCGGTAAAGGTAGGGAGCCGAGCTCTTTCAGGTGGTTATTAGTCTCTTTAGCCAGTTGGTTGGTGTAGTGCTGTACCTGTTGGCTGTAGGAAAATAAAGACAGATTTATACTTATTTGTGTGCCAGTGTTTCGCACCGGAAATAGCCAGTTGACGTGTGTTGTGAGCTTGTAGATACAGCTATTGTTGGGACGCAGTGGAAATCAGGAGTAAGTCTTCAGATCAAAACAAATGTCTGGGTCATTGTGTAACGCCCGGGATCTCTCGCGGTGGAAAGCCAACATCTTATCCACTATAGCCTAAAGGGGAATATTAGTTCCAATATTGTTTGGTGTCACACAATAATGACATCATGTAGGCTAACAGAACTAATAATGTTGGATGGTGACATCTTTGAATTCCATAGATTCAGTGGCATCAGGAGAACTAATGCCCAAAGTCCATACTTACAGTTTCTCCTGTAGCTCTGGGGTTTCCTGTCTTGTCCCCATTTGTTGCAGCATGGTTTTGATCTGGCCAGCTGCGGAAAAAAGCACAGAGACGTTCAATCACCGGGAAACTGAGCATCCCAAGGCTTCAAGTCCATTTGTGTAATTGTTTTTAAATAGTGATAGCCAATGTCGGCAACCTGGCCAGTAGACTGAAAAGTGTATTTTCTTTGTAGTTATAAGGGGAAGTATTTCCTATAACTTTTACATTTATTAAAATATATGGGGAAATGGAGATCTAACCAGAAAACTGGAAACCAGGTCTATTTGTCTGCACAACTGCACCAGACTCAATCCAACTAATTAGGGATCCCCCTGTTCGCTGTCCAAGGTGCTGAAAACAGTTTTTCAACAATTTGCTTCATCAAACTATCTCCAATATATACCTTCTCACCACCTATCTTAATTAGAGATGTGTAGAGAGATGCCACCTGCCGAAAACATAACGTGATCCATGCAGCGCTCAAGTGACAAGCTGGAGTTTTAAATACATTGTTTTCAATGAGGGCGGCGCCTATTACAGCAATTTTAGGTATGTGTGCAACATGATAAATGTTTTAAAGTATTGTACAGTGACAACTAAAGTCTCTATGTTATACTATTACTAAAAAATGATACATAAAGTGATTTATGATTATTAAAGCTGCGCTTTTGCCTTTCATTCACTGATGTGACTGAAAGGAACTATTTCTCGTGGGAGGTATTCTCGCATTACTGCCCGCTCAGAACAGAAACTCTTAATGTGCTCTTTCGAGACGTCAATATAATTCAACATGAACACTTACTGTTCTGGGTAATCTTCTGGATGTTGCTGCTGCATGTCTGAATGAGGTTGCTGAAGTCTCGCGGTAACGAGCGGTAGCCTTCCACTCTGCCATACGACATCTTGGCTGTAGATGTTCAGACACTCACCTGGACAATTAGGACAAACTAACAAACACACACAGGCATAAAGTTACTATAACAACACTGTGATAAAATACAGGTTTAATGCAGTAGTTCTCAAAGTGTGGACCCCCTGGGTGTCCTTGAGGGGGGTCCAGGGGGTCTCCAGCTAAATCAGTTGAACCACTTTAACGCTATACGCGTACAACACATGCATTGTGATTTGCGACGTGCTGTGAGCTTGTAGATATTGCTATTTTCAAACAAGCTTGGAAACATTGTGTGTCACAACACAAATCTCATAGTTCTGCCCATGGCACAAAATATTGTCAAAGAAGGTCCGCAACCAAATAGATATTAATTTGGGGATTATTGAAAAAAAATAGTTTTTGATGATTGGGTTAATGGATAACACAAATTACAAATTCACCACAAAATGTGAATAAGCCCTTATTCACAAATTAAGCTAAATCAATATTTTATCGTTTTGTTCTGTGTGACCATGTTAAATGACTGCAGGATTTGTCACCTTTTCACATTTGAAAGTCAAACACAAAGCCAAATCCTAATTCTAGATCAGTGGGCTCTAGATTTCAGGTTAATTGCGCCCCTCCACAAATTTGAACATTTTTGAACTGCAGGAGTTGAAAATAGGTGAGCTTTGTAGATCAGCCGGTTTTTATAGTAGGACGTTTGTTGATTATAGGCTACTTGTCTTTTGATGTAGCAATATAGGCCTATACTGTAGTATAGGCCGAATGGTCTTTTTTCTTGTCTTTCTTTCTTTCTTTCTTTACTTTTCAGGTATTAAAAGGGCCTTTGAACTAATTAAGTCGTCACTGTCATCAGGGGACCACCACCCACATGTTGAGAGAGCTATGTTCTAGTCTAGATCTAGACTCGAGTATCCACATGCCATATAATCGTCATGTGGTCATTCATTTAAATTAAATACCCATGCTTGACGCTGACTAATTGTATGTAGTAGGCCTTATATAATTATATAGCATAATATCCAGGGGAAAAGGACACATGCTACCTGCAGGACCTGTTGGCACTAGCACTAACTATAATAGCATCATAGCACTATCAACTATCATAACGCATAACGGCCTTCTCAAAAGCACACAAATCACATAACAAACCGCATTATTACAGAAATAACGGCAACCGGCTCGGCTGACAATGCGAGCCACGCAGTCAGATATAATCATGGGCTGATAGTGATGATAGCCTATAATCTATTATGGAATATCTGGTGAGTGGAAAAGCTGTCACTCACAGGCTACAGCAGGCTACATTGCATTTGCATGGCTGGAAGAGAAATGGTTCAAAGAACAAACACGCACTCTAAAATACACCCTCACTTAAAACATTAAAGAGGAGACGGCGAAGTGCGACGGAGCAGATCCTTTTAGTGTCGAGTCGACTGTTGTCCGATGAAGCGCTCCATCGTTCATCATGCAAAACATACAAACGTTAGGCCTATATAGCTAGAAAAATAGTATAACAATATTAGCCTACCCTACACCACAACAACCAATACAAACAAACAATATCCATTGTGAATGTTGTGCATTCGTTTTCACTGACAGTTTCAGCGTTGATGATTCGCGCCAGCTTATTTCTGTCATTTCTACAAGACGCCATAATATGGCAAGGATTTAAGCACGTTCTACATTCATCGTCATTAAAATAAACTCATGCGAATTCACTTGTAAAAAGCCTTACTTTGTCGATGATATTGTGGCGCTCCCAATATAAATGTCGTTTATTAGATTTGTTCGAACGTAGACCAGACCCAGCCCCACATGCGCGACGTCACTGTCACACGCTCAAAACGCTAATCCGACGTGCGCCTGCATGGAGGATAAGCCCGATTTATGCTTCGTCCTAGGACGGTGTCACTCGCCCAAAATAGCCGATGTACAAGCTCACATGGGGGTCTATAATCAATAATCATCAGTTGTTGTTGTAGTTCTGGTTTTCTGGTTTTATCCTCTTTGCAGATTTTGTATTGGCCTGTAGGCCGGCCTACTTTCATTGAAGGCATATACCATTCTACAAACTGTTAGGCATAGCCTACAATATTTATCATCACCATCAACAACACCAACATACAATAGGCTACAGTTCCAAAAATAATAAGAATCCTCTCATTATTCTTATTAATAAGGATAATAAGAGGATTGAAAACGGTCACATATAGCCTATCAATGTATGTGACTGTGATTTAAATTGTAAACTCAAAGCCCAGGGGTCTTCAAAAGGGGCCCAGGACCCCTAGGGGGCCACCAGAGTTACTACAGGGTGTGTCACCAAATCTGGGTGTGATATATATATATATATACTGTATAACCCTCGCATCCCTCTCTTAAGAAGAACCTTAGTCAAAACTAGCAGATCTATACAAGCTCACAACACCTCACACTGCAAGGCGTCGTGAGCTAGTTTTTACAAAGACGTTTGGTGTAGAGGGAAATAAAGTGCAGACCACAGAGTAAAACGTCACTTGAATCAAAGTTAAACACAACATTGATGTGCTGTCAAACAAGAAGCTATATCTATATGACATCTATACAAAAGAGTAATCTGCAACACAACCCTGCTTCATCTGGATCTCCGCAGCTAAGGGGTCCTTGGGCTGAACAACGTTGCAGACCCCTGTATATGTGAGAGGTGGACAGGGTATAGTAGTAGATCCATGTGCCTATCCCATGACTTTCATACTGCCTCTAATAACGATGCAGCCTGTAAATGCTGCAGCGTGCTGCCGGCCTCACTCACATGACTACAGGTCATGAGCATGCAGCTTGGACAAACTAGGCCAGTGTGTTACTCAACCTATTTAATGTGCAAGGAAGGACCCCCGGTATGATATGCAATTATTATCAGACCCCATTATTATTATGAATTATTATTATTATATTATTATTGGACCCCCATTTGAAAACATATGCCAGGGACCCCATAAGAGAAGATTTGTACGGCTCTTATTCGCAACCATCATTGTAATGTCAAGGACCCCCAGTTTGACATGCATTAGGCTACGGAGTACGGACCCCCCATTTAATGGCATTTCTATCTCTGGGATCGAAGAGATAATTAACTCTGTTAATTTAACTCTGTGGGTGTACAAATGGGACCCCCTTAGGGTCCTTTTGGTTTCATTTGTTACAGACCCATCAGGGTCCATTTGGTTCCAATTAAACGATCATTTAGCTGGGGACCACCTGGAACTCCTTCAAGGACCCCTGGGGTCCCCTGACCCCATTTTGAGAACCACTGCTTTAACAAGGAGTCACAGCTCTGCTTGTCAAACAGTAGGTGTCCTACTACAGGAGGGTCTATCTCTACTAGAGGGAGGCCACCTCCAAAACCATGTCCATGTTATTAACATGGTCTACTTTACCATTCAGATTGATTACAAATAACCTTTTGTTCATTAAAATAAGTTCTGCATTGCAGGAGCTTGACAGAACATAAAACTATGAATCACTTTCCATAAAAGGCGTATAAGCTAATAGTTCTGAAATCAATCAATAACCGTATCCTCCATGGCGTGCGCACACACACACACACACACACACACACACACACAGCAAGGGGTGCTCAGGATTCTAGGGACACTGGTACAAGGCAGCAGACTCCTCACCCATGCAGTACTTCGGTACAAGTCGGAACGTACCTCAAGACCCTGGTAGAACCAGAATCCAGAGGGGAGCGAGGGAATGAAAGTCTGAAAGACACACAGAACAACTGTTCAACTCCAATACATTCACATACTCACCAGCACCTCTCACATAAAAAAATCATTTCTACTAACTAAACTGAGTACCTCTCACATAGGATCATTTCTACTAACTGAACAGAGGACACTACGACATTAACCATAATTGTGTTCTAGGACAGAAACTAAATATCACTGGTTACAGTATCACTCAATGCCGATATCTGTGTTGTTGCACTTACAAGACAATAGTGATGGACTCAGCCCACACTGCCACGCCCTAAAACAATCACATATAACTTCACAGGTTCTAAACAGTCTCAGATTAGGGAAGGGTTCAAATTTACCCTTCTTAGTAGATCAAAGTTCCACTACTACCAGTGTTTTAATCGGCATAACCATATTCAGCACCACAGACAGCTACTTTGTTTTACAGCTAGGTAGCGTTTTGTAAAGTAGAAAAGAATGTAATTAATTTATAATAGATTTTAAAAAATCACACCCTTATGAAGTGAGGGGCGCTCTTATCATCGTACATCATCATGACATAAAATAGACACTATGTCTTGCTATTGTTCAGACACATTCTCCATTCATTGTCAATGGGAATTTAATGTTTGTGTAGGACAAAGTTTGTGAACATACACTAAAAGCTGGATATAGGAGGGGCTAGCGCCCCTCAAAACTCACACTCTGAAGTGAGCAGCGCTCCTATCATACATGTAATACATCACATTCCGGACAGACACGGACAGACACACATCAAATCACATTTGTGTTAAGTGAGTCTTATCATCATACATCACAATCCGTGCTCAGCCAGTCAAATCATCACAAATGTAATTCCGGCCAATCACTTTTGGCGTCTTCACTTTTCTGCCCTCACTTTTATCTTGTACTTTGCCCAGCCAATCAAATAATCGCTATGGGGTGATCGGCCAATCACAAGCCAATGTTTGTGTTCACACAAACCCGGAAAGCTGGGCATAGGAGAGGCTAGCACCTAAAAAACACCTAAACAACTAAAAAAAAACACAGTACTGGCGGTGTCTGGACTGCAGTGTCTGAACTGAACACTGTTGCCAAGTATTGGGAAAATAGAAATGTGATCAAATAAAAAAAGCAAATAAAGATACATCGTTCAGTACCAAAACATTTAACTAAATAAAAATAACAATGATTGTCCTGCACCTATATAAATACATGAATAAAACATTTATAAAAAGATGAATGAACAAATAAAATACATAAATGAAAAATAATTAATTAATGAATACATTTAAAATAATCAATAAAATAAAAGTAAATAAAAATGGATAAAACAGAAGTGCCTTGCATGCCCCCAGTTGATAAACAATGTAACTCAAAACAGAAAGCGCACTGTTTCATTGCTGTTTTTTTCGGATCTTCTGTGGTGATTGAACACTGCAAAGTATAACATATAACAAAAGTTTTAAACTAAACATTGTAAATGTGAAACAAATCAATACTGAGCGACTGCAAAAGGCCTAAAGCTTCCTCAAGTACTTGTGTCCCTTACTCTGACTGCCATCAAACCCATAGCCTGGGGGTGGGTCAGAGCTGGCAGGACACACACTCATCCTATGTTCAGAAAATGTTGTGCTATATGTGGTATCGCCGACCATTTTCTCACCTTCCACCCCACTGTGGTTAGCTGGCTTAAAGCTCATGCTAGGCTTCATTTCATGGGCTGTGTAGTCATGGCTGTATGAAGTGACGCCCTGGAGGGGCTCACTGCTGGCCTTGTACACGTCTGGAGGCCTCAAGTAGCGTGGCTCCATTTGAGGGGTAATGAACGCCAACTGGTTGCTGGTCACACCATCAAAGGAACCGCCTGAGGCCTTCAGGTTGTTGACGGGTCTAAAACCTTTGCGAAGTTCCATAGGTCTGGGTTCAAAATCCTCCTGGTATTTGGTTGTACCTTCAAACCTGCTCGAGGGAAGCTTGGAGTTGAGTTGAGGCACAACACTTTCCCTCCTAGTTGTTTGCCAATTCCTGAATGAATCTTTATGAGTAGTGAGGTCCTGGAGGGGCACAGTGCTGGGCTTGTACACGTCTGGGGGTCTCAGGTAGCGAGGCTCTGGTTGATGGGCGACATAAGACAGCTGGTTGCTGGTAACACCATCAAAGGAAACGTCTGAGGCCTTCAGGTTGGTGATGGGTTTGAAACCTTTGCGAAGTTCCATAGGTCTGGGTTCAAAATCCTCCTGGTATTTGGTTGTACCTTCAAACCTGCTCGAGGGAAGCTTGGAGTTGAGTCGAGGCACAACAGTTTCCCTCCTAGTTGTTTGCCAATTCCTGAATGAATCTTTATGAGTAGTGAGGTCCTGGAGGGGCACAGTGCTGGGCTTGTACACGTCTGGGGGTCTCAAGTAGCGTGGCTCTGGTTGATGGGCGACATAAGACACCTGGTTGCTGGTCACGCCATCAAAGCGTTCGTCTGAGAACTTCAGATTGGTCATGGGTTTAAAGGCCTTCCGAGAGTCCGTAGACCCGCCCATAAAATCCTCCTGGTATTTGGTCTTGGAACCTTCCTGGGAATTCTGAAAACTAATAGTTGTAGGCATTTGGGGACAGCGGTGACGGCCACATTGACATACTGTGCATCTACATGTCATGCTGCAAAGCAGGTTGAAGGTTCATGATCAGGTCTCCTTAACCGATCTCTAGTTGTATTCTCCTGTGCATACTGAATGACCTGCCCAGCGCACGTGCTATATATGGTCTGCAGTGATGTATGACGATTGATGATGTCATCGAGGATGGCCGGGAACCGATGATGGAAAAGCAAGAATCTGACAGCGAAATTAGAATGAGCATGTTTCTGAACTGTCCACAGCTATGTGAGATACAGTAGGTTGAAAATGGGTGAAGACTGCTGGACCAATCAGGGCCACATTTTGTGTGCACACTGTCACTAGGCTAACGAAGAATACACCCCACTATACACTATACCCTACATACATACATACATACATACATACATACATACATTTGGTTTTTAATACAATTTCTATGGGGGGCCCAACCCTGGTCACAACCGCACGCGTAGTTGAGTCCACTGTTCATCATCTCCACCACTGAGCCCGCAGATCCAGCAGCCACAACATCAACTGGAGGCAGCTTTCCAGCCAGGCTCCAGTCTCCAGGCTCCAGGCGCATCCAACCCAGGTGATAAGGGCCCAACCCTGGGCAGCATACCTTACAACTGCTCACCCCAGATGGGATTGTATTTTAAATTTGTATTTGTTGTTTTTAAGTGCCTCCACACTTAACCCCATTCCCTTTTGTTAGAACTAGCCACCACCCTCACCATGCAACATCCCTCTGCACACAGTTTTCCCCGTAGACCCACATATGCACAAGTAGCCAGACCACCCTTCACCAACAGATATCCCCCTATACCTCTGTCTTCCCATACCCCTACTACACGCCCCCATCACCCTGTACCTAACAGCCAGCCCCCCCTTGGTCACCCTCCCGATGAAGCCACCAGGCAGACAGCCAAACTTTATTTTAAAATAATCCAAGCTGTACACCATGGAGAGGTGGCTGACAGGGCGCTCCGGACGGGGTCCTTCCCTGTTGGGATGATGAGACAGGTGAACAAACTCACCACCTTCATCAAACCCGCCTGCCCCACTGAGACCACCACCACGCAGGTGGCCCACAACACACACAACTGGATGAACACAAACATGCACATATTACAAACACACTACACAGACACCATAGACACACTCACACCAGACATACACCCACACAACCCTATGGCCTATACCATATCCATAGGTTGGGCACACAAACGATACACCCAGAGACTGACTACTGCAACCCTAACCCGGGTTAGCAACATATTACAGATACAGACACCCACACAACACACACAGCCAACCACACAACACACACAACACACACAGCCAACCACACAACACACACAACACACACAGCCAACCACACAACACACACAACACACACAACCAACCACACAACACACACAACACACACAGCCAACCACACGACACACACAGCCAACCACACAACACACACAGCCAACCACACGACACACACAGCCAACCACACAACACATACAACACACAGCCAACCACACAACACACACAGCCAACCACACAACACACACAACACAGACAGCCAACACACAGGTTACAGCAAAAGGTTTTTGCGTACCATCAGGAGAAATGCCCTGGCCTCTCTCTCCCCCACCCAGCCACTCTCCACAAACACTCTGCCTCCTACCCCTAACCCTCTCACCCCCATTTCTCACCCTAACCTCAATCCTAGCCTTCTTCCCCAGCCACCTCAGCCTCTCTCTAGCGCGGGGACAGGGACGGACCTGGACGGGGCCCACACATTACCCTCTCCTCTAGGTCTTCCCTCCTCCAACTCTTCTTCTCCCACCATCCAGGCCATCGGCTCCTCTACCATTACAACACTACTCCCATTCATAACCACATTTTCACATACACTCCAACCACTACACCACAAATTTAAACAGAATTTCACCACCACACAACAATCCTACCCCCCATTACAAACACATTCAGTAATTTCAGCACTTAGAAGGAATAAGAACCTGGGTGACCTCCTTGTGCATTCCAAATTTTCCACTTTATCTCCCAAGCCCCCACAGCCTCATACACTCCATTTCAAACCCCGCAAATTCATCAACAACCCCCATAGTCACACTTCCTCCCCCATCACGGATCCCCTGTCTCTGACCACACCTAATATAGTCGACATCATCACCTGCACACAATGTCACAAACACTACATAGGAGAAACCGGACACACACTAGAAACACGCCTCAAACAACACTTATATCACATCCAACGAGCAGACATACACACAACTCTGTACACACACTTTCAATCCCATCCTATCGCTAACCTCATCATTTCAGGTCTGGAATGTGGAGTCCGTTGGACCAGTGGACAGCGGAAACTCATGGAACACAGATGGATAAAAAAATTACAAACTGTAACACCCACTGGTCTTAATGAAAGAAGTTGATTTTTATCCCCTTCCTGTTCATTTTTATGTAAAATAAATAAATGGTATCCAGGCCTTGCTGTGAACTTTTACTCCTGTTTGGTTTTAGGCTGTTTTATTAATGTCCTTTTTTATATCCATTTTACCATTGGGTTTTAGAGTATGGTTTAGGTATGCGGTCTAGCTTAAACTTGGACTCAGGGGGGTGGACGCCTCTGCCTTGCATAGTTCCCAGTGAATAGGCAGTTGGCCCTTCACTGGTAACCCTATTTTGGACTCATTTTAAATATATGAAGGTATTGCGGGCAGGGATTTTTACCAAAAAGCCCCCCCTTTTAAAATACATACACACATACATACCTACATAAATACATTTCAGAAGTTTTAGCAGTTTTTAAGGACCCACTTTTAGGCCAGTGCACCAGAGCAAACTCTTGCCTTTTTTTAAACCCTACCCATTCTAACCAAATACATACATACATAAACAGTTGTATACATTGTTCCTGCACAGTGCACACATACACTCGCTGCCAACTTGAAACCTATCGTTATGTCACCATTAACAGCCAATTAGGGACCACCGAGGACAGGCTTACAAGCCCTACATACATACTACATACGCAGCCAACCACAGTATTTGCACGCTCTGCTAGCGTAAGTAATAATCCAATTTAGTTTGTGAGGGGCTCTAGCCCATCCTATGCCCAGCATACCCCATGGCGATGATTTGATTGGCTGAGCACCCCGTAGCGATGATTTGATTGGCTGAGCACAGAATGGCGATGATTTGATTGGCTGAGCAATGTACGTATTGAGGATAAAAAGTTAGGACAGAAAACAGACTCCACAAGTGATTAGCCGGATTGGACTTGAGGATAAAAGTGAAAAGTGAGGACGCCAATTGTGATTGGTCGGAATGTGATGACGTATGTATGATGATAAGAGCGCCCCTCATTTCACACAGGTGTGATTTTTGTATTATGCCTGACTCCATAAGAGTCAACGACAAGAATCAATGTACAGCTCTACTTATGAAGTGACAAATGACAGTGTAAAATTGCAGCTACCTTTGTCACTAATAAATGACCCAAAATAACCGGAGCAAAAAAAAGCTTGTTCCTTATCCAGCAACCATACAATGGGAAACGATATAGGAAAATCGGCCAGTGACCTAATAATCAGAATGACCGTCCGACCGCAAACTCAAAGTGATTGTCACATTAGTCCCAACACAGGCAATAAGGATAATATAACTGGCAGGTCGCAGGGAGTAACAGAGGCATCACATCGGGTATAGCAGGGGTGAGGGCAAAATGTTAACAAGGTCAGTTGTGAAGAATATGGGGAGAACTTTGCATGTTCTCCCGGAGTTTCTTCCACTGGTTTCCTCCCACACCAAAAAGGCCTGCGTGTTGGTGCTCCTGTCACATCCCTTGACACCAAGGGCTACTGGCATTGTTGGTCCCCAAGCACTGCATGGTGGCTACTTAGGATGGGTTAAATTGAGGACAAATTCTAAGTCAAACTGCACATCAAAAGTGGCACATGTGAAACGTCACATTAGGGGTGTTTCGGACATTGGCAGAATTTGTTTCTCACAGAGAGACCATGTTACGTGGAGGCGAAAGGATGACGGGTGTTCAGTTTTAGTTCATAATACAGCAATGGGAATTGGATGGCTGGCCAGCTGTCAAGTCCACGCCACGGTTCCGTCCGCTTTTATCCTGTGGCTGGCTCTTAGGCAGTCTGTTCGCGATGGCCATGAAGATCTCGTTCACGTTTTTAGATGTCTTGGCCGACGTCTCCATGAACACCAAGGTGCTGTTGTCTGCATACGACTGGGCATCCTGGAAGTCCACCACTCTGCTGCCTTCGAGATCGGCCTTGTTGCCTGACAAGGCAATGACAATGTTGGGGCTACCTTTACTCTTCAGCTCCTTCACCCAGCTCTTGGCGCGCGCAAAGGACTCCTCGCTTGTGATGTCGTACACCACGAGGGCGGCTTGGGCCCCTCTGTAGTACATGGGCGCCAAGCTGTGGTAACGCTCCTGTCCCGCAGTGTCCCAGATGTCAAACTTCACCGTAGTATCGCCTAGATGCAGATTCTGGGTCATGAAGGCTGCTCCCACTGTGCTGTCCTGGAACTCGGTGAACCTTTTGTTGACGAAACGGACAACAAGGCTTGACTTTCCCACTGCTGACTCGCCTAGGAGCACCAGCTTATACTGGCAGATGTTGCGCCCAGCGCTGGACCCATTGGGCCTCATGGCTCTTCCCAGATTGGCGGTGGCTGACATCACAGTCAACAATACCGCATTGGTTTTATATATGCACCGGTTACTTTATGAGAGCAGTTGTACTTTTCGAGACATTATATAACTGTGCTCAGTTATTCTCTCCCACACTGAGCCAGCTGTCGCTACATATTTAGACCGCCACAGTGACGTCACAACATATGTCACCAAAAGATATAATACAAGACATCAATGAAAGCACCCTATTTAGATGACAAAGCTACACAAATCCGATCATATACCATGACTCACTAGCCTCTTTCGGAGTCAACCATCTATAAGAGGAAGTGAATAGCAGTGGAATCGGGCTGACACATGGAGGGAATTATTAAAATATTTAGGGTATAAATACATCTAATTAGTACTACCATATAATTTACCACTCTAGCTATTATCAAAGTATTTACATTATGTGTATGGAATAAACATGTCATCTTAAAAAACGGGGAAAAAGGATATGTAATCATATAATGTGCGACTAAATATTAACAGGCCTCACTAAAGCTAAAATCATGGAATTAGTAAATATTTATTGAAGTAGAGAGTATTTAAAGTACACATTTAAAGTAGTATCTTTCTCCCAGTCTTCCTCACGGGTGCACGCTCGTGCATGCACGCACACACTCTCTCTCTCTCAGGTCGCCAGGGCAGGTCGGCCTCGACTGGACTGTGCAAACTAGCAGGGGAGGTACACAGGGTGCAGGGTTCACACACCACACACACACACACACACACACACACTAGTTGATCTACTGACTGGCTCATTTAATAAAGCATACACACACATACACCCACACACCCCGGGGGGCAGAGTCCGGAAGAGAGGGCCAACGCGACACTGCAAAGAGGGAGGAGGATTCCCTGAAGAAACGAACTCACTATTCTGATTGGCTACATTCACAAACTTGGAAATACTAAATATCTCTGGATCACATGGAATCTTCACTCTCTCAGGCCGTATAAGGGAGTCCAGAGGTCTACTGGTGGTCTAATCGGTAAACTTCTGTCGGTATCATTGATTGTATATCCATATTTGATTCATTATGATTGTAATAGGCTCAATTTATATTGTTGTAGACATAGGGACAAAACATAATTGTTCATTAGTTAATAGGGCTTTGATTATTAAAACTTATAGATAATTATAACTATTTGTTGTGTATTCATTCCAGAGGTATATGGCACAAGTTTATGGACATAATCATGCAAAACGAACGCGTATTGGTATTGATATCTGGTTTTCTGTCTGTACCTCCTTGGAGGTTAAAGGTGAAAGGCCAGAGGTTAAAATCTTCTCTACACGTTATGGAGTCATGGCCACATGAAGTCAGAGATCCACCTGGAGCCACGTTGATATTAGTCAAGATTAGATTACGAATATCTAACATGGTTGTTTTCTAACCATTATTGCTATTTTTGAGCAGTGCTAACCGCTCCAACATGTGACTTTGTGTGTACGGGTGTATAGACTATTAATCGGTAGCAGCACAATGTGGTTACTGCGTATATACATCATCATCATGATAAAAGGCAGCGCTCACTTTACACGATTGTGATTTTTATATTATACTGTTTGCACTGCTCATTTCTTGATTTAGATTGATCCTAGATTCCTATTTCTATGCATTTGATGCATTACCTTGAGTTTTCCTTGCTTACTGTGAAATTGCTCTGGATTAAGAGTGTCTGCTAAATGCCTACATTGTAAACTACACAGGTACACAACTACACTGCATGTCTTTAACTATTATGCTCATTTTGCTTTCTCTCGCACACTGAGCAACTTGTCAGGTAACATATTATACCTATAAAGCCATGAGCCTTTTATACCCATACTGCATTATGATCTCCAAACTCTCCCAACCAAATCATATTGAGAGTATAGTAAAAATATATGATTCTAGGTATTCCTGCAGTTACGCAACTCCATTCCAATCTTGTGTGACATGTTCTTTCCCTGTTTTTGTTACTAGCATGCTGGCATAAAAAAAAATCAGAATATAGCCACATTTCTATATATCAACCCTTCTAGACACATTTTTTCCCTTTCTTGAGTTCCATTTATTTGTGTGTAACTTGATTTGTATATTAGTTCACAATGGCACAGATGAACATTGTGCCATTGTGCATGGTGCCAACCCAAGAAACCAAATTCTATAACATTCTATATTTCAGTTAGATACTTCAGCTTAAATTAAATGAACCATTTCCCATGTATTGCAACATTCAGTTTGGCGGTGTGACTGTGCTCCTGTGATATTACAGATTACCTGCGCAAGCACAGAATGTGAGATCACAAACCCCCCAGAAGCAGAGCATAAGATACAGTTATGCACTCTTCAAGAGTGTATGTAGATTAACATACTTAAATAGACCACCTACTGTAAGTGAACCATTAGATTGAGTAAACTTGTTAGCAAATAGGAATGAAGGTGAGTTGAACTGTTGGGGGAGTGAGACAAACAGGGAACAGAACACCTCCTGCCTTCCGTGCCTACCTGAACTGTATGGATACCCTGGATTGTATAGGGAATATTTAACAAGTTTGTGCGCCTCACATCTAGAGCTCGCCATGTGGCCCTCACACGTACGTTGCACTGCCAATCCGACCAATATGAGTCACCATGACTCTTTTATGGCCATATATGGAGATGGCTGTTTTTGTCTGTCTACCTGTGTCCCTTTTATGCACATATATGAAGATCCATGATGTTCATCAGTACATGCCCATATGTGGGTATGCGCCAATTTAATTGACTCCCACGCACGCACGCACACACGCACGCATACACACACGATTGAAAACAAAACAAAAGCAGCAGAGCTGCAATGTGTTGTAGTGACTAACACGGCTGACTTGAGCCATGCAAAAAAAAGAAGAAAAAAGAAGAAAAGGCTTGTTCATTTTGTGAACAGTACATCATCAAGGATCAAGGTTTCATTTACCACTAACGTACAAGCAGCAAATTGTTGTTAAGTCTTGTTCCGCAAACAATGAATTGTTCTATCTCTCAGATGCCACTCTGGATGTGTCTAGGGAACTACTAACATATCTTGAACAATATCCTGTCAGAGAATCTCAGGGATGACAGTGACACAAAATATATGCTCAGGCCAATATGCTTTTAAGGACATTTTGTGTTCTGTAAATGTAAAATGAGCACTGTTCAGAGCATGTCACCCCCCTGTATACAGCCCATCTAGGGTCCTCTTACAGAATGAAAAGCATGAACAGCTAAGAGTGGTAACGATTCCATGAGATTACTTCTTTGTGTTCCTAGGTGGCATATAGTGCCAGTCAGTTGTTCACTTTAAATTACTTCTGTTGGTGTGCCCACCTGTGAGGATACAATTTAATGCAGTGCCTAGATGTGTCTAACAACAGCATCATAGTGGCACCAACAACCCCAATGAAGAGCTGTCCAGGCTGCGCGAGCGCTGGCTCAGCAGCCTGCTGCTGATTAGGTAGGATGGCACCAGAGTGTAGTAGAGTAGGAGAGTAGCGACACGCTTTGATCTCGCCGCAAAGCGAGTGCCTATGGGCTATAGTTCCAAACATTGCTCCTATGGCTGGAACTATCCCATTGAGATAGAGTGTAGCACTTCCGCATTCCATTGTTACAATGGGAGTCAACGCTAGTGTCGCCACTCTCTTACTATATTACTCTGGATGGCACTATAGCACTTTTATTGCACTATTGTACTTATTTGTTTTTCCCTCGTTGTATGTCTCTTATGTTATCATATATTCATTTCATGTGTTATGGACTTCATGTCTGAGATTATATATATATATATACTTGTCCATATCCGTATAACGATATTCTTTTTTTTCTGCTGAAAATGTTGAATGAGGTGAATTTAGTTTAGTGCATTGTGAGTAAATTTCGCCCAGGTGAAGGAGGGTCGGTCCTCTATCTTTCTTCTGTCAGTAATAAATAAATAGGTAGAAACATTGATCTACTTACACATTTTCATGTCGAATCAGTCCTCAAATTTGAGCAAGGAACATCTGCCACTAAATATATATAACGGGTGTCTCATGTGGCATACCCGTTATGTGATGCTCAGTCAATCACAGCGCAGAATGGCACACCTTTCAGCCAATCACAACGGCCAATCACAGCAATTCCGTCCTCAAATTCCTGCACCATACATGGTACTTTTTCCATCCTCAAATTACTAAAATTATTAGTTAAATATTATTAAGATATATAATTGTGAGGAACAAGTCAGCAATCACGCTACATGCTACATCAAAATCTATAGAACAGGAGCTGGCTGCCACGTTATTTCCTCCCCAGTAGGTATGCCACTAGCACCATGCAGACCCCTTTCACGACTTGAGCTTTTTCATGCGTCCACATCCACCTGGGGTCCCCTGAGATTTGTGTTTCTGTGCAGAGTCAGTGTTTGGGCTGAGCTTCTTGCTGCTTCCACAGCCATCTGGGGTCATCTCAGATTTCCGTTTCTGTGCCGAGCCAGTCTTTGGGCCTTGCTTCGTCTCCTCCACCTTATCTCTCTCCTCCAGCTCCATGGTCTCCGTCAGCTCAGTCATGTTCTCTTTCTCTATAAGATTGATCAGGGTCATACATCGCCTATGGAGCTCCATGGCCGTCTTGGACTTGAGGAACCAGTCAAAGCGAAACTGTGATGACTTGCGGACAGACTGCCGCAGCTCGTCATACACTTTGTTCTTGTTGATGCCCAGCTTGTGCAGCATGCATATGAGAAAGCGGTCCTCCTCCTCTGTGTAGTGCTTACCCTTCTTGGTGCCGTATAAGATACGCAGCTGGTGGAATGGAGCCTTGTAGCATCCAATCTTGGAGTCGAGAGCCTTCTTAGTCCTTATCCTCTTCTGGATCTTGGCCTCTCCTCTTTCGATCTGAGCCATGATCTTATCGATGCCCTGCAGCTTATTGCAACACTCCCAAAAAACATCATAATATTCCTTGACTTCTTCGTGCGTTTTGCTCTTCACCTCTCTGGCAATGTTGTCGATGTCGTCTCTCCCCCACTTCTCATTGGCTCTAATGAACTGATTGAAGTCATGTTTGTTCCACATGGTGAAACCCTGTGAGAGGAGCTTCTCCTTCTCCTCTAGCTCCTCACCCGTCAGGGCCTCAGCCATGTAAATTTTGGCCTGTTCCTCCTTTTGGTGCTGAGCGGAGTTTTGCATCTCTGGGTCACAAGGAACCTTGTAGCCAATGGACTTCCTATAATATTGATTCTCTTTCTCAAGGAGCTGAAAGAGATGGGGAGGAAAGAACTGGAAGTCCTGGAGGTTGGGCTGCTTGGGAGCACGAATAACCTTGGTTGCTTTTGTCTCGCTGTAGTTGTAGGAGTCCACAGATTTCCTCTCTCTCTTGGGTAGCTCGATCCAGTGAGGGATGACCTTTTTCTTGTCCCTGTAGTCCTCTCCTTCAAAGTTGTAGACATTGGAGTTCTTCTCGGTGTCCATGATGAAGTTGCTCAGAGAGCTCTCATCCAGCTTGGACATGCCCTCCTTCATCTCCAAAGTCTTCCTCTCACTCCTGTCCAGGATCATGCTAATGTCATCATCTGTGATCTCACTCTCCTTAGAGGAAAACACGTGTGTGGCCCCGTGGCGAATGATGGAAAGCATCTCATCCTTGCCCACCTTGTTCGTGCTGGGGCCCACTAGTTTTCCCTGTTGGATGACAATGGAGTCGAGGCGGAGTTTCATCTCAGCTCTCTCCACAATCCTCTGCTCCACAGTGTTCTCTGTGATAAAGCGGAAAACACGCACCTGCTTCTGCTGACCGATCCTATGAGCTCTGTCCATGGCCTGTTGGTCAACTTGTGGATTCCAGTCGGAGTCATAAAGGATGACTATGTCAGCAGTGGCCAAGTTAATACCCAGGCCTCCAGCCCTGGTACTCAACATGAAGATAAACTTACTGCTGTTAGGCTCGTTGTATGCATTGATGGAGACCTGTCTCTCCTCGTGTGGAGTCTGTCCATCCAGACGACAGTAGCCGTAGTTCCTCCATATGCAGTAGTCCTCCAGTATATCCAACATCCTTGTCATTTGACTGAAGATGAGCACACGAGAACCCTGCTCCTTCAACTTAGGAAGCAGCTTGTCCAGCACTGCCATCTTTCCGCTGTTGGCCACCAGGTGGAGATCGGTAGTGTAGGGGGGTCCGGGTTCGGCTCCATCAAACAGGTAGGGATGGTTGGAGCACTTCCTCAGCTGCATAAGAATGTTCAGCAGACGCATCTTGTCCATCCTCCCTGTAGAGTTCAGGATATCGATGTCTTTCATCAGAATATTGGTGTACCACTCTCTCTGCAGCTTGCTCAGGCCAACATAGATCTTAATCTCTTTCTTAGGAAGCAAAGATTTCTCTACATCGGCTTTGATACGGCGGAGCAAGAAGGGACGCAGGACAGTGTGAAGACGCTCCACCAGTGTTGTATCACCCAGGCAGTTCTTTGTGTCAAACCAGGAGTCAAAGTCCTCCGAGGAGTTGAAGACGTCAGGCAGCAGGAAGTTGAGCAGAGCCCACAGCTCATGGAGGTTGTTCTGCAGGGGTGTTCCAGTCAACAAGACACGATTGGTAGTCTTGAACTCGCGCACAATTTCCGACAGCTTTGACTTCTCATTTTTGATCCTGTGAGCCTCGTCAATGACCAGGTACCGCCAGTTGAACTTCTTCAAGACGGCCTTCTCTATGATGAGTATCTCATAGGAGGTGACGCACACGTCCCACTCCCCTGGCAGCAACTTGTCTTGGATCAGGGTTGCCCTCTCATCTTTATCTCCGATGAGGCATATGGCACGAAGAGATGGCACCCAGCGCTTGAACTCCTCTATCCAATTGTTAAGGGTGGACTTGGGCACCAGCACCAAGTGAGGTCCAGGGATGTTTCTGTAGTGCTTCATGTAGCCCAGCAGGGAGATCGTCTGCAGGGTCTTCCCCAAACCCATTTCATCTGCGAGAATGCCATTGAGTCCATTCTCAAACAGGGAGATGAGCCAGTTAAGACCACGGACCTGGTAGTCTCTCATTTTGCCCCCTTTGACATAGGAAGGGGACTCGTCAAAGCGTGTGCATATGTTAGTGGTGCTGATGCTCTCCTTTAGAAGTTCTGCATCCCCCTCTTGCTCTGAGCGATGCTGACGGTTACATCCAGGAGAGATGCGAGAGCGTCCTGGTTTAATCTTCAGTGGAGAGGTGGGGGTCTCCTGTGCTGCTGGTTGGATGAAATGAGCAAACAGCTGAGTTTGTTTCAGCAGGTATTCAAATCTGTTCTCTCTCTTCTCTTCATAGGCTTCGGCTTCTTCCTTGGTCCATGATGATACTAACCTCTTTCCAGCCTCAGATTTCTTCGACATTTTGGAAAAATGTACCGTTTCCAATAAATTGCTTATGAGACCTGAGGTCTGTGCAGCTCCGTTGAAGGGACACTGTGGATGGTCCTGGGATGAATAGATTCTAATGAAAAACACAAAATCATCACTTGCAAAATACATGTTATATAGCTGCACCACCATAGTGACATCACACATATGTCACTGAAACATTGCCCAAATGTGGCGTTATACGTCATAGATATGTCATAGTTGGGGGGGGGGTCTTGTTCTTATGCTGTTTGTTTATTTCTACCTACCCATATATGGGCATAAAAGGGACACACCCTTTTATGCCCATATATGGGGATATCTGTTACTGTCAGTCCTTGTCCCTTTTATGCTCATATATGGAGATTCCTGATGTCCTCAGTATAATTGGAATGCCCATATATGGGCATATTGGCTGGACACCTGGATAAAGGGGTGCTGACTTCTTTGCATGCTCAACCCCCCCGCCACTAATCGCTCCCGAGTGAATGGACGGGTGCTCTTTGACATTACCGAGGGTGCCTGAGCACTCCAGCACCCCTGCCTGGATATCAGAAGACTTTGAAGTTGGTCGGTCCCATATGCACATGACCACGTACGGGTATAGCGGTTGTCTCTGGACAACCGGATCTCTGTATCTGTCAGTCCTTGGCTGGGTTTCCCAAACGCATATATGGTGTAAGACTTGTAGTGCCGACATTCGCAGATCCACATGGGCACGCATGCAACTCAAGGACGCACACAGGTTTTGGCAGAGAAAATTGGATCGCCTTCACCTTCACTTTCTTCATTAATCTAGTGAGAACAGCAGGGTCATAGTTGATGGTAGTCATCACGGTAAGCAGTTAAAGGGGTTTCAAATAAGCTGGAAATGGCCCCTTGTTGAAAATAACTGTCCCGCTATTCCTCATCCACACAATCCCAGACAGGTTTTGTTTCAGCAGCATCTACATGTGTTGGGCGTTGTTATAATCTAGTAAAGTCTGGAAAAGCATTCCAGCTGCCAGCTCGTAGCATGGCTCATTAGTCAGAATTTGTCAGACTTTTATTGGGAGGATGACCCCTTGAGATGCAGCATCTAGTTTTAGAGGGGGTCCTATAATATATAGTCAATAGACTTTCAATTCATACCTCCTGGGTTTGAATCCTGCTTACGCCATTATTTTTGTGTCAACCGTAAACAACTTATTTTTGCAGATGAAGAAAAGTTTTGTGATCATGACGGAGGCGTACTGACGTCTCTGGTGGCCTTGAGCCATGTGAGGCACCGCAGAGCGAGGCACTAGCCGAGCTAGCCGAGCGTTGCGACGGCCACCAGAGCCGACTCAGCGCTGTTCAAGTTGCGTGCCGATAGGCACAGAATAGTAAATATTAGTCCCCCCGACTTTCCATGCCGCGACATAATGCAAAATGCACTGATAACATATGAATTGACTGACACCTGTGGGTTGGGCTTGCTGGACGCATGGTCCAACCCCTTGTATATCTGTCAGAACCAGCTGATGGCTGATTTCGCTGGAAAAGTGATGCATGTGCATACTCTCTACTAGAGAGAGGAGTTATCTTATTCCAGAAGGTGGCAGTAGTGCATCACAAAGTAGCAGCTAGGTCTCAGCCAGGTCAGTGCAGCTAAACTAAGAATCTCTTTGGCTAAACTCCCCTGTGGAAACATGTGGCAGTGATGTGTGTCCCCGCCTGGACCCTGAGCAAGACTCTCAGAAGGTTCCCCTTCCATGACCATCATCGTCCATCACCATTCTATCATCTCAGAATTCTTTTACATCTGAAACATTTTCTAAATATGAATTTAAGCACATGCTACTTGTGTCTGATTTTACTTCAGTCATGCTAGTGTTAACCCCTAATTGCTCCCAAGTAGTTAATAGTTAAAAGTTGGGTAAATGCAGAGGTCAAATTTCAAGTATGTGCAAAATATACAGGGACAAAAAACACACCAAGGAGTAGGGACTATTATTAGCCTACTAATTATTTTCTATTACTTGCTTGCTTCATCCACTGTCTGCCTGTATGTTTGTTTTTGTTTTTTACCCAGGGTAGTAGCTGAGCACAAGTGCTCATTTTCACCAACACCCTGCACACATAGAAACACACAGACAGACACACATATTAAAACCTGGGAGCTGACCAGTGCAACCACAGACTTATACTGTTGGCCACTAAGCAGCTCCACTGGAGCAGTAGAGGGTTCAGTGCCTTGCTCAAGGGCACTTCAGCGGTGTTGGGTGAATGATGACCAATCACTTCCCGAACCAGATTTTTCCTGCACGTCAGGGGAATCGAACCGGCAACCTTTTGGTTCGGACGCTCCTCTAACACTTAGGCCACCACTGCTAATGTTCTCAATGGATTACAATCTATTATCCTCTATATCCTCTAACTTTCAAGTATCAAAGTCTCACTTTTAGCATAACCAGGCCGGGGTGTTATAATATGTTTTGCTCTTTCCTGGACAGATCAGCATGAAACTTTGATGCACAATTCTAGTAGGACAAGGAAGCAGAAGCGTAGTGTCCATTGGGCCACTCGGGCACAGGCCCAGTCAATTGAGATCTTGCCCAGTCTAGCTTCTGAAATACGAAAAAACAAGAAAAACAACAAAAGGTATAGCCTACATTGGCAGTAACCTTGCTTCACTAGACTTTCTATCTGACCTCGGAATGACATTGGCAGCCCCTCACCTTGTGCATGTACGTACACTTCTGTTCTAGCCAACGTGTCCAAAATCACACCAACCACAGCAAGCCGCCTGTTTTAAATGGTCCCCCATGGCCCATTAGCAAGTAGCCTCGGTGGCTCGGTCCCAGCCTTACTTATCTGCGAAGAGAAAAGCATAGGAGGAAATGCTGAGACGGAACATCTGTCAGATGTATTTCCCCCAGAAACAATCATTTTTCGACCAATCACAACACTTGTTTCATTCACGGAGAATGTAAACAGATTTGTAAAGCGTCAACGTGATTTCTTTGAGCGGTACTTCCGCCAAATTTCAGCTATGCACTCTACAGCGCATATTGTGCCCAGGGTGATTAGCAAGTCAGAGTTGCGCAGTCTGGTGGTATTTGTGATAAATGTGATTGTTTTGGGGTAAAAGTGGGGAATGAGGCCATTTTACATAATTCAAGGGTGCTGAATCAGAAAAAAGCTAAATATTTTGTTTTTAACCTTCTAATTTGCATAACAAAATGGCTGCCAATTTTGAACTATTTCTTCAACAACCCTATAACAAAGCAAGCAAAAATGACAAATAAAGTGTACACATCTATATGTGCTGAGGGTCAGACAATGTGTGGAAGGTATTTGTAATGTAATTAGTGGTAAGCTTACTCCTTACTTATTACTAATATGCAAATTAGAAGCCACCATTACAGATAACGGTTTAGTACTCAAAGGGGTCCACATGCACCCACCTTATTTTCTTTTCTACTTATCTCCATTTTTGGCATTCTTAGATAATACTGCATGTTTACTACTATTACTATTATCTCTTTCTGTCATAAAACTTGTTTTGTGCATTCTTGATGAGATATTATCTAGTCTTCAGTTGCCAGGGTGAACAACAGGAAACCTGGAGAGGCCCCGGAGAGGCCCTTGTAGAAGGCCCAGTGAAAGTACCAACATATTGACACATGTGGGTTTCTATAGCTCCCCAGAGATGGTGATTCACAAGACAGGAAGCCAGATAAGGAACTAGTAGATTGTGTGTAGATTTGAACTTCTGCAACGAACTGTGTCTATTCAACTTCCCCTTGTTGTTTTTAAGTTTTGCTGACCAAGCACTTGGAGACATCTACGAGAGGGTATAAGAAGAGACACACATCTGTGCTCGCTCTCGGAATCTGGGGAAACTACTTTGACTTTGTACTTGCCATTTTGTACTCTGTCCGCAGATATTCCAATAAACCTTTACTCTTATACTTTCAACTCTATTCTTATTTATTTCTTGTCAGTTCTATACTTCTTATTCCTTAGTGAGATTTCCACCACAATACCATGTAAAACTTATGGGCAAAGTAATGAATTAGGCCCCTTCGACACAACTGGGAAACTTGCGGTTCTACCCCTGAGCCACTGCCGCCATACACCATTACTGTACTGTGCAGTGTGCACTACTCAGTAGTGTACCATTACTGTACTGTACTGTACTGTACTGTACTGTCTGGTGCTCTTGAATTGGAGATCATCATCATCATCATCACAACCTTTATTCCAACTCGGAGTACAGTTGAGGGGCAGGCCATAATTTTCAATGTAGCTGAGATACAACACAATCATAGCATAAACATAAATTGATATGACATTCAAGGATATGTGAACCAAGATGGTGAGTGGTTTCTAGGCCGGTTTATAGGAAGTCCCCTAAAAATATGACGTTCCATAGACTTAAATGTATTCTTGGTGGATACCTTTAAATATAGTGAATGGAATTGTATTCCTGGCCAGGTGGCTGCTACAACTCTGTGAATAGTGTCCCTAAGAGATCTCTTTTCCTTCAAACCTCCTAAAATGTCATGTGAGACACAATGAATAATCAGGATATCGCTGATTTAAACAGGTGTGTTCTGGACGCCATGTGTAGCATATTCAATACCACATCCTCCTAATATGGAGAGCTAAAGAATGGATAAATTCAATTTAGCTGTCACCATACTACTACTGTGGCTATACACAGATCTAGTACAGAGCAGTTGCTTGACCACATGTTCCTCCGGGAATAGGCCTACATTTAGCTGTCATTAACCCATTACGTTACCTCGGCCAGCTGACTGCAACAAACAGTTGCACAGTTGATACTTATACTTCCTCCAATTTCATTGCGTATTTAGCACGGAGGGGTGTTGAGAACCCGCATCCGGTATGAGAACACAGTTGTAGCCTTTTATAAACTTATTTAGTTAAAAGTGCCTGTGCCTATGAGCCAGCAGGTCTCCTGCCTGAGTTGTTTTAGTTTTTGACTATTTGTTATATCTTGTCCTTGTAGCAGCCAAGTCTGAACTCGGTGCTGCAGAACTCCCCATACCATCAATCTGTTAGACAGTGTTTATCATATTTCTTCCCCTCAAGATAGTCTGCCACACTTTGCTTTGTTATTATAAACATTGTGCCTACGTGTCACCTTGACTCTGGTTGCCAAGGAAACCAAGCAAGATGGGGAACCGCCACAGCTGACGTGAACCAACACTCTGTGAATATATTTTGTTAAAACTTCAGAATGTATCCGGAAGCTATCTCTAAGCTATACTTCACGCTTGTAATAATAAATAAATATATTTGTAACTAGAACTTATACAGACTTGCATTTTATGTAGTCATAGCACTTTATAGTATATATGTATCTAGTATGTATAGTTTATATGTATAGTTTCATTATATAGATATTCCACTGTTACGCTCTTAGCTTATACGCATGTTTCATGATAAACTACTTTTTATGTATGTGATCTATTGCCATGCTTTTTGTTTTTGCTTATTGTAAATCGCTCTGGATTAAGACCGTCTGCTAAATGCCTAAATTGTAAATTGTAAAAGTTTAAAGTTTCATCTGTTTATTAATTTAATTAATTTATATCTGACAGACAAATCTGACTACGGTAGATAAAATAAAGCAGAATCTTCCACCACATTCCAATCAACTTGATTGCAATACATGTGATAACAGACAATAAAACCAAACAAAATGAATGAACGGTTATGAGTATAATATGGAATATGATATGAGCATAATAAAGAAGACCAAATGGTTATATATGGAATAGGTTACATGAAATCACTCAGCCTCCACAGTGTGTGTGTGTGTGTGTGTGTGTGTGTGTGTGTGTGTGTGTGTGTGTGTATGCAACTGTGCAACTGTGCATGTGTGCATGCGTGCGTGTGTGCGTGTGCCACAGTGCGTGCGTGTGTGCGGGGTCTCAGCTTTTGTCAGATGTAAAAGAGGGGGATGGAGGGGAAGCTATATTGGGAACAACTGCTATAAATCACACTGCCTTGACGTGACTTTTTACAGAAAATACCAAATTATTCTGTATCAAGTTAGGACTTCTACTATATAACTAGCATGACATATATAACTAACTATCTGTATAATCCCCATTTTCTTTTTTTTTGTCTTTGTTGAAATCTTTCATTTCTTTTTCTTTTCAGGCGTATGACGGGGTGGGTTGGGAGGGATTATTTTCTATTTATTATTTACAATTTGTTGTTAATTTAAAAATCGAATTAATCTAGTTTGATGTTGTATTTAATTGTTATCATTATAATTATTATTACTATATTTTTTCCCTTTTTTGTCAATGGTGGTTGGTGCAGGGTTCTGGGGGTAGGATTTTAAAAATGAGGCAAGGGGGAAAGCCACTTACTGTAGTTGGCAAATATTCTGAATTAAGTTTTATGTGCATTTTTTGTGTATGCCTGTACCTGTCCCTTTCATCTTATAATGAAATAAAAATGTATTAAAAAAAGAAAAGAAAAAAAATGCCCTATATTAAACTTCCCTTTTAATTATTTCAAACTTATACCTTGATTATGATTAATATATGATCATGACATAAAGTGACATTATTTTTGTGGTGTAGAATTCACTAAGGAATAAGAACTGACAAGAAGGGTTTTAATGAACTGTCCGCGGACAAAGTGCCAAAGCCAAACCAAAGTGACAGACCAAAGAACCCTGAGTATCTGAACAGAGATGCCTGTCCCCCTTTTGTATCCTCCTATATCGAGTCATAAGTGCTTTGTAAGCATAAAGTCATTTAACAGAATATGAGGTATTTACAGTATCAGTTCCGTCTGGCATCCTGTTCTGGGGAGTGTAATCTCATGAAGAGGAGCAGACATGTTTGCCCCTTAGTTAGGCAATGTACAGGGGCCTCTTCCAGGTTCCTTGTACAGTATATGCCAGGTACCTCTGGTCTTGATACTCATTGCTTCATCTCAATTCAGGAGCAAAACATGTTTGTGACTTGGAAAGCCTATATTTTTACTCTACACTTTTATGTTGATGTGCAACTGAAATGTAGCAATAAAGCTTTTGCCAAGCTACCCATCTACATGGTGGAAAAATACATTTCTGAAAGCTCAGCTGGGACCGGATTTGGCCCACAAGTTGAATATCACTGCTGTATATTCTCTCAAGTGTGTATCAAACTTGTGGCGATCAGCCAAAATAACAATAAACCAAAATAATATGTTCAGTGAATGACAGCACTCACACCCAGATCCACACCATTAGTTAGATGGAGCAGCATTGAAGGAGCGGTGCACCGGGAACAGACTGGATGTCCAAACAAGTGTCTGGGTTCAATATGCTCTGAAGTATATTACAACCAGTGAAGTATTTATACGTACAGAGAAAGAATGCCTCCCGTGGCAGTCACATGGAGCTACTGAGAATTTATGTGGAACTCACACAAGGTGCACAAATAGATCAAGAACTGGTGGAAAGCCTGGTGAGGCGAGGTTAATCTTGATTAACCTCGCCAGTTAATAGATATGTAGATATGAGTTTGTGTTTGTGGTGGCAGAAGAGCGGCTTCCTTCAGACACTTCCTGTTCAACGTGCCTACAGAGCCACAAACTTTCAGAGAAACGCAAACAACGCCTACAGTATAGCACCACGTAGGTTTGCAGACAACATGATAACAATCTAGTCAGCAGTTTACTTATACTTTAAATAACGGTAATATAGGTGTTGGAAACCTAAAGGTGAAAACTAAAAGGTTAGCACCTGCACATGTCCACATTCGCACAGCAGGGATGTGGTCAGGAAGTCAGAGAAGGCGATTTATGCATTGGGTTATGATTAATTCATAACATTGGTCAAGAAAAATCACAACAAAGTCAGACTAATCGATTTTATTTTGTTATGTATATTACTTTATTTATTTATTTATTTTCTTTCAAGAGACACTCCCTCAAGAATGCCCCATTCCTCCTGTATGTTGAGCCCTGTGGCAAGGATCAGTTATTTTGGTCTGCCCGGAAAGGGTCTTGCTTTTGTGGTGGAGAAATCACAAAGGAATAAGAACTGAGAACTGACAAGAAAGAAAGATTCACAGAGTCTGAACTTAAGTACAAAACCGAAGGTTTTAATGAAGTGTCCGTGGACAAAGTACAAAACCAACGTGGCAAACCAAAAATCCCCCCGAAGTGCAAGAGCGGACACAGATGTGTGTCCCTTTATGTACCCTCGTGCAGGTGTACATAAGTGCTTGGTCAGCATACAAGAAGACAGAAGGGGAAGTTGAGTAGACATAGTTTGTTACAGATGTTCATACAATGGGTCAGAACACCAAGGGTCACCAAGAGTTGACAAATATTGAGGAACTTGCCAGTTCCTGTCTTATGAATATGTCATCTCTGGGGAGTAGTAGACACTTATGGAAGGTGATAAACATGTTTGTCACTTTCGCTGGGGATTCTACAGGGGCCCTGCTGTGTACCATGCACCTCAATATAGCAATATCATTGCCTCGGCTAAATAGAATTGTGACTGGGGAAACGCATAACTAGGAGAGATAACAGGAAAGCTAATATTTTTTACTTCACACTTTCATCCCTAGTGTAGGCTACTTTGAGGTATTGATTTCTCCGATGATCTGAGGTCTGATTGGTTTACATTATAGGCAGTCAGTCGGCCATATTTGTATTTAGGCGCTAAACCTGAGCTTTGTGTATTGAATCACTCAGTCACAACATTTCATTTTCGGACATGCAATTCAGCTGAAACTCAAGTGTCTTCAGGTAGGCCTATGTGTTCATACTCTGTAGTATCCCCCCCACACACATACTTGCACGTGCGTGCGCACACACACACACACACACACACACACACACACACACACACACACACACACACACACACACACACACACACACACACTTGATTGAATTATGTATTAACAGATTGGAGAATTACAGTACATTTCAAGCACAACTCAATACAAAACTGTTAAACATCCATATAGGAGAATTAGCTTTATACTTTTTAAAGTTGACAGCAGTATTTCAATGTTTTCGCATTGACTTTTTCACAATTGCTCTCTCTCTCTCTCTCTCTCTCTCTCTCCTAACCCCCACTATGGCCTGGTCCCTTCTGATAAGACACAGACAACAGTGGAATGTGGAAAGGTGCTTAAACTGACACAGTTCTGATTTACAACTTTGTGAAGTCTCCCATGTGTATCCCCCATGTGTTGCTGTCCTTTGTAGGCAGCCTATAGGCTTATCATCACTGGAGTCATCAGCTGTGTGTTTTCTTTTTCTATACTGTAGTGTATATTTATTCGTTTGTTTATTATTTATTTAATGATGTTATGTGTTAATCTCGGGATACCCATTTCACTATCAGTAGCTTTCACTATCAGTAGCAGTTAACTTATTTGACAAAACGTTTTGTTCTATCAAGACAAAAATGTTCCAGCTCCATGTGCAGATTCAATTTATTTATCTCTGATATGAATGAAGGAGACAAGATCTATTCTAAGAGAAGTGGAGAAGTGTGGGGGCGGGAGCCGGGAGGGTGATAAAACAGTAGATTCAGCAAACCAGCAGTTGAGCACTGAGCAGCAGCAAGACTTCTCTACTTTGCAGTTTGCTCCTCCCAGATGTGATAGAAAGGATAAAACTGGCTGCAGCGCAAAAGTAAAGTCCCTTTGACTGAGCCATTTCCAGAGAAGCAAGCCAGCAAAGGCTTGCTTCTCTGGAACCCCCCCCCCCGAGTTCGGAACAGCTTGTGCCTGTGCCCTGCTGAATTCACATGGATGGACATGGACCATATGGAATGGAACCCTTGCAGGCTGCAGCCGACCTGTTGAATTTGGACTGCGACACCGACGAGACTACACGGACCCTCCAGATCTTCTGATCGACACAGCTGAGCTACTTTCAAGAAGGCCTAAACGACAGGTCAGTTTATTTAATATTTATGTCCACCATTTTTGATTGATTAGCCCAGTCCAGTTGTCTTCTCTTGATTCATGACATGAACAACAACGCTTTTGGTAGCTACCCGGCCATTTTTGGTTAGCCCTGAAACGCTCATAATCCTGACAGTCATGACGCAATTGAAGCCAGTTTTACGCGATCGCTACATGTACACTGAAAATGTGTACATAAACATCCAGATTTCAAATATAAAGTAGTCACTACGTGGACCACGTGTGTTAGAAATGTTTTGGAACAAGGATTAACACTGCTGTATCCCGCGTTGTTTAACAAAAGGCATTTTTATCCGAGCGCCCCGGCAATTTTTCTCAATCGGGGTGCGTTCGGAAACTCACAGTTGCACACCGGGAGCGCACTCGCCTATTAGTTTGTATTGGCAGTGCGGTCAGCGTGCATATATCGAACACACCCAGAGTGCTACTCCCGAGTGATAGGGGCGCGTAGTTGAAAGCATTTGGCAAAAAAACCTGCTCGAATAAAAAAGGCCTATTATTAAATAACGAGGAATGCATCAATTCTAATCAATGTACCAGCAAATTTTAACACCCGTGGCCCACGTAGTGAGTACTTTATATTTGAAATATCTATGTAGCCTATACGCATGCTCTGTAAATGTAGCGATCGCGTAAAACAGGCTGCAGTTGCGCCATGCGCGTCACTTCACGAGTGACGAGCGTCATGTGTATACCCATTTGGTAGCCTATCTGCATTAGGACCACAAGTAGGTCTACTGTTCCATTTTGTAGGCCTACAGCCCTACAATCTCGTTACATTACAAACCTGTTTTGGAATGTATTTGGAATCAAATTATCCAATTGGAATCAAACTATCAAGCCTGGCCCTGGGACTCCCAGGCAGGCGCGTCACCAATTCACTCACTGCGAGTATGTCGCGACACCCCCACTCTCACAGATTTCATCCCCCCACCCCACACACTTTGGCCACGAGTCCCGACCACAGTCTATGGTCCCGACTGACTGCTTTTGTTTGTTTTTTCCACTTGGACGCCAGCAACAACTCAGTTTGGCCCATTTAAGATTGATTGAACGGCGACTGTGTCATTTTTGCCTAGACAATAAGGCATGCATACCTGGCATGGAATTTTGGCACAAATAAATACATTTTGAACACAAATAAATAAATAAATAAAACGCCAAATTCGGCGGGCTATGCCCACGCGCGTCCCCTCCCTACGCTCATCCCCCCCCACCTTCAGATACCCTGTAACACCCCTGCCCCCTGGTGACTGGTAGCCTACACTGTATCCTCGGAATCCAGACGTATTTTTTTCTTATTTTATTTTTTATCTCTCTCTACCGCTCTGCCAGGCAGGAACAGTAGGCCTACTATTCCAATATGAATATGAAACGTCCACTAAAGTGCGATGTCTAAACTTCAGTAAACAAAAATAACATAATTTCGCCACTCGCTGAAACAAATTAAGCCAGTTTTATTATGTTGAAAGACATATTTACGTTTCCGCTGTGGGAAACGTACAGTATAGGCTAGTAGGCTACAGTACACCACCTTTGTGTAAAATCCACTTTTGGGCCAGAAAAGAATATGCCTGCTTGTCTTCTCATCCAATAACCTCTTTCAGTGTGTCTTTGTGAAGTATATTCTGAGTAGCATCGTATTTGCCCTGTAACCCCTAGCAATATCATCTTTAGCTTGTCAGCAGACAGACTGTAACCCCATCTGGGACCGGACCTCTGGTGGCCCTTTCATGTGTCAGAACTGTCAGTGATACTCAGTCTTTGGGCAGGGGGTCCACTGGTGGCCCGTGAGGATATCGCAAGTGGGCCCCCAACTAATTGCAAAACAATATTTTATTGTTTTCTTCACGACTTTAGTTCCATTGATCCAAGCCAGTACACAAATAACCATGCTCTGAAAATGCACGCAGACCATCTATCTGACCACTTAGCACGGCAGCCGAAAAGTTGCCGTGTTAAGTGGTCATATGGGTGATCAGGTGGGCCACGAACACTTCAAACACACACATTTTGAAACATTTAGAATAACGGGGGTCACTGGCCTGGCACAAAATATTTTCCGATCTGAGAACGGCTGGTCTCTTAGGCCTATACAACCTACTCCTGAACCAAAATGCTTTGTAAATCATATTGAAATATAACTGGTTCTATTTGTCTGTTTATATACAGGTGGACTTGAAGTGCTCGGAGTTTGCCACTGAACCTGGAGCGAATGTCAGCAACACTGGGATCTTTACATCTGGACGATGGACTGGCCTGGTTTCCAAAGGACAACAACACGTGTCCTTCGGTGCTCCATCTCTGCTGACTGAGTGTAGGGGAATCGGACGCAGCTGGGATCAGTGCCACCCTCACCCCTCACCTCCCCTCTTCACCTCCTGTACCCACTCTATGAGCTTGGACATTGATCAACAGTGCCAGCCTCAACCCCTCCCCTCCCCTCTTCACCTCCTGTACCCACTCTATGAGCTTGGACGTTGGTCAACACAGTGCCAGCCTCACCCCCTCACCTCCCCCTTCACCACCCTATTGGCTCGGACGCGGGCTCAGACTCTGGGCATCAGTGCCATCCTTATCCACAACCCACCCTGCCCCTGCTTCACCTCCTACCCACATCCTTAGCTTTGGACGCTGTCTACGAGTGACGCCCTCCACCACTCCCCCTATTCTAGGGGCTCGGACACTGGGCATCAGTGCCACCCACACCTGTCTCTCTCACACATATCTGTATGGGCTCCGTCACTGGGGATCAGGGCACCCGTGTACCCCCACCTCTTACCCACACCCTTTGGGGCCAAGGACGTTATCATGAGTGACGCGCCCCCCCCCTCCCCCCCCTCCTTTTAACCCCATTCAAGGGGGTCGGACACTGGGCATCAGTGCCACCCACACGCCCCCACCTCTCATACACATCCTATGGGCTCAGTCACTGGGCATCAGGGCATGCATGTTTATCTAACTCTTATGGAATGGTCAGAAGAACAGTGAATCTGGAGACACTGGCTATCTGCGAGATACATAAACAACAGCTGCAGGTGTCACGCATGCAATAAGAAGTTGGACTCAAATGCTGGACGACCGGCAAGAGCAGACTTTAGACTCTTTAACATGAAAACCAGGACACACAAGGAGCACAGGAGAGAAACACAAGGAACATATAGATAGGAAACAGAAAGGAGATTTTTAAGCACAAGATGAAGATTGTATACAAATGATGACACAACATCTCTCAAGGAGTGGTTGGGACAACATGAAAATAAATGGATTAATAAATGGTTAAATAAATTGGCTGGCTGGCTGAAACCAGAGCTTGACTGGCTCATTGATAGACTGACTGACTGATAAGGTGAAACTCCTGAGAAGCAAGGAAGCTGCTGAGTAGGATAACATACACTCAGCATCTGCCCATACCTCTCAAAGGCCTCCTGACCTTGTCCTTTATCAGGGCGCACTCCCTAGAAACCTAGCAGTTGGTTGCATTGGAATTTAGACCTAACAGTTGCATTGGAATTTGAAAACATGTTAAAATGAAAAATACAGGGAATTGTATATGAACGTGTAGAGAATATTATATTCTCCAATCAGAACATACGCAAGAAATACGAGGAACATGGCTGGAAACACGAAGAACACGCAAGAAACACGACGAACATGGCTGGAAACACGAAGAACACGCAAGAAACACGACGAACATGGCTGGAAACACGAAGAACACGCAAGAAACACGACGAACATGGCTGGAAACACGAAGAACACGCAAGAAACACGACGAACATGGCTGGAAACACGAAGAACACGCAAGAAACACGACGAACATGGCTGTAAACACGAAGAACACGCAAGAAACACGACGAACATGGCTGGAAACACGAAGAACACGCAAGAAACACGACGAACATGGCTGGAAACACGAAGAACACGCAAGAAACACGGCGAACGTAACAAAGAAGAAGAAATGGAAAGTCAAGAAACACGAGCATAAGACAAACGAACAAGGGCAACATAAGATAGAAACAGGAAGAGCATGTTAAAAAATATACAAAAATAGAAAATGGAAGAGCATGATAAATAAATACAAAGATATTGCCACTGCTTCATGGCAAGTTAAACTGAAATATTTTGTGGCAAGACCCCCCACATTTTCTTTTCTAGATTGTTTGAAAATAGCCAATGTACAAGCTCACAGTGCGACACGTCGCATGGAATGCTTGTAGATCGCCTATTTTCAAATGGCCTATTGTACATAGCACAGTATATAGCACTGTTTCCCGACCTGTCGGGACCCATTTGTGAGTCACAGATACATTTTTATGGGTACATTATTAAATAGTTCAACTAGCCGATCTACATCGACACGTTTTGAGCTTGTAGATTGGCTATTTGAACTATTTTAAAAGGTTTTTCAAAATAGTATAAAATGGCAAATAAGTTAGGGATAAGGAGTAAGGTATAGATAGGTAAGATATAGCCACATATGCCTTAGACATGTTTATCTCATCTACATAATTATTCTGTTATATTGGTTTGATCAGCAACCATCGAGCAACGGATCACGAGACGATGAGAAATCAATTATAAGAATGAGTAAAGTAATGATGTGTATATGTATATATAAATGTATTTGTCCTTCAAAAAAGAACTGCCATACAAGCTCTACATGTATACAGTAAGAGCACATGTTAAAAATGCAGCCATCACCATCTCTAAACAGCACTTAGAGTAGCCCACATCCTTTGTAGTAAACTGTTAAAATAGTAATTCCAATTCCTCTAACTTATTACTTATTTGGGATTGTATTACATGTTTTGGTTTGTTTGTTGCAGTGGATGTTGTGTATATAATTAATTAATAATTAATGCACATAGTTTATTTATTATATAGTTGTTTGTAACAACAGATTATGCAATTTCTGTGAAAACCCAAAGCAAGCACTTTGTAACATGTGCATTAAAAATGTACATTTAAATTCACTTGAGTAATGCCTTTCATTATGTGTTTGTTGCATTTGTCATAACATGCGGAAGTTCATTGATTGGAGCGTTGCGTTCACACTTTGCCATGTTCATTTTACAGTAGGTAATATGCACCAATGGGTCCTTGACATGAAAATGTTTGAGCAGAGCACCACTGACATAGAAACATAGGTTTTTCAGAAAACTGTCAGGATTTAGAAGACATTTGTAGAATCATTCTCAGGTCTAAATGGGTCAATTAAGTATGACAGGGATGAGGTACGCTGCCCTTGAGAAGGCTAGTCATCCCAACTTCCAAGGCAAGTTAAAGGTAGGGCACGTGATATTTATTTGTTAAATAGTTAACATTTCTGCTAGAGTATATAGTGTTCAGTAATAGGAGCCTCCCTTCTCTCCATTTTCAGCTCGGGATACCAATTTAACCATCAGGAGAGAGAACTTCCACAGAATACAGATTAAACAAGTGAAATTGGAATTGATGTCACTACACTGTAAGAAATGAGAAGACAAAAGTGGAACTGGAACATTATAACATTGTGAGCTTTGTTGATCTACACATTTTGGCAAACCTTCCCCTGTATATTCATGCTGGCGTTCAAGTATACCTTAGATTATATTGGGTTATATTGCATTTTAATCTTCCAAGTTAAAACATTTTCACACACAATACTACCTTTATCAAGAAGATTGCAGTTTGATGTTCCATTTTGCCATTTATATAACTGTAGAATCAGAGCGATTTCTCATTATGAAAACAATCAAATCACTCAAATCCCAGAGTTCTAAGCTGTTGCATCAGAGCTGACACAACAATAAGCAAACAACGTCAACTGCTTCATATCAACATTCCATGTATACCGTAGTCTCCACTATTAAAATGAGAAATAAATCAGGAAATAGATGGTTTCCTGGTGTTATGTGATATTATAATAACCCTTCCCAAAATGAATCATTGTTTGTTCACCATTAAGCATGTTATAGCCTAATGGTAGCACATACAATTTATATTCATGGGAAGACAGGCAATGTGGCAAGATGCACTTATATTATGCAAGTTAGTGTGTGTAGATGGGGTGGAAAGTGTCTGTTCGGAGCATGCTGAACACAACTATACTGCACTCTTGTGGTCAAGATACAGAACAGCAAGCTTGCAGAGACTTCAAGTACAGTAGCATAATTACCGGTATGCCATGATGATATTAAATTAACCAATTTAGAGTGTGGATGTGGACTGTTCATGGCTGCACGTGTCAATAACCTTTTATTAACCTTATGTAACCGGATATACCAGCTAAATTACTCTGGACGTTATTTAGTGCCACACGGTGTTAATTTTGACAGCATTTAGTATTTAGTTGTCTTTTCAATTAATTTCATTTAGTTTCAGTCATAATCTGAAAGGTTTTAGTTTTAGTCTAGTTTTTACAGTATATCCACCCTCTCCTCCTTTTTAACCTTTTTGTAGTGCTCGGATCACCCCTCTCCTTTCAAATTATGAATGGGATTGTAATATTGACCCAACTAAAACCTTTAAGTAAATATTTGACAGAGGAACTTTCACTTGAAGTTGATGTATTGAGTATTTATTGAATTGACCAACAGTATTTATACTTTAAATTACTGGGGTTACTTTGTTCATCACAGATGCTATTAATGTACATTATATTATCATTATAATATAATGTATTATACTTAAATATTATGTTGTTGAGTGTTCCTCAAGTCAACAGTGTGGAAATTTGTTTTTCATGTCATCCCACCATCAAACATGTATACAGTATAGGCTACTATATACTGATTCAGAAGGTATTTGTAGAACCGGCCTCAAGGATTAAAGGCTTAATAAGGCAAATAGTAGGAGCAACCTTGTTGTGTAAGTCAACAGTATGGAATGTGATTCTTTGTTACACAGAGGGCGGGTGAACTTGCTCTGGCAGAATGGTAGGATTTTTGTTGTTTCAGTTAAAGACTTCACACACCTGTCTAGAGCCTTGTATGCAGACTCGCACAACGGAGGTGCTGATTAGCTCCTGTTATCAAGAGATGACTGATGGTGGGGCCTCTTAATCCGTCGGATATGTTGACACGCTCAGGGATCTGTATATTGGCAATGTATTTGCCTCCTTTCAACAGCTATCTGAAAAAATATTCCCTTTCAAATCAACACTTATTTCAATATCTTCAGTTTTGTGCGCAGCCTTAACGCCGTATTTCCAAACCTTCCAGAGGCCATAGAGGTTTATTCCTTTTTAACTCCATTGTCGAGCACGAAGGACCTAATATCTATTAGGCCCTTAGGGTTGGTGACTCGATCACTAATTAATCACCTGATGTATGCTGATGATTTGGTCATTTTCAGTCCGAATAGTGCTGGTCTCCAACAGCTTCTGGGCGTATGCTCACAGTATGGTCTTGATTTTAATATAAAATACAATGCTAAGAAAAGTAAAATCATGATTATCCGAAGTAGGGAAGACAGACATTTCCTGACTTCCATCTGGCTGGCACTGCTCTTAGTGTGTGCAGCGAGATCACCTATTTGGGCCATATGATCTCTGATGATCTATGAGATGACAAGGACATCTAACCGGTTAGATGAGTTAGAAACTGTGTGAGAACGAGAACAAGAAATTTAAGAATTCAATGTGAAGAAGAGTTAGCAAGACAATCTAAACTGAAACCGAAGGTTATTTGGGACTACATTAATAAAAGGACAAAAATGTAAACATCAGTAGGAGATCTATATGTCAATCAAGACAATAAGAACTATATGGATTTCCAAAAAGCTTTTGATAAAGTTCCCCATAAGAGACTAATATCAAAATTAAGGTCTTACTGTATAGACAACAGAGTTATAGGATGGGTACAGGATTTTCTCAATAACAGGAAACAAAAGGTGGTGGTTAATGGAGCCACTTCAGATTGGAAGTCAGTGACCTCTGGAGTCCCACAGGGATCTGTATTAGGACCTGTGCTTTTTGTTATTTATATAAATGATCTACCAAGTGAGATACAATCCGATGTCTACCTTTTTGCGGACGACACAATTCTTTTTAGAACTATAACCAATGACACGGACACAGCACAACTCCAAGCAGACCTCCAGAGTACCAGCAATTGGTGTGACAGGTGGTTACTGAAATTAAATCCAGATAAATGTAAACAGTTGCACATTAAATAAGTGACAACTTGGCTAATTATACAGTTGGAGATCTAGTGATTCATCAAATAACTATTTATGCCTCGGTGAGATCACATCTTGAATTTGCAAGCTCAGTCTGGTGCCCTTACAAAATCAAATACATAGAGAGAATAGAGAAGGTTCAGAGAAGGACTACTAAATTAATACCAGGGTTGAAAGAAATGTCATATGATGAAAGGATAAGACACTTACAGTTACCAACGTTAGTGTACAGGAGGCACAGAGGAGATATGAACGAGGTCTATAAACTTGTTCACCAGATATATGACTTTACAGCCGAGCCTGTTGTCCATTTTTGGGACAGCAGGTATGAGTTGAGAGGGAATTCTCTTAAACTCTTAGCACTAAATTGTCATTCAGTCATGGATGGCCATAGACCGGGAAAGCACAGAGGCTGGTGTTGCCAGGCAACCTGTAGATAACTTCTTTCCCTGCACTAAGTTACTAGGCCAAGGTCAAACTAGACTGATAACACAGCAGCTGCATGTTGAATTAAAACAGCGCCTACAGTATCCTAACTCAATGACTGAGAAGACACCGCATGAACAAGATATTAAATGGGAGAGATGAAAACATATTTTGGCCATAAACATGGATGACATGACATTAATGATGTTAAGAGGAACAACGCTGTGTAAACAGGCAGTAGGCTAAGAGTAAAATGTTGATATGGGAGAATAAGGTGACAATATGAATGACACGGCCTGGATCAAAGTTCAGGAGGATATGGGACATTGACCACTGGGCATTAGTTTGTAAACAGATAAGACATAAATTATCTAACAGAGGCGGTTGATGTTTCTGAGGTGGAAGTAGGCGGACCGGTTTGGTGTTGATGTGGGTGTGGAATGATAGGTACATGTCGAGGATGACACCCACTCTTAACCTGAGAGGAGGGGGAAACCGATGAGTTGTCTATGGTGGGAGGCATACTATGGTCCGACAGAGCATTGGTTCGACATGCGTCCGCACCTCGGACTAGCGCCTGCTCCCGTGCTTGCGGTTATGGTTAGGTTAGGGTTTGAGGTGGCTTGTAGTTTTTCGGACCAATGACTAGTCGGACCAAACACATGCACCTGTCTATGGTGAGAGTGAAACTGGTTTGCTTGGTGAGTGTGGATTTGGAACCTGTTAAGTTTGAGGAACCTGTTAAGTTTGAGGACATTTTAGGTGAACCAGGACTTGATTTCCTGTAAACAGGTACAGAGGGAGGAGGGTGGGATGATGGAAGAGGGTTTGGAGGAGACGTAGAGCTCGGTGTCGTCCGCAGGGAGGGATGGGATGTGAACAGGGACGAATAGTTTTCATAATCCTCATGGGGGTCCGTGCCGTGAAGAAAGCCTGATTGTTCAAAAAGGGGTCTTTGTGGGGATATAACATACTGTACATAGGGGAGCCCAGAAAAAACATCATTTGAAAAAGTTGAATTTCATGTTATAGGCCCTTTAATATGCAACTCTCCGGTAAAAAGGATTCTCTGACTGCTATTATTTCCATAGTGTACCATACCGCGCACTGTGCATGTGCCCATTTTGCTCGTACGCCCGCCCCCCATGACAAAAGTTTGAAACTTGCTCTGGCAGAATGGCAGGATTCTTTTTGTTGCATGAATGCATACTGCATATGACACGAGGCCAATGTATTGTTCCATCTGTTGACATAATAGATATCCCGTCCCACCAGGGTCAACTCTTCTGATATGTTCTCAACTAAATGGCATTATGACGTTTAATAACATATAATAATATAGTTTTGTCTTTTTTTCCTTCTTAAGAAAATGTACCCAACCACCCCCACCGCATGCATGCACGCACGCACGCACGCACGCACGCACGCACACACTCTTAATAAAAAATATTTACACCAATGCTCTCTGAGCCTGGATGTGTATCGATAACTGCTTCTCACAAGGCTGGTTAGAGCCTCTATCTATGATGCTGTTCTCAGACACATCAAGCACAAAGACCTCCATTAAGTTGTGTGACGTCCATAAGATGGACTTGTGTGGATGAGCGAGTGGCCGAGATTTTTGAATTTTGTCCTATGTCATCTGGGAATGTGGAGCAAAAACCTCATAGCGTCATTGTAAGCCACTCTGAGCCTCTGCATACTCATTACCCTGTAAATGCCAGAGATGAGCCATAGGCTATACAGAGTATACAATTCAATATTTATTGGTGTTTCTAGAGTAAAGAGTGAAGAGATTTGGTGAAGAGGGGGAAAAAGTGGAGGCCACTCCCACTGTGGGACCGTCACTGAAGTATAGGCCTATGAGGTGACAATAGACACAAATAAACATGCTCAAGTGCTCAAGAACGACTTGTTCATTGCGATGATAATAGCAAGGAACAATAGATAATGAGAGCACTTTGATTTGAGTTTTGGCACTTCCCACTGAGGAGGAGGCCTTTATTATGCTGTGGAAACCTATAGCCTTGCCTTTTTGACATACCTTTGAGTACCACTACAGATGACAGGTGTAAAAAGTGCACAGGGTTGGAAAGAAGAATTAGCAGAGCCACTCCATAAACGCTGTGAGTATGCTATGCACAGTATGTACTAAACGCAAACATTTTCTATGTACTTTTACCACCATGTATCTTATTACTTTTCCTGATTGTTTTTATGCATTTTATTTTGTACAGCACTTTGGAAACCTTGTTTTTATGAAATGTGATATATAAATAAATGTGATTAGATTGGATAGTATTCCCTAATAACACAAGTCCCTACAGTGTTCCTTCTCAACCATGCCACGCTTTGTATAGTTGACAATTATTTTTATAGTTGTCTGTTTGCTAGTATTATGTACTCTTTTTTTTTTTTTTTAGATATCCCTTTTGCATTTGTCTTGGGATTACTCTCACATATCCATGGGAGAATTGATATACAAATATTACTATGTTTAACAGAAATTGTATTGAATAGAATACTTTTACAAGAACAAGTAGAATTAGCGTTTCAGTGGAATAACTTTAAAAGTCCAAAACATTTGGTAAAACCATGGTTGTTATGGTCTAATAAAGGGTTGCTAGGGTGAAATAAATAAAGTACTTTAAATTATTTTGATTTGATTACCGGTACATTAAACTTAAATACGCTACTTTTTACTCACAATAATCACTTGTAGCACTAGTAGTACTTGTATAATTTTATAACTATACACATTTGTAAAGCATGTTTCATACATTACTTTTTAGCTTGTGTTTATTGAGCACCATGTTTGCATTACAGAACGTGTAGACAGAGAGAAAAATAAGAAACATTAAATTTTTCTTTTCCCCATTCCATTCTCCTCCCTCTGACAGTCTATTTTATAGACTACAATTCGTTTAGTGTTTTCTTTTCCTACATTAAAAAAATAATCAATCTTTTAATTTAAATTAATTAAAATAATTGTTTACATATTAAACACACAAACAAATCTAACAAATTCCACGAATAAAAATAAAAATAATAAGGCGGGACCATGAAAGAAGACAATAGGCAATAAGAACAATATGCACAAATAAGAATAACAGGCTGAATAACAGGCTTATACCTGAAAATCAGGTATAAGAGTTTTTTAAGCTGCTCAAAGTGGCAGAAGATCTGAGGGCGGAGCTTACTGATCAAAGTGACACATGTGTTCCCCATGAGTCAAGGAACAAGTGGAAACAAGTGCCATGACTTTGGGACAAACGAGGCATGAGTTATGCCTGTTCAAAGGTTTCATTTTCAAAAAATTGCCATAGCGCTTTGACCTATTGGAGTAAGACTGCTTTCGGTGCTATTTGGCATGACCCTCTACCATACTGTACAGTTGCAAAAGCATATGACGCTGCATGTATGTATTGGGGACAAAAGAAGAAAACTAGCAATTTTCATTGGCTCATAAAAACTCACTTAAAAGAAATGTACTACGATTTCTTGTCTGTATTGGTCCAAAGTTCACGTGTAGAAGTTTTCGTGCATTTTGATCAAAGATCCTGGGAGGTGATACATTTGAAATGTTTTTCATATAATTAAAAATGGCAGGTGATCTAAAGGTCAGAGGTCAAAAGTCAGAACACGAAAGTTGTTCGGCATGAGAAGACACATATGTGTATCAAAGTGTCATTACCAACGGTCAAACGGTTCATGAGATATGCACGTTCAAAGTTAGCATTTTCAATTGAGTGCTATAGCGCCACCCTTTGGCCAATTGTCATGGGCTTCGCATAGTCACCGTTTGGATTCCTGCGTTTCACAAAAACCGACTGCACGGTTTAGCCAGAACAGCTATTTTTGGCTTTTTATAGAAGTAGTGAAAATAGCCAATCTACAAGCTTGCAATGCGAGGTGTGTGCATTTAGATTTTCACTATAGTTAAGGTCCCAGGCACACGTCAATTCTCTTTTTTGGGCCTCGACCTGAAATGTTTGGGAACATACATTTCATAGATTCATACGTACATAGATTATCACAACAATGCAACATGCAACTTTGATCATTTTACATTTCAGTGAGTTGCCTTGGTTGTGATTGACTTAATTTGACTACCACCAGTAGATCTCATGTGCCAAAGGGACAGGAACATTGCCACTGGTAATTAGCCAGATGGAAGGATTGATATGATATATGAACATAATTTGTATAGCGCTTTTCAAAACATAGTTCCAAAGTGCTGCACAGAGCAAGATTAAAAACAGCAAGAAAACAACAAAAACAAAACGAAAATGGCACAAAAACCAATAACAAGAACGTATAGAACAGTTAGGAAACACTGTGTGGATTTTCAAACGCTACCCTTATGTGCACTGGCAGTGCGTTCCACAGTCTAGGTGCCCGAGCGGCAAAAGCCTGATCACCCCGGGTAACTAGGTTTGTACGAGGGACATCCAGGAGGGCCTTAAGGTCCCCACACACCGAGCGCGTTTTTCGGATTTTTAGCTGCGTTTCTCCATCGGTTTTCCGAAAAACGCGTCCAGTGTGCAACCACCTTTATTGGAGGAGGGAGGGACAGCATCTCACGGATGTAGATAGGGGCCAGCCCATTTAGGGCTTTGAACGTAATAAGTAGAATTTTAAAATCACATCTGGCGCTCACCGGCAGCCAGTGAAGATCTGCAAGTATCGGTGTTATATGGTCCCGTTTCTTAGTGTTAGGGCCGATTCATACTCCTATTGTAGAGCCGAATAAAAGTCGGTTCGGCTCTGTAGAGCCTACAATTTGACGTCATTTGAGGTTCGGGGGGGCGGGTACCGTCCTAAAGTCGGCTCTTCGGTGCTACTGAAAATTTCTGACGAGCCAAATTCATTTCGGCACTACAGCGCCGAAACAGCGGTAAAATAGGAGTATGAATCGGCCCTTAGTCAGTAGACGAGCAGCAGAGTTCTGTATTAACTGTAGACGGGATGTAATTTTCTTAAGGCCAGAGTAGATGGAATTGCAGTAATCGAGACGTGATGATATGAGGGCGTGAATAACCGTTTTGAGGTCCGGGGGTGGAAGGAATGGCTTGATTTTTGCGATGTTCCTTAACTGGAAGTAACAGTATTGGATGACTGTTGTTATCCGTTTATTGAAAGAGAGGTCTGAATCACCCCCAGGTTACGGGCTGCAGGAGTGACATTTGTGGAGAGGGAACCAAGTTGTGAGTGTAGTGCAAGGGTTAAGCTAGATTGACACCCAAACTATATTGTTATTATTATGGTTACCATTATGTAACCTTTATATTTTACATTGTGATATTTGGTAGCTTGAAATAGTGCTTCCACTATATCTGATAGCTATCGTTTTGGTACAGTCTTGTAGGAGTGTAACCATATAATAAATAACCAACTTTATCAATACTAAGTACTTGCATTGTATTTAGCAATTTTAAAGATGTATTTTTCCAGTTTTTCATGTGTCTATGAGGTGACAGTACTAGACACCCTGGAGTCGTTTTTATGTGCAATGGTGTATTAACTTTGTATTTAGGGTTTCTTCCTGGAGGCTGAAATAAACAGTAATATAGTGACATCACACTATCAGCCCCTCCCCTAACACCTCCCCCTTTATCATACAACTACAGCTGTGGGTGCGGCTTCAGTTCAGGTGGATCACCACATACTTAATGAACTGGTGGGCGTGTCCACATAAAAGCATGATTTTAACAAATACTGTAAACTTTTTGGTATTATATTATAATAATACCTGATGATCATGTTTTAGGGTGGAAAAAATGGTGGCACTCCATCTTTAAGAATACAAAAGAAAAAGAGGGGTTTAATTACTTTTCTATTCAATATCGCTACACTTGGTCTAACGATAAATGTGTGTATTCTCTGTGTTCATGTCAAGGTGCGTTTGTCCATGTGTCCATACGTGTTACATGTGTCCATGCATTTCCCAGTGCATTTACTTTTAAAATGTTTCACACAGATATAATTTCTTTGTTAAATAGTTACTGTCCGATTTTAAATCATTGAATCGTATTGTATCGCCATGAATGAACCAATATCGTCCATGTATCGAATCGTCAACCATGTATCGTGATACGTAGCAGAGTTAAAATAATTATATAGTTACACCCCTACTGTCAAGAGTGAGTACGGATGAGGACCCAAAAGCAGGAGACATCAGGCAGAACAAGTAAACTTAGAATGATCCGCGAATGGGCAAAGAAGGAAGGTAAATAGCAGGTCTCTCCCTGAATACAAATACAGGACAGACTCACCCAACAGGGAACTAGTACGAACCAACAAGAACACAAGCAAACACAGGACTTAAATAGATGCAGGATAATAGGGCACAGGTGAAACCAAAATACAATCAACACTAGGACAGGCTGGGGGACTGAAGGCTCATACATAGTCTGGATTTTCGGTGGTTAGGTGACCACCGAACTACAACATGACGTCACGAGCCGCGGTGAAGAGCAAACCACCGCCACCACTCCAGCCCTTCTCTCTGTTTTTACTCCACCACTCAACGTTATTTCAGCTCCGGTGGTCATCTCACCACCGGAGCGGTGGTCACCTCACCACCGAAAATCCAGACTATGAATAGGCCTTAACAGGACACAGGTGGAAACAAGATAGGTTAGACAAGCGTGAATTCCGTTTGTGTCCGAGCATACGCATGGCTGAGGTATGGTAACGCCCCGCCGTGGTGAGATTGAGAAATAATTAAATAAATAATAGGCTACAAGAGAATGACAGCTTGGCATGCGTAACAGAATGCAGCCTTGTAACCAACTTGTACGTTTTATTTTTGTAGAAGAGGCAAACTAATATTGTTTATGCCGTTTGCTTTGATTGAATAGCACGTATGTATGTTGTACTATGATTTGATTTTGACTGTGTTCTAAATAAAGTGTTAGTGTTGATTAGGCTATCATGTATTAATCTAATTATAGTAAACTAATACTATTACACTAAAATGGATAAAGATGAAGGGATCTTTTTATAGTACAATAATGTTTCAAGTTTACACAATCAACACAAACACACCCAAATCAAATCATATTATAGCGTGCATGTTCAATCAATTATTCCATCAAAGCAAACGGCATAAACAATATTAGTTTGCCTCTTCTACAAAAATAAAACGTAAAAGTTACAGTTCTCTTGTATCATACCATACTACTTGTATCATTTTCCACCACGGAGTAACCTCGCATCAGACTATCCAGCAGGACAGTCAAGACAGGCAGTGTCGGTAGGCCAATCACAGGCAGGCGGGGCGTCACCATGCCTCAGTATGCTCGGACACAAATGGAATTCACGAGTTAGACAAGGTAGGCAGTAACTAGGCAGACAGGAAACACTAGGAACCATACTACAAAAGAAGATACACAAAACCAAGGCAACAACAGAATAGAAAGCCAAAACCAAACAGAACAGGACACATGACCCATACAGATCATACTGAAATGACAGAAACATATCGTAATATGTCCAAAACCGAAATAAGGACAGGCAAAAGTCCAGGGTCCGAGGAGCAGACTGTAACACGTACTATCTTGTTATGGTTCAACTTGTTCTTGAAGCAGCTACAGTATAACTATGGTCTGATCCCTATGCACCGTGCGGCAGAACTACCACCGTCCTCCTGAGGTTATTGTAGGCCTACTTCTCCCCATGATATCATGTACATTACATAACCATCACGGCTAGAAATATTGTCTCGACTCCTATAGAGCGTCGCAGTCCCACCCCCTTTCAGAACGACGAGTGGCCCAGGAAATGAATCCCAATGCATTTTGCCCATAGGCTTTTCTTAAAGTATTTATTTAAAGACGGTTACGCCGCGGACAAAGCCAACTCGGATCGTGACAAATCATGACAATGAACACAATATTTTGGGCCGATCAAATCATTAGAAAGAAGAAAATAAAGGCAGGAGACAACACTATTTGTTTTGTTTTTCTTCTCATCTTGAAAATGATGCCTTTCCAGAAGATATTATTTCCTACATTTTTAGTATGTTATTTAGCATACCCAATACTAATAGAATCCATTTAATTATTTTCGTTTGCGATGGGTATGAGCAAAAGGTTTTCTAAAACCAACAACATGCCAAAAATAAAAAAAAATGATTTTAACGAATTGGGACCCAGCTACATAGCCTGGAGAGACGATTGCTCTACGCCCACTGTGACATATAGGCTAAGTAGCCTTGTCGAGCCATGAGGCCCATAGGGCAGGAGCCTATCTCTTGTTTCTGTATTGTGAGGCAGCTTGATGTACAAGTACACCCCCTGGACATGACGCTAGTATGTCGTAGGGACTTACCCCGAATCCAACCCTTGATGCTGAGTGTCACGCACTGAGTTATGACATAAAAGCTCTGTGAACTATCTTTCGTCTTCCTCCCACAGGCTCAGTGAGACAGAGATGTTACGGAAGATTTTCGTGGTTCTAGTGGCTGTCAGCACGTTCGCGGTCCTGCTGAAAGGGTGAGTGACCACACTGCACTCCTGCAACGAACAACTTGTCGTTCACAGTCATACTAAAACTATGACAAAACATTGTCAACTTTTTCACAGACAAAAACTAAATGAAAATTAAATAAAAACTAAGCTATGATGACTAAAACTAAGACTAAATGTATTTTCAATTTCATAAAAAAGAAATAGATCAAAGTGTAAAATAGCAGATCTACAAGCTTACAATGCAACCAAGTGTAAAATCAAGCATTACGTCGCCAAAATAAAATGAATTAGAATTAGACAACTAAAATCACATATTTAGTCGAGTAAAAGTAGACTAAAATTAAAACATGACTACAATATGACAAAAATTTTATTCAAGTCAATGACTAAACTAAATCCTTAATTTGGTAACATCCTCCCTAATTGCCAAAAATACCCAAATTACTAGGTCGCCGTCACATTGTGACACGCTTGTAAATTTTTCGCCATTCACCATTCAAACTATAATAATAATAATAATAATAATAATAATAATAATAATTATTATTATTATTATAAAATCTGCAAGCAGCAATGACCGGGTCCTCGCACGTCTGTGCACGTTACGGACAAATATTGACCAATCAGAACTGGGAGGATTTTCAACCGAGTACAATGACTCTCTAAGAAAACTGTTCAGAAGTTAGGACAAATTATAGAAACTATGACATATCGACGAATCAGAAGAGTTGCGAGGATAATTTACTCCAATCATGGACAAGGACTTTCAATCGAATCAAGTGACATGACTCAAAAGTCTGTACAACAATGGTTATTTGTTTCAAAAACGATTTATACCCTACAGTATAACATACGTATATAACGACACAATGTGACATAGCTGTTTACAAAATGCTGCACCGCTTCCAACTGTATATACTATTACTTTCCCCATTTTCAACGGTTTTTATTACATTTTGACACTTGCTTTCTCATGCCAATAAAGCTCCTTTGAATTGAAAAATCAACACCACCCCAAGTCTGAACGACAATCAGTTCAATACAAAAATACAAAACTTTGCAAACCTTGAATATCTGGTATTTTCACTTGCTGTTTGGTGTTGAAGTATGTCACTTTGACCACGGTCATGTCATTTTATGAAAACTCACGATTTGGATAACTTTTCATCTTACCACAAAAGATCAAAGGATCTACTGAACTAGAGAAAATAAGAAAAAAAATTATCGCTATAACATTTTGTAAAAAAATACATACTGTATTTAGCCCCATGCTCTAATGCCCCCCCCCCCCCCCCCGGCAAAAATCAGCTAAAATCCCTAAAACGAAAGAAAGCAGCAAATGAAATAACCTTCATCTTTTACTTTCTCTAATAACAACCTAAAACATGAACCTTGGTTGAAAAAAAAAGAGTTGTCCTTTTAAGGTCTTTTGTGTACACTGAGTGAGTTTGATTTGGAACTGACCATCCTGATACGAGGAGTTCGTTAAACTGTGCCCCCTGAAAATGGCATAAATTGTGCAAAATGACACAATACATTCAACATGGCTGACTTACTGTCTGGTTTAGGTCATGGTGCCAAGATACCTTTGTAAGTCTGGACATGATACAGGTGTGTACCAATTTGTATACGTAGACGAAACCGTATGGTGGGGTTTCAAGCACAAACTTTTGTAGGGGGCACTATTGATCCATTAGGCCACCCCCCCCCCCCCCCCTTTGAGACGATTAAAATGTCCTCCACTTGTGGGTAGAAAGCAACTTTTCTAATATGTTTAGCGCCTCAAAAATGCCATTCATTGTGGTTAAAATAATATGAATAATAATCATTGCAATTGGGCTTCGCACTACTGCTCAGTGCTCAGGCCCTAATAAAACGTTCTGGTCCACAAAGGGATATTTGTTTTCACATCAAATACACATAATACATCTGGTAGACATATTACAAGTAAATTAATTAAATGTAAATGCTCTCCCCTCCAGGTATATGGAGGCCTTCCACCTGAGCCTCTTTGCACCATCTCACCATTCTCTACCACCATTCGCAACCAACCACTCTCAGTCAGTCTCAACCAACCACTCTCAGCCAGTCTCAACCAAACACTCCCAGCCAGTCTCAACTGACCACTCTCAGCCAGTCTCAACTGACCACTCTCAGCCAGTCTCAACTGACCACTCTCAGCCAGTCTCAACTGACCACTCTCAGCCAGTCTCAACCACCCACTCTCAGTCAGTCTCCACCAACCACTCTCAGCCAGTCTCAATCAGCCACTCCCAGCCAACCCCAGTCCTGAAGCCCAAACAGACCAACGTGGTTTTCATGAAGACCCACAAGACGGGAAGCAGCACCATGCAAAACATACTGTTCCGCTTTGCCGAGCGCCACAACCTGATTGTGGCGTTCCCCATAAAAGAGTGTGGCCACCTGTTCTGCTACCCAAACTCATTCAACACCCGCTTCGTCCACCCAGGCACCCTGCCAGCCAACATCCTCACCAATCACATGCGCTTCAACCACGCTCAGGTGCATACTTTTTAAATTTGGAAGCATTGTCATTATTGTTTTGAGTTTGTATCAGTCAAAGATACAAACATCACTGTCCATTGTAGACTTAAAGTGTCTCAGTGTTGATGTATCCATTTTTAACTCACAGTGTAATGTAACCATTTTACTAATAGTCTGTGAAGGAAGAGCTTAGGTCTGTTTGTGGAGGTGATTCCGTCACATATACTTAAATATAGTTTAAAATTAATCTAGGATAAGGAAACCTGGTCAGGCACTGGCAGTGAACCTAATGAGTCCCCACACCTGTCCAATTTCCAGGCTCTGCCTGAGCCAATTGATTGCTATGGCATTGGCAACCCCAGCCTACACCTGCCGAATTCCCGCCCTAGGACACTAGAAACACTTTTCCTGGGTTTTTGTGTGTGCAATCCCTATCCTGGACGGGTCTGTAGACGTAAAAACAAATTCACTGAGTCAGTTTGCACTCTTCACACATTCTCCACAGACGTTAACTGCAACTTTCCACCTGTGAAAACATCTGTGGTTTTACTGTACATATGATAATAAAAATTTTATCTTGCAGGTGCGAAGGGTCATGCCGATAAACACTGTATACATCACGATTCTCCGAGAGCCAGCCTCCATGTTTGAATCAATGTTCAATTATTTCAAACAGCAGTGTCAGAGTTTCGTGAATGCTCCCTCCTTGGAGGTCTTCATGGAGAATCCCCAGCGGTACTACCGGCCGAACGAACCGATCATGGCTGCCCGCAACGCCCTGACCTTCGACTTGGGCGGTAACAAGGACCGGCCGGAGACAGATGCGGCATATATCGGTGACTTTGTGGCAGAGTTGGAAAGCTCCTTCTCCCTGGTGATGATCGCAGAGTACTTTGACGAATCGCTGGTTCTGCTCCGCCACCTGCTGTCCTGGGACCTGGAAGATGTTCTGTATGTCAAGCTCAACATGCGCGCAGACAGCTCCAAGGTTAGCCTCGCACCGGGCCTCACCGCCAAGATGCGTGCCTGGAACTACCTGGACACAAAGCTCTATGACCACTTCAACGCCTCGCTTTGGCGGCAACTGGCGGCCCTCGGTCCGGCCTTCGTGGCGGAGGAGTTGCACCTCATGCGACAGGCCCAGGAGAGGCTGATGCAGAGCTGCTTTGGAGACCGGACGCCACAGCTCCGCTCGGCATGGCAGATCAAGAACGCGAAACTGCGGCCCTGGTCGCCCGGCAACCATGTCGAAATCATGGGATACGAGCTGCCGGATGGGTTGTCTAGCCAGGACCAGAAGCTTTGCCTCAAGCTGATCATGCCAGAGGTGCAATATTCAACTCTTCTCCAGGACCGCGAAATACATAAATAAAAAATAAGATCTCAGACACCTCCTGTACTTAAACCTCCACCCATGGAACCGTATCAAGAGGCAGGACCCTTTTTACACTGTAAAACCCTCTGTTTTAATTGAATGTATATAATGTATAAATTAAATCAAAAGCCCATTTTGTTTCATTAGTACACTCCGAGTAAGGGTCCATTTGCTTCCCAACTGTCAATCATTTAGCTGACCTCTTGATTGGACCCCTGGAATCCGGGACCCTTATGCTTTTTATGCTGAATCCCTCCAACTGTTGGGCTGGCTGTGTGTGTGTGTGTGTGTGTGTGTGTGTGTGTGTGTGTGTGTGTGTGTGTGTGTGTGTGTGTGTGTGTGTAGGTAGGCAAATTAAGTAAAAATGTTGGTTTTCACATAATTGTAAATATTCTTGCTTTTGTGAATATTTTTCACATCTTGTAAATGTATCCACTGTCCTGCCGTCTCCCCATATTTGACTGACATAAATTTTGTAATGGCTAGAAAGTAGAAACATATAATTCATGTTGTTAAAAAAATAAGGGCAAGAAGGTATTTTATCTCTGTGATTCATGTGTCTTGCAATTTGTCACGACTGGTTATTGCCATGGCAAACAAGCAACTAAAGAATGTAACTAGAAAAAGTGCCCTTCTGGGCACAGGTCTCCACCAGGTTATCCACAGATCCGTGCAGTTAGAGGTAAAAACACTTTTTGGCCAGTTATAGCGCCACCTTGAGGTTGAGTTGAAATTGTTCATGTGGCATTTTGTCCTCGGCCTAGTGGGAATGTGGGTGCACAATTTCACGGAAATCACGCGATGTGTTCATGATTTGCAGCATTTTGTTTGAAACTGAGCACTCCTGTGAACTTTGGAAGCCAATCTTAACCAATCAGGATGGAGTGTGAGAAATCTGAAAGACCGGTTTGGTTGAATGGCTGTAGAGAGACTGTGTACCAATTTGCGTGATGTTTGGACAAAATCTGTAGGTGTGCTGTGCAAAAACTTGTTTTGCACAAAGCGGCCTCCTGGTGGCGCTATAACAGGCCGTTCTGGAAGGTTTGGGGCAGAGGTTCATCGTTGGCATCCAGGGAGTGTGTGTGCAAAATTTGGCATGGACCGGGTTAACGGTGGCCGAGATTAGCTGCTAACGGACACACACACACACACACACACACACACACGGACGGACGGACGGACGGAGTGCAAAACATACTCTCTCCCCATGCCTTCGGCCTGGTGGAGACAATGAACAACAACACACAAGTGTGGTGACATCTAGAGAGAGGACGATGCCATGGTCTGTGCCCCTGAGACAACTGCTTCTACCTCGTTCACCCCAACACTACAAAAGAAAGTCAGCGTGGCTATGCAGAAAGCAGATGCACATAATTGAGAAAAAGGACAATCATGCACTTTTGTATATTGTATCTGTGTTCCCTCTACATTCTCCTTCCCCCTTCCAGATATAGGGCTGTTCTTTAGTTAACGTCCATATGTGCTTCTGTGATGTGAAGTGTTTATCTGAATTTATGAAAGTCTTTTACTTACCAAAAAGTTGTGCATATCAAACTGTTCTCAGTTAGAGGTCTAACTCTCAACATGATTATTTATTTATTTATTTGAGTGAAAAGCACAACAATGCTATTGTAAAATACCTTCAGGTTTGATTATGGTTTGATTATTTGTTGGATTTCTGGACTGGACTTCTCACCTTGTGTGTTCCCCTGGCTGTCCACTAGATGTCCTCAGTGTGTCATCCAGTTTGGGGGGGGGGGGGGGGGGGGGGGGGGGGCACCGTTAGATCTCCATATATAGAGCTGACCTGTTCTAACATTCCATGTGTTGATCTGACTTCATCAAACCCTGTACACTCAAGACTAGGGATGGAGCATGTTAATTTATATTGACAACGAGCACCTTATCGATCAGGCTTATTGAGCTGGGTTCTTATCGAGCCCACTATCGAGCATAGCACAGAACCAGTACATTTAACTAGGGCCTTCAAATAAAGAACTTTTCTAACAGACTGAGGAAATTTACCTTTTTACCAATAAAATAATATTAAAGAAACTGTTAACTGGTTAATGTGTACCATCACTTTAAAAGCGTAATTTTTGAGGGACGCTAGCTCCTCCTATATAGCTTTTGTCCCCACACTTCTAAATATTTGCCAATATTTGCCATAAATATTTACCAACCAATCACAGACATGAAGTCTGGGGCAACACCTATACAACCAATACAAACTGTATCACCCTACTGCAAAAAAAAGCCATAAGGATTATAAATGGGGTTGACTATATTCACCCCACCAATGAATTATTTATAAAATGTCGTACGTTGAAATTTAAGGATTTAGTAGAGTTAAAAACATTAAGAGCTTAAATGAAAACACTTCCAGACTGTATCCAAGGGTTGTTCACAATCAGAGAGAGCTGTTATTCACTCAGAGGAAAATGTATGTTAAAAAAAAAAAAAGAAAGGATCAACGTGAGAAGTAATTGTATAACGATAAAGGGTGTGAAGCTGTGCAATTGATGTGATGATGAATTGAAAGACTGTGGAGCTAAGGATCTTAAGGAACTTAAGAAGGTATTCAAATAAAAGTATTAAATAGCTATACAGAGTAAAGGCTCAATTCAAGTGGCATTTGTTTCTTTTGGTTTTGTGTGAAATTGTTACTACTGTGACTATTATTAGCATATTGTTTTGCTTGTTTTTCAGAAAGAAAAAAAAACTTGAATGTTGCACTGTTCAGTAGAAATGTAGGCATGTACGTCATATATTTTTTCATTTTTATTATTTTAATTTAATGGACAAAAGGGTAGACGTAATAAGCCTAGGCTTCAGTCTATACCCTTTTTTTTCCAGAATAAGAAAAAGAAAAAAACCTAATAATAAACTAAACATCAATTCAGTTGTTCATGAGATGATGTATGATGATGTACAATAAGAGCGCCTCTCACTTCACACGGGTGTGCCAGCATGGATGATTATATCTATTTCTTGATCGCCTCCCGTCTTTTTTTTTTCTTTTTTTTTTTACAATTCTATTTATATATTTTCAGGTTTAAAGACAAGACATACTTTACAAACATTCACATCACATACATACACATATACACACAAACCCTCCCCACCCTCCCCATTCAAAGGAAAGAAAAAAGAAAAATAATAATACACACGTACACAAACGTACACAAATGAAAATAATACAATAGATGATCGCCTCCTGTCTTGATAATTTAAACGACGTCATGGGTCGCTATGCTCGATAACAGGCTTGATAAGCCCAAAGCTTAATGATAACGGGTAAAACAAATACTTTTTCGGTTATCGGATATTGAGCTCCATCCCTACTCAAGACACGCTCCATGGCCAGTACAGAATTATTATTATTATTTTAGGGCGAGGTCACGTGCATGCATCGGCCATCCATCAGGGCGTCTTACTGGTATAGTATCGTATGGGGTACGGGAATTCAACTGGGGCCGAGCGCCCCCTTATGGCCCTTGGAAGAACTTACAGGTATGGTGGTGTGTGCGATATGAAGTGTGAGAATACCATAATGACAGTAATCCTTATTCTTATCCATATTCTATCATGTTCAAGAGGCTTTTGGAGAGAAATTATAGTCATTAATGTCAAGGAAATTATATGTTTATGCATAAGTCTACATCTATTCTAAGGTAGCATATACCTATAGACATGCTCATTACTTTACAGACATGTATTATATATACATACATTTTCATGTTTGAGCACAACATGCATTTTGAGAACCCACAAAATGCCTGTGTGCGCGCACGCTGTGCGCCCCCCCACACACAATCATTCTACAGTTGTGGTCCCCGGACTAATACCCCTGGTATATAGTATAATGCAACAAAGACACTAGAGGCATGTGGGACGATGTTGTTGACACGACAGACAGATATCCTGTTACCATCAGGTAAACTCACCTGGCAGGTTCTCAAATAGTGTTATGATGTTTAAAGGATCCTGGATCCTGATCCTGGATGTCACCTAAATGCTTTATGTCAATAATTAGTAATAACAGTATTTCGATTATATATAATCTCTGGGGGTCCATATAAAAGAAAGCAGCACACGCACGCACACGCACACGCACACACACACACACACACACACACACACACACACACACACACACAGCGTCGCAGTCCCGCCCCCTCGAGAGACCTGGAATATAATTCCCCGTTCATTTTCCTCATAGACTTTTCAAAAAGTATTTATTTAAAGACGTTTATGCCGCGGATAAATCCTTTTTCAAATGTCTATGGGAAAAATGCATTGGGAATTATTTCCTGGGCCTGGCGTTGTCATGCAAGGGGGCAGGACTCTATACATGAGGCCACTGTGGGACAGGTATAGACCACGTAACGTATTTAGTAACAACAGTTACACCAGTTAAAAGGCAGGGCATGTATGATGCCCAGTTTTGGCACTTCCCACCGAAGAGGATGCCTTTATGAAGCTTGAATAGGAGGCGTAGCCCGAAAGATCAGATGACAGATCTAAAAAAGCACAGGGTTGGAAAGATAAGCGCTCCAGAGACGTGGTGAGTAGGAAGCTATAGTCTATAGTCCCTACAGTATTCAGTAATGAGACGTGTTGTACAGTTGACGTCTTTTTATATAGTTATCTGATTGTTAGTATTGTTGGCATATGTACCAAAAAGATTATATTATATATATATATATATATATATATATATATATATATATATATATATGCCTTTTTGCATTTGTCTTTGGATTGCCCTCACATTTCCATGGGAGAATTGATTTGCATAGCATGCAGTTTAAATGTTTCCTTGGCATTTAATGTAATGTTGCGGCGGTGGTTCAGGGGTAGAGTTGCCGGATGGCAATCACAAGGTTGCCAGTTCGAACCCGGGCTCCCCCAGAGTTAGTGTTGAAGTGTCCTTGAGCAAGACACTGAACCCCTAATTGCTCCTGATGTGCTGGTTGGTGCCTTGCATGGTTTCTATGTAAAGATTGATATAAATGCAACATTGACCATTGGTTGATATAAATGCACCATTTTTACCATTTACAATATATTTATAGGAATATACAAGAAAACGTGTGAAATGAAAAACATTTGAAAGAAACCCTAGTGGAATAGTTCTTATAACTGTATAACCTAACCCCCTCGCCCCCCCACGCAAATCTGTAGACATGATCTCTATAGACTAGTCATGTCATGTGATCAAGACGGATCCGTTTGATTTCTCCTATTCCATTTTGATTGGTTAAGATTGACATCTAAAGTTTGAAGTAGTGGCCCGTTTTTGAGCAAATCATGAACGCAGCGTCCGATTGCGGTTAATGTGGTGAAACTGTGCACGTACATTCCCACTAGGCTGAAGAAGAAATCAGCCTCATGGAGGCGCTATAACAGGCAGAGTCTCGTTGTTACCTATAACCAGCCGCGTCACGTTCCTATAACGGCGGTGGGTGCCAAAAAAATAATAATAAAAAAAAGCCCAAACTGGTACACCCGATAGGCTACTATTTAATATTTCCCTTATTTTTGATACATTTTCTTATCACGTCTATGGTATGAAAACAATGCTAAGGAGTTGCTTCAATGAAATATAATTGCTTTAAGCTGAAAACGATATGTTTAATGATGTTTTTTAGCGTTGTTACATTTATCATGCATGCCAATTAATCCGACATGCGCAGCAATTGTAACACTGGAACAGCGTCCACGTTCGGTTTAATAACTCCCGACCTGTTTTATAAAAAAAATAACTTGAAGTGGTTTATGGTAGCTGACATGTGTAGGTCCGTTGCCTGAAAATATTACATGTGTAGATAAACGGATCTCTGAGTAAAAAAATGAAACGTGCAAAGTGTTACATCGTTGGCGGCTCTCCCCTACTTTATTTACAATTTGCTAATGAACACAGTGTTTCAGTTCACAACGAACACATTAAATTGTTTCAGTATTTTGTTTCAACATTTCAGCATGATCAATGATAAACAGCTAGCAGTCGCTTTCTGGCGGTCGCTTATTGACGTACCATTTAATGTACGTGATCCAGGTAAATGTCTCTTTCCAGTAGGGTTGATATTTTCGGGCATATTTTGCGGCTTTTGCTCGGCGGCTGGCTATTAGCTGCTCTTAAAAGAGCCGTTGTGTTGGCGCTGAAGATAGTGCTGTCAGCCTCGGCAGCTACTTGTAGAGTCGGTGTTCATCATCGTAGATTCGTAGTCAAATGGAAATGCATCCTGTACTGTAATGTATGTATGCGACATACTCTCTACCTGGCAGCAGAACAAAAGCCACCTTATTAGCATTTGAATGCCCATGGGCGGCGACCCAACACCTCTCTGGCCCGCGCCCGACGCTGCACAAGCTGGTATGTGACTACGTGACATTTTCATTCAGGACAGTCACTATACAGTGGGTGCATATTCTGCTATTAAAACAGAATGCCAGTGGGTGCAGCTGCGCTTCTGCACCCCCGGAGTTGACGCGGCTGCCTATAACTGCACCAATCTGCATAAAACTTTGTATTCACATGGAAAAATGTCTGGCCTGTATCTTCACTTGCGCAAGCAGAGCGTGCAAGTAATGTCATCAGTCAGGTGCTACGATGCATATGTCCCTTAGCAGCATATGATATGACGTCATATGCTGGCACGAAGCAGACAGTGCAGGTATGTTTTCCGTCATGCTACGAAGAGTATGTCCCATGACGTGATGAAGATATGTACCAATGTCCCTTAGGAGCAAAAGATATGACGTCAATTGCTGGCACGGGACATACGAAAGCAGACCGTGCAGGTATGTTTTCCGCGTATGTCCCATGACGTGATGAAGATATGTACCAATGCCAGGGTATAATTGGTTTACGATGGTGATGTAATGATATGTTTCAGTGTCGGGTGGATTCAAGGGACATACGCATCAAACCACCTGAGTAACCACATTATACCACTAACCAACTCAGAAATTACATATACATAGACATATCTTTATTACGTCATCATAGAGCATATTTAGAAAATTCCTCTGATCTGGTATACAGGTGATGACATGCACATTACATGCATAATATAATTACAATTTCTTTCTTTTTTTATAATGAGAGAATTAGCACTCAAAGCCTAAACTGGTGACCACCAGGTGGCGCTGAAAGAGTTAATTACGTTTATTTTTATTTTAATGATATTTAATTAGTTAGTTAGTACGAGTCGAGTCACCACCAGCTGAGCTTACGTCAACGAGGAATCTCAGGAACGCAATGTGTTGACAGCTGGGCGTGACATATATTAGCAGCGACATTGCCTTCATATGTAGGCAGAGATGATCGGTTTATTTTTCAATGGGGATTTCAATGCAACTAAAAAAATACATGAACCTGTGTACTGGCGCCCTCTACTGAAAGTGACGTCAGACTTCGGTGCTCTATTGAGAGCCAGTTATAACCCATCACTCACCCGTATTAATTACATCATTACTTAATTGATTCTTGTTGATGACGTAATGAAAGAGAAAAGGTTAAAATTAATTACCATCTTTCTCTTCAACAGATGTTAAAAGTATTTCATAGAGATATTTAGAGATATAGTTGCAAAGAGATCAATTTGGACCTTGTATTGCGCCAGGACAAAATAGACCTTTAGCCCGGATAGACGAAAAAAATGCAAATACTAAAGACCATCGTCGGCTTTAGAGGCAAGTTAAAGACAAAAATACAAGACTCAGGAAGTCTTGGAGGAGAAGAAGTTGACGGTGTTGTGATATACAACATGATATGTGTATGAGTGCCTATGCTGTGTACTTGTACGTAATATACAAATGTACAGGATATGTATGATGTACTGCTATGAACTGTAACATACTGACTTTCTGGTTAGCCACTGAAACCATCTCAGAGAGCAAGGCCACTTGCTGCTAGCGCCAATGTTATTGTTATGTCTCAGTGGCACGTCATGAGGACACAAGGATCCAGACCTATATATGATTCTGTATGTGTGTAATAAATTGTGAACCTTTGGCGAGATACTGTCTGAGTGTCCCGTTATTATTGTTCTCCCGGGCCCGTCGATCGCCGCCGTTACCACAGGAATAATTCAGTTGGATTATCACACACCACCCAGCCTGCACACACACTACCGGTCTGCCAGAACCGGACCAGGGTCCATACCTGAGATTACAACAGACGGTAAGAAGGTTTTCCCCAAGAGCTATAGAGCAATATAGAGAAAGTTTGTAGCGGTCTACAGTACTTGCACGCTCTGCTTGCCCACTAGTAGGCCAGCCTACTTGTCTGCAACAAGCAAGTAGGCACTCAACAGAGTGCAGTTCTAGTTATTATAAATGAAAATGATTGATTGATTAATTGATCGATTCTTTATTTAAGTGCATGCTTCCAAAGAAGCCCAGTTACAGGACACCTTTTACAGTTCACATAAACAATGACAATAAACCGACATGATAGTTTGCAAACAATGATCAAGTGAATACTAAACTAAGTAATACACCCAAGATTCTTACAAGGCAGATTACATAATATACAACATAAAATAAAATACACCATTAGGCCTGTATACAATTGCGACACTTGCGTGTGATTGGCTTAATACCTGGCCCAAGAGAGGGAAAGGCTGGGCTTTGCATAAGATAAAGCTCAGCTCAGGGGAGGGATGGAAGCTTTGCATAAGAAACATTCCATTGGATAGTCTACAGACAATGATCAGGGTGTCTGTGTTCGGGATGAAAGGAAGTGGTTAGGGTGTGCTCTATGCTCAGGGCCATGTAGTGTGGATGTGCAGACCTAGGTCTGCTATTGTTATTATATATGTGAGGGTCTGCCTTTGATAGCGCCACCAGGAAGCCAACTTATATGTGAAACATTGTTTTAATCTTAGTTTTTAAATGATTTTATTTAAATATCACGCAGATCTGTACACTGATTGAGTCATGATTGTGATCAAGACGGATCTGTCAGATTTTTGAGGGGCCTCCACATCAGAAATGATGTCATGTGGCAGCCAAGGATGCTATGGACTTTTAATGTTTGTCTTAAAGCATGCCCCCCCCCCCCCCCCCGGCCAATGATGCTATGGACTTTTAATGCTCGTCTTTAAGCACGCCCCCCCAAAAAACATCACGATAATTGTGAAGTCATGTGGCAGCCAGTGGGCACCCCTCACTTCACACAAGTGTGATTTTTTTTTTTGACCTGGTGGATCTAGTTTTCCTTGTTCTCCTGCTCCAATTCCCTCCCACCCTTCCCAAGATCTGTTCACCTGTAGGCACCGCACAATATGATATAACAATCATATGAGTGCATATGAGGCCACAAACAATCAAACTCCCTGAATATTATACCACATGCGTGCCAGTTGAAGCAACAGTCTACTGTTCCATTATGGTGTACATGTGACACAGAGATCATATTCCACCATTCACTTCTCTTCTCCCTGCCTCCGGCACAGTCTTTTAGTGTGCAAAGACAAACATTAAATGTCATTGACAATGAATGGACAATTTTGACTGTTTGTGTAAACACAAACATTGCGTATTGAGGACGCAAATTCTGATTGGACGGAATGAGATGATATGATGTACGATGATAAGAGCGCCCCTCACTTCACATGGGTGTGATTTGTATTGTATACAATTTGTTTAGTGCTCTTCTTCCCCCTTGCATGCCAACAACGAACGTCTCCCCCAAATTGTCCAGAGCGGCCTGTTATAGCGCCAACATGAGGCAGAGTTTTGTAAAACACTATTTTTGTGGGGCACTAGCCCCTCCTATGCCCAGCTTTCCGGGTTTGTATGAACACAAACATTGGCTTGTGATTGGCTGATCACCCCCTACCCCATAGTGATGATTTAATTGGCTGAGCAAAGTACATACTGTATTGAAGATTAAAGTGAGGCAGAAAAGAGAAGACGCAAAAAGTGATTGGCCGGAATGACATTTGTGATGATTTCATTGGCTGAGCAAGGAATGTGATGTATGATGATGTACAGTATGATGATGTATGATGATAAGAGCGCCCCTCACTTCACACACGTGTGATTTTTGAGGGCCGCTAGCCCGTCATATGTCCAGAACACAAACATTAAATGCCATTGATAATGAATGGCCAGTTTTACGTCATTATCCTAACACAGAAACTATAGTAAAATACGCACATTACTTCGTGGAGGTGCTGATGGGTTCAAAAAGTGACATAGGAAAAGAGGAGGGAACCCGCACACTCATATGCTCCAAAAGGTATATTTTATTGACGACGTTTTGAGCCAAGGCCCCTCATCTGGTCAAACTCAAGATGTGAGTGATCCACCCACTTAAATAGACACGTTACTAGTCAGTGGGTGGAACCAACACAACATGGTCATTAGATCAAGTAATGAAATAACAATAAATACAGTGTTACACATTTCTCAAATCCACAACAGTGGAATAAGCAAAAAAGGACATCATGATTACTATAGAATCTAAAAGTGATTCACATAATCAGCCTTGGCTCGAGCCTCAGCCTTGGCTCGAAATGTAGTCAATAAAATATACCTTTTGGAGCATAAGTGTGCGGGTTCCCTTCACACAGATCTGTCCAATTTCCATATTTTTATAAGTTTTGCATGCACATTCCCACGAGGCGGTCATCCTCATGGTAGCGCTACAACTGCACCGATCTGCTTGAAACTTTGCACGCACACTCGCTAGAGGCCCAAAATCCATATGGCCACCAATGCACATTAACAACCTACAGGGCTGGACTGGCCACAGGGCATACCGGGCATTTTCCCGGTGGGCCGTGACCGTAGGGGGCCGCCATGATTTTTTGACAGGCAGGCCAATAGGCGGCAGGCCACCAGGAAAGGTCCGGGCGTGCTGCCATTTTGCCAGTGCCATCATGATAATTTCACTGTACCTGTATCAGTGAGTGACAAATAAACCCTCTACAAAGGGTTGTGTAGTTGTGTATCATTTAGGCCTATGTTGTTCTGTAAAAGTGGTGGTATTAGGGCCGCGACGGAGCAGGCGGTAGAGTTTCTGCTATCTGCGTGCTGGTTGTGGTGGGCCGGTCTGGGCCAAATTCACGCGAAAATGCCCGGGCCGAATTTTTGTCCCAGTCCAGCCCTGACAACCTATATAAGGCAACATTATGGCATTAGAGAGAGTTTGCTCTATGCCCACTCTGGCATATACGTTCCGTGAATTATCTCTCGTCTTCCTCCCACAGGCTCAGGGAGACAGAGATGTTATGGAAGAAGATATTCCTGGTTCTGGTGGGTGTCTGTATGATCACCCTCCTGCTGAGATGGTGAGCATCATTCACACCAGTGACCTTTTTTCACAGACGAAAACTAAATAAAAACTAAGCTATGATGACTAAAACTAAGGATAAATATATTGACAATTACGGGGGGGGGGGGGGGGGGACAACAAACTACTGTATAATCTGTCAAGGGAACACTGAACACTGGGAGGTTTAAATAGACACAAAGACTAACTAGACACAGGTGCAACATAACTACAATCAACACATGATTGGCTGACACTAAACAGGTTACAGGACACAGGTGAAATACAATGCTGACTGGTGAGACAAGGCAGGTATCAACAAATGGAGCAGACAGGAAACAATAGGAACACAACTACACAATAAGAGTACACAGTTTGTGACAGTCGCAAATGATACAGAGACACCTCCCTGACGATAACGCAGAGACAGCTTGTTTATTTTTGGACCACAATACGATTTTAAGATGTCCCCATGTTATTCTCCATAGAGAAATAACTTCCGTGAACCAAGGGAATCGTGGGGACGAGCGAGTGATGTCAGGACTTTGGTGCTCTATTTGGATAAAAGCTATATATACAAATCACGCCTATGTGAAGTGAGGGCGCTCTTATCATCTAAACTAACAATCTCTAATTGTCTATTGCTTCATTGTTAATGGGAATTGAATTACAGGACAGAAATGGCAATTTGCTCGTCTACAGTACATGACGTAAATTCTCCATTCATTGTCAATAGGAATTTAATCATTGTGTAGGACAAAAATACCTTTTTGCTCAGACACATGACGTAAACTTTCCATTGTTGCTGTTCGTGCATGAGCGCTGCCGTTCACTTCCCTGTTTACCGCTCAGAAAGAAAGGCTCATATCTCCTAATCTAGGGAGCTCTCCGTGGATTTGACCAGATGGATATACTATTACTAAGCTCTTAATTTCTGACTTCAACATGCCTCTGGTTTAAAATTATTATCGAGCAACTTTATCGTAATCATAGCGAGGTAAGCAAACAACATTATTTCTCCCGATTTTTGTACGGAACGGAAGGGGGGGGGGGGGGGGCTTTCAGAGTAAAAGCTGCCATATCTGCTCGGCACCCCGAGCACCCCGGGAAGAAATCCCGGCGCAGATTGTGTTAAGCTGTGTTAGGACAAAAATCTACCTATAGCTGAATATAGGAGGAAAAAGTTTGCTTTCTCTGTCCCACGTATTTACTAAAATTGTTAAAAGTTTTGGAATTTATATACAGATGAGCCCCTTTAGACTAGAGTGATCTTTGTGGTCCCAAGTGGCTGTGCTCAGTTTAAATCTACACAATGAGACATATTAGCTTATACACAAGTGTTGTCAAGATTCAGTGTTTTACTTTAATGCAATCTTCCAAGGCTCCTTCATTCAATGTAAATGCTCTCCCTCCAGGACCATGGAGACCTTCAACCTGAACTTCTTTTCACCGTGCTCCCATCCATCCCCAGGCCTGAAGCCCAAACAGACCAACGTGGTTTTCCTGAAGACCCACAAGACGGGCAGCAGCACCATGCAGAACCTGCTGTTCCGCTTTGCCGAGCGTCACAACCTGACTGTGGCGTTCCCCATAAAAGAGTGTGGCCACCTGTTCTGCTACCCACACTCCTTCAACACCCGCTTTGTCCACCCAGGCACCCTGCCAGCCAACATCATCACCAACCACATGCGCTTCAACCACACTGAGGTGCTGAACGTTAAACTGTGCTTTCGTCTGAATGAACAATGAAGCATAGCATGCATACCTTTGACATTTGGAAGCATTATTATTTTGAGTTTGTGTCAGTCAAAGATACAAACATTGTTGCTGTCCTTTGTAAACAAATCGCTTTCAAGCATAATGTATTCAACATCTACAGCTAAAGCGCTATTCATAGTATGGATTTTCGGTGGTGAGGTGACCAAGCCACGGTGAAGAGCAAACCACCGCCCCAGCCCTTCTCTCTGTTTCTACTCACCACCGCTCAACGTTATTTCAGCTCCGGTGGTCACCTAACCACCGGAGCGGTGCTCACCTCACCACCGAAAATCCATACTATGAATGAACCTTAAGGCACCTCTCTCTCTCATCAAGCCATATGCTGCAAAATTAAATCTACAATGTTCATGTATTCATTTTTAACTAAAAGTGTAAATGTAACCATTTTACCAAGTCGGTGAAGGAAACACTTATTTATAGACCTGTATAGGTCTGTCTGTTTGTGGAGGTGACACTGTCACATACGCTACTTAATCGATGTTTATGAACCTACAGTAGTAATTCCAGTTCACAGCTACAGCGATCACGCTCTTTCATAAGTTGTTTTCACTAGCCCATACCCGGTTGGGGATATGACATAACAAAGTATATGCAGAGTTTGAGTTGTGTGGTGTGTACTGTATGCATTGCATTTTTATTGCTGAACATCCCAAAGTAGTAGTAGCAAGTACCATGCAGTAAGACGGCCTGAGTAACGTGACCTCGCCCCCAAAGGGCGAGGTCACGCATCCCCCTGGGTGACGGAAAACTGCCTCGATGTTGATTGGCTAGTTGAACTATTCAAAAACTTTTTTCAAAATAGTAAAAAAAGGCAAAGAAGTTTAGGGATAAGGGGTTTAGCGGTGACGAAAATGGAGCCCAATATCCCCAACCTAAACTCCGTCTTAACCGGCCACGTAGGTTGCTAACCATAACCTCAGTCTTAACCGGATACGTAAGTCGGACTAACGGGCATAAACTTAACTTTGAAAAGTTAATATACCCCATCAGGGAAGACATGCAGCGGCCTATGACATCATAGGAAACGGTGTCTGATCTCAAGACCACTTGTGTAGTAGCTCGAGTATTAATATATTCACCCTCTCACACATAGAAGCGCATGAAGGAGTCACATACATGCATCATGTGTGTGAAGACGTTCACTTCATCGGGGTCAGTACAGGAGAGTCCGTGTTTTTTGTTAGAGGTGAAATGGAGCAATGTAGAGACGTAGGCATCCAAAAACATACGGCATACGTGCATGTGAGTGAGTGCTGTTATGAGGCTTGGAGTGTCCAGTGGCCCGCGGCAAAATTAGACAGGAAACGAATGGTGGTGTAACGCAACCACGCATTCGCAGTAAAGCAAACACGCATGCGCAGTAAGGGTGAAGCTGTGGCAACCACAAATGCGCAGTAAAGGCCTATTCATAGTCTGGATTTTCGGTGATGAGGTGACCACCGCTCCGGTGGTGAGCTGACCACCGGAGCTGAAATAACATTGAGCGGTGGTGAGTAAAAACAGAGAGAAGGGCTGGAGCGGTGGCGGTGGTTTGCTCTTCACCGCGGCTCGTGACGTCATGTTGTAGTTCGGTGGTCACCCCACCACCGTAAATCCAGACTATGTATGAGCCTTCAGGGTATAACTGTTGGAAAATGCAAATAAACAGCGTTTGTTAATTTAGAAAAAGGGCTTTGCGGTGAGCTGCATAACATGATGGTCGATGTCAGTGTGCAAAATGCAGATACATACACACGCACGCACACACGCGCACACACACTTTTCTTCATTTATTAGTTTAGATATCTTGTTAACCTGATATTATAGTGATATTTTTGTATTAGGTGTGCACAGTGGCAGGCAAAGTTTGTGTTGTGTAAACACCTGTGGTTATAAGATGCTGAAACTTATTATGTTGCAGGTGCGGAGGCTCATGCCGAACAACACCGTATACATCACGATTCTCCGAGAGCCAGCTTCTATGTTTGAGTCGATGTTCACTTATTTCAAAGGGACATGTGACAGTTTCAAGAAGGTTCCAAAAGGATCCTTGGAGGCCTTCTTGGAGGATCCCCAGCGGTACTACCAGCCAAACGAACCGATCATGGCTGCCCGAAACGCCCTGACCTTCGACTTGGGCGGTGACAAGGACCGGCCGGAGACAGACGCAGCATACATCCGTGACTTTGTGGCGGAGGTGGAAAGCTCCTTCTCCCTGGTGATGATCGCAGAGTACTTTGATGAATCGCTGGTTCTGCTCCGCCACCTGCTGTCCTGGGACCTGGAAGATGTTCTGTATGTCAAGCTCAACATGCGCGCAGACAGCTCCAAGGTTAGCCTCACACCGGGCCTCACCGCCAAGATGCATGCCTGGAACTACCTGGACACAAAGCTCTATGACCATTTCAACGCCTCGCTTTGGCAGAAGCTGGAGGCCCTCGGTCTGGCCTGCGTGGCGGAGGAGGTGAGCCTCATGCGACAGGCCCAGGAGAGGCTGATGCAGAGCTGCTTTGGAGACCGGATGCCGCAGCTCCGCTCGGCAAAGCTGATCAAGAACAAGAACCTGCGGCCCTGGCAGCCCAGCAACAACATCGACATCATGGGCTATGACCTGCCGGCTAACATCAGCCATGGGTCGTCTAGCCAGGTCCAGGAGCTCTGCCTCAAGTTGATCATGCCAGAGACGCAATACAATAATGTTCTCCTGGACCGTGAAACACAAAAGTTCTCCTAAGATCTCAGACACTTCCTGTCTGGAGCTGGACTTGAATCCACCTGTGGAAACGTATCAAGAGGCCCATTTGATATGCTTTTTTAATTCTCTGGGACTGCAGTTTTTACACTGTAAAAGCTCAGTTTTAAAGGAGCTATAACATCAAATTCAACTTTTTCAATTTCTTTTGTGTTTTTGGGGCTCCCATATGTGTTTTCTATCCCCACAAATAACCAATTTTGAACAATCAGGCTTTCATATCATATCAGGTGCTTTAATGGAAATTGCTCTCAGGAACAGCTCAACTGATTTTGGTCTCATTGTGATGTCATCAATGTCACCCTACTTTGTATATTTCCTCCTTCTTCAGTCTTCAGTTTCAAATTTGCATTTCCACTTTGTTTACAATGTCCACAATTGTTGATTTTCCGAGCTGGCATGGAATGGAAACAAGCCTGGTTTTATATAGCATCAGTATTATAATGACTCAAATATTAAATAATCTGCATATCAGCACCCCCACCACCTCAGGACATTATGGTACTGCAGCTAAAACTGCTTTCAAAGTCCAGAAAGAAATGACAAGGCCTGGTTATATCAGAGTGGTGATTGAGGATCAAACCATTAGAAATAACTAATAGACATAGACAGTATGATATTAAATATTAAAAGCAGTTTTAAAATGCATGTTATATGCGTTTTAATATAACTTGTTCCAAGAGAATGTTGGAATCAAAAGCCTATTTTGTTCCATTAGTACACTGAGTTATAGACCCGCAAGTGTCCATTTGCTTCCTAACCGCAGAGATGAAAATAGGGTGTGTTTTGCACCCCAAAGTGCTGATTATTGATAATGGACCCATTAAACCAACGACCACGACCACAGGACGCAACTTTATCCTGCACTGAAGACGATAGCGCTCTCTTGGTCATGCACCATTGTACTGAGAAACATAGCACTCTCTCGGGACGACATCAGCGCAGCAGCACAACTAAAAACCCCTTCCCCACCTCACACTCACTCGCACACAGAGAGAGAGAGAGAGAGCAACTCCTCGATCGTCTTACTAACCTTTGTCTCAAATTGATGAGCAAAACTACCCACAATGTCAGTGTGTCACTTGCTCATTTGCATATTATTGCCAGCAGGCGATAATATGCCTGGGTCCCGGGACCCACGGTGCCGTGTCATTAGTCAGAAGGTTCATTGTTCCGAAATTACTATCCCTATCTCTAACCCTAACCTAAACCTAACCGCAAGCACGGGAGCAAACCTAAACCTAACCGCAAGCACGGGAGCAGTGCATGTTCGGACTAACGGGACTTCGGATCTATGGGCAGTTTCCGGACCCACAGGTGGTCAATGCAAATCCTACAAATGGTCTCCTACGTATAGGCGTGGTTTGCTTCTCCCCCGGCAGATTTGTTTTTGTTATTACAGCCTACTGCTGCACAAAGTTTGAGCATTGTGACAGTCAATCAAACTTGTCTTTATATACAGAAAAGCATTGACCACCTGTGGGTCCCGTTACATCCCGTTACATCTCTGTAACTGTCAATCATTTAGCTGACCACCTTTACCGGACCCCCAGTGGTCCCCACGTTTTTTTATGCTGTCATCCAAGTGAACTGTTGGGTTGTGTGTGTGTGTGTGTGTGTGTGTGTGTGTGTGTGTGTGTGTGTGTGTGTGTGTGCGTGCGTGCGTGGACATTAGTGTATGGCTGGCTGGCTGCACACACTGCTAGTAGACAAATGAAGAACAAAATGTTTGTTTTCACATAATTTTTAATATTCTTGCTTTTGTGAATATTGTTCAGATTTTTTTAATTTATAATCTCAAGTCCAATGTCCTGTTGTCTCTCCATATTTGTTCAAGACTGACATCATTTTTGTAATGGTATAAAACATATAGCCTATTTATTCATGTCAGTAAAAACAAATAATGGCAACAAGGCATTTTATCTCTGTGATTCATTTTCCGCTATTCGTCACATGGCTCTTGCCATGACAAACATTGGGGAGAGCAGGTAAAAGTATAAAAAGGAATGTTAATTAAAGGTAGGGTAAGTGATTTCCTTCGGTTAAAAAGCTCTATATTGTGATAGTACTCATTGCTATAGAGTGTTTGTTCAGTAACAGGAGCCTCCATTTCTCTACAGCTTTTTATAAAACAAAGTTCATTTTCAGGTCGGGATATCAATTTTATCCAATCAGGATAGAGACGTCAGTCAGGATAGAGATTAAACAAGCGGAATAGTAAATGATGACAAAGAAATGAGCAGACAAAATTGGAACACTATACAAATTAAGCTTATAAATGGCTACTTTCTCCTGATTGGCAACTACCTGAAATTTTCTTTCTATTAACCCTCTTATTGCCACCCCTAATAGGAGCTTTTCAGTGCCTTCTGCCAGCTCTAGACGACATATTTGAATGCCAATTTGTTTTAGTTTTTTTTTTAAATTACATCAATTACGTAGTGCAGGATTTTGCGATTAATTACATCAATAACGTCATGGGCAATGAAGGGGTCTTAAGTAATCAACTGGGGAAGTTTCATGGTGATAACTATTTCTTTAAAATCATCACCCTATTCACCTACTGTATCATGTACTTTATATAGGTGAAAATAACAAAAGGTGTGGTAAATATGAAAAAGCTACTCCTGTGGTAGGGCTATCATATATTAATTTACTATTGAACCTATAAACAATTTAATATAGGAATGGTTTTGCCCTCAGCTCATTTGTTAATGAAATCTTGTCTGACTCATGGCCTAGGTGAGACAATCATCATTTGCATGACTGGCTGAACCAGTAATGCAAACCATGTTTGCATTACAGTAAGAACATTACATTTTGCCCTTTTCCCCCAATATTAGATAAGTCAGTATATAGTTGAAATCCCAAATAATTGATAGAAGACATATTTCAATGGATTTTGTTACTATTGGGTATGCTAAATAACATACACATTTTTTCTTGAAAATCTATAAGTTCTGGAAAGGCATCAATTTGAAAATGATGCATTTCCAGAAGTAAAATTTCCATAATGTTTTAGTATATGTTATTTTTATTTAGCATACCCAATAGTAACAGAATCCATTGAAAAGTATTTTCTATCAATTATTTGGGGTTAATATTGGATTCATTGCAAACAGACCACTAGGGGGCGATCCTAACTCCTTTGCGATGGTTTTCTTTTAAACGTATGCCCATACTGTACCTAACACCATAGGAAGAAATCTAAAACTTGTCACCAAGTGCACAATCTTGATGATTTTGGCCCAATTCCCTCCCAGCTAAGGTGCCGCTCCCCAACCCCTTCCCTCCCACCCTTCCCAAGGTTTGTCCACCCGTAGGCACAAAATGATATCTTTTCAGATGATATAACAATGATATGAGTGCATATGAGGCCATACCGAAACTCTGAATATAATACCACATGCGTGCTAGTTGAAGCAACAGTCTACTGGTCCATTATGGTGTTGACACAACAGATATCCTGTTTCACCATTCTCCTCTTCCTCCCTCTGGCACAGTCTTTTTTTTGTATACAAAAATGTGTTTAGTGCTTTTCTTCCTCTTTTCCCCGTATCCCCTCCCCTTCTCTCCTACACTTCCAAAGGTCTGTCCACCTGTAGGCAAATATAACAACAATACGAGTGCTGTGATGCTGTGATTCAGACAATGAAACTGTCATAATCTTATACCACATGCCAGTAACTGAAGTAATTTACAAATCCTACTTTGTTTTCACATTCTCCCCATTCTGAATTCCCATAGACTTGTTTTTAATATCGCGTCTTGTGTTTCAAACATAAACAAATGATCCCGGTGGTTTGACTCATGGGTATGAAGAATCCACAGAGGAATCAAGTATGGTCCTGGAGGATGAGCATGGGGACAGTAATGGCCGTGGGAACACGAGTGATGTCACAAGTGGGTGTGGGTATACCAGCTGTGTGATTGGCTGGGAGTGTGTCACCGACAAGCGCAGGGCACGATCGTTCATCATTTCATTAATAAGCAGCCTCCTGCTACAATATGACTTGGAAATTCAACTTCAATTCATTGGCATTGAACATGAACTTGGATTTTAGACCTGCGATGCTTCCTAATGGCCCATATAGCATGAGTAGGCCTAACAACAATCGGAACATTATGAACGAAATGTTGCACATATGTAAATTGTAAAATGGCCAAAGCAATTGAATGGACTGGACTTGCTGGGTGTTGAAAAGCCGGTCGGGCTACTTTTAGTTTTTGTGGGTCGCAGGGCGGGCGGGTCATTGATTCTTATGTTGTTATGTGGGACGAATTGGGGTGGTTTCGGCTTCCATGTGGGGCGGGAGGAAATGCATATACATTTCAGTCCCTTGGTTGTGATGGACTACCACCAGTATCATGTGCCAAAGGGAGATACAACTTGGCCAGTAACTAAGTAACTAACCCAGATGGAAGTATTGCGGCCCTTTGGCTAGTTCTGGTATGTATCCTTGCATTACACTATGTGTAGAATATAGTGCAGAAGAAAAAAAGAACAATATTGTTATTAGAGATGTCCTGATACATTTGTTTTACTACTACTTAAAATGTAGTACCGATTTGAGAACTTTGTTTTTTGATGACTAACCACTTATTTTACTCCCCTTTTCTCCTACTTTATTTCATTGGCATGCCTTGTACTGATACTGTTATCACAATATTAATAGCCTGAAACGATTAAGAAAATATCTAATAGATTGCTTTGTTGGAACTCACGGTCTGATGGAAATATATTTTAATGACCTGCAACGAGTGGAGAGAGAAATAGGTCAATTAATGCTAATGCATTTATTAATCTAATAAGGTTGCCCTCATGATAACTTTTTATGATGTATTGCCAGCTTTTTGTTCTTGCTTAATGTAAATCGCTCTGGATTAAGAGCGCCTGCTAAATGCCTAAATTGTAATTGTAAATTGCCCTCCAAATATAGACAGTATATTGTTTTGGACCTGGTGCTGGTGGTCTAATGTAAATACCTTTTTAATGTGCTCCTGCTACCATGACTAGAAAGGACAACTGACTAACTAACTAGGCTAATCAAAATGCTAATGTGCATCTGATAGTGTCAGCCAACAAATATAAACAGATGGATCTAAACTTGTCAACTGTCGTCTGTTTTGGGCGATTTGCTGCAGCATTGTAAACACTGGGTCAGACTTGCTCCCATTGCATTTGTTGCCATCACGGCTAGAATATTGCCTCGACTCCTATTGCCTCATCAATTGCTGATTGATCCAGAATTCCACAACAATAGCCATACCCGTAGCCTGGAGAGTCGATTGCTCTATGACCACCGTTTCAAATAAGTTCTGTGAATTACAGTATCTCTTGTCTTCCTCCAACAGTCTCAGCGACACGGATATGTTATGGAACAAGGTTTTCCTGGTCATAGTGGCTGTCAGTATGGTCGCCCTCCTGCTGACATGGTGAGTGATCACACTGTGCACTCCTGCAACGAACAACCTGTCATTCACACCAGTGTTGATTGTGTATCAAAGTTTTATTGCTGACGGTCAAACCATTCATGAGCTATGCCTGTTCAAAGTTTGCATAGGCCCTTCAGGGTTTGACCCTTAATAAAAACTAAGCTTAAAGCTATGATGACTAAAACTAAGACTAAATATATTGATAATGTTGTCAATAATTGAAAACTAGACTTGTTTTCATTTTCCCTAACTAAATTGTTAGGGAGGGACAAGTGGAGAAGATATCCAAATGACCTAAAACCTAAAAGACAAGTCAATTCATGTTTGGTTGCACTCAGGTGTTGCACTCTAAAAACTACAAACTCACATGTCGCACTGCAATGCGTTATGAGCTATTTTCAGCATGCAACCAAGTGCAAAATCAGGCATCACAAAGCCATAAGGCCCACCTAATATATTTTTGACAACACAATCAACTGTAGATTTAGACAACTAAAACTAGACTTAAACTTAAAACATTGCAGATGAAGACTAAAATATGACTATAACTAAATGATATGGCTTACGAGAACAATACAATACTGGAACAATACAATGTGGAACAATACAACAGAACAGGTTGAATAATGTTTTTGTACAGTAACAAAAGGTGGCAACTTAACTTATAAGGTTCTGCTTAAATATACAGCAAAAAAGGCGGTTCTCAAACTTTTTCATGTCAAGGAGCCCCAAATTGACACTTATCACCCTGTGGATCCCTATTTGAAAAGATATGCCAGGCAGGGATCCCATAACAGAAGATTTTTACGGCTCTAGCAGTGATCTTCAACCATTTGCATTTCAAGGACACCTGCAGTTTGACATGCATTAGGTTACGGAACCCCATGCAATGGCATTTCTATCTCTGGAACCCCAATTTATACCCCTATTTCTCTTATGTTTTTCACTTAATATCTGCCGTCTCTCTTTAACTCTGCTGTATTCAAATGTTTTATTTTTGAGTGGTGAAAACACTCCAAGGTACAGCAATGTCCGTGTTGGTTAACCTACCTATGTGACTATGAGTACCAGTAGGGGCGCTGCCAGAAACAGAGAGAGAGAGGTAGTGCTGCACTGTTGCCTGCTAATGAGAGAGAGAGAGAGAGAGAGAGAGATGGAGGAGGAGGGGGAGAGAGAGGAGAGTTGCACCGCTCAGTTCACACAGGTGTGATTTTAGCCTATATCTCTCTACTTGCTTACCGTATAGGGCTATGCCAGAATTATTACAAATGGGGCACAGATTATACAGACCTGTGGTTGGATGTTTCTCTGTCCCATAATTGATACATTCTATTGATACACGCTATATATATACATATTTACTTGCGCAAGCAGAGCGTGCAAGAAATGTTATCAGTCAGGTGCTACAATGCGTATGTCCCTTAGCAGCATACGATGAGACGTCATATGCTGGCACGAAGCAGACCGTTCAGGTATGCACGGTATTTCCGTCATGCTACGAAGCGTACTGTATGTCCCATGACGTGATGAAGATATGTACCAATGTCCCTTAGCAGCAAAATATATGACGTCATATGCTGGCACGGGACATACGGAAGCAGGTATGCTTTCCGCGTATGTATAATTGGTTTACAATGGTGACGTAATGATGACATGTTTCAGTGTCAGGTGGATTAAAAAAAGGGACATACGCATCAAACCACCCGAGTAACCACATTATACCACTAATCAACTCAGAAATTACATTTACACACACATATATAGACATAGCATATGACGTGATGAATAGATGTACCAATGCCAGGGTATAATTGGTTATCGATGTTGACGTAACTGTTAGATAAATTCTGATATGTTGTTTACACGTCATGTCAAGTTGGCCACTCAATCATATTCTGTTGGTCAACATAGATAGAACTTTGGGCCCAGACCGTGTTCCACATATAGGTCATATTTTGTCATCTTGCCCTTTTTATTATTAGCCAATTCATTAGCCAATTAACTTTATATCAACAGAAGTGATATGGTTCAGTTCGGATCCATCTTGGAACCATTGATTATTCTAAATTATATTGATGTATTGTACTATCATCTGAACCATGTAGCACATTCTCTATGTAAATTGACTTTATACCTACTAAAATTATGGTTAAAACCTTAATCCTTCCTCTCAGAAGTTTATTTCCGTCACCAAATCATTTTTTAAGGTCTTTCTATTTTTTTATGGTGACTGTCATTCAAGATTGAAAAGGCTACTCACTCATTTTTAAGGTAAATACAGCACGGTATTTGGTCTCCCTGCTGGGTTATTGAAGGTATACATTTACAGTCCTTTCTAATTAGCATTACAAAATAGATATAATTTATTTGTAACGATGACATGTTTCAGTGTCGGGTGGACTAAAGGTAATGCCCCTATGTATACATGTATGCAATCTGACACAACTGCATGCCATAACAGGCATAAGTAATCATTACCATACTTCAAAATACTACTTTTTCTCCTCCAAAAGCAAGGTACGTAGCAAATAGCTAAACCTAATAATTCAATATTGCAAACGTTCTTTCACAGAGAGGCTGAGATTTTAAAGTTTGTAGCAGTCTACAGTACTTGCACGCTCTGCTTGCGCACTAGTAGGCCTACTAGTGTGCAATAAGCAAGTAGGGACTCAACAGAGTGCAGTTCTAGTTTATGATGTCATTATCAGACAAAACAAACATTAAACTCTGTCCATGTCAATGGCGTTTTTAATGTTTATTTAAGGAAAAACAAACATTAAAGTTGTACATAGGAGTCAAGTGTTGACAATATTCAGTGTTTTACTTTCATGGAAATGTAGGCTCCTAACATCATATGTGGCTCAGGGATGTTCCCTAATAAAATATGAACACAAAAATTGACTAATTATTAGTGAATAAATTAAATGTAAATGCTCTCCCTCCAGGACCATGGATGGCTTCCACCTGAGCCTCTTTTCACCGTGCTCCCAGCCATCCCCGGGCCTGAAGCCCAAACAGACCAACGTGGTTTTCCTGAAGACCCACAAGACGGGCAGCAGCACCATGCAGAACATGCTGTTCCGCTTTGCCGAGCGCCACAACCTGACTGTGGCGCTCCCCATAAAGGAGTGTGACCACCTGTTCTGCTACCCACGCTCCTTCAACACCCGCTTCGTCCACCCAGGCACCCTGCCAGCCAACATCATCACCAACCACATGCGCTTCAACCACAATGAGGTGCTTGCTTAACTTTAAACTGTGCTTTCTTCTGAATGAAAAATGAAGCATATCATGCATGTGTATGGAGGCATACATTTGATATTTAGAAGCATTGTCATTATTTAGAGGTCATGTCAGTCAAAGATGCAAACATTTACAAACATTATTGCTGTCTATTGTAAACTCTGTGCGGGCAACAAGTCGCTTTCAAGTATAATGTATCTACATCTACAGCTAAGGCACCTCTCTCTCTCATCAAGCCACATGCTGCATAGTTAAATCTAGTGTTCATGTACTGTATTCATTTTTAACTCAAAGTGTAAATGCAACCATTTTACCAAGTAGTCGGTGAAGGAAGCGCTGTATATAGTCCGTGGAGGTGATGCTGTCACATACTTAACCTAATAGGAACCTACATTATGTAATTCCAGTTCACAGCTACAGCAATCACGTTCTTTCATAAGTCGTTTTCATAAGATTTTACACAATGCTGTTCAAAGAGATATGAGCCTGGGCAAATCACACTGGCACAACAGGCATACACTTAAATAAACATGGCTCACATCATTAGGGATGCCAACATGTTATCTCAAAAATGTTATGTGTACTGATGATGTCAAGATAGCCTTTTTAAAGCTTACTGTACGCCACTGTATACTGCCCCCTTGTGGTACAGCTACAGTAAAGGTAAATATAATAAGTTGCGGGTGGCATATATGCTCTCAGAATCCTGCTATGAGGTGCACAAGTGCCAGTCATCTGTTCTCAGGAATCTAATGTACAGTTTTATGATGCGGTTGAATGACTCAAACAATGAAATGACTTTGGCCATGCCTAAGAAGAGCAGCATCAGGTACTCTTCCTGTTTCTGGAAACATTGGAGAGAGTCTGTATGTTTTTTAGATTTTTTTATCTGTTTTTGTTACTGTTTATTAATTTCTGTTGTATTGTCCTCTGTATTGTTTATTGTTTATTGTTTATTGAACTTGTAGTCTGAAATAGAGATGAACTTTGCATGTCTTCCCTGCAGTGGCCAATGAAATAAGAGGGACAATTCTGATCTGAAGATAGTTTGTGCAGTAGATCGAGTGTGAACATGCACACTTTACCGACCAATACCGACTGTATTTCGGCCACTCAAAAATGCTGCTTTTACTGTTTAAATTGCTTCATTGTAAACAATTTTAGGATTGCTTCGCTTGTCTTTATATCTTGTTAACCTGTTATTATAGTGATATTTTTGGATTAGGTGTGCACAGTGGAAGGCAAAGTTTGTGTTGTGTAAACACTGGTGGTTTTACTCTACAAATGATGATAAAACTGCTTGTATGTTGCAGGTGCGGAGGCTCATGCCGAACAACTCTGCATACATCACTATTCTCCGAGAGCCAGCCTCCATGTTTGAGTCGATGTTCACTTATTTCAAAGAGCAGTGTGAGAGTTTCAAGAAGGTTCCCCATGGATCCTTGGAGGCCTTCTTGAAGGAACCCCAGCGGTACTACCAGCCAAACGAACCGATCATGGCTGCCCGAAACGCCCTGACCTTTGACTTGGGCGGTGACAAGGACCGGCCAGAGACAGACGCAGCATACATCCGTGACTTTGTGGCGGAGGTGGAAAGCTCCTTCTCCCTGGTGATGATCGCAGAGTACTTTGACGAATCACTGGTTCTGCTCCGCCACCTGCTGTCCTGGGACCTGTACGATGTTCTGTATGTCAAGCTCAACATGCGTGCAGCTGGCTCCAAGCTTAGCCTCGCACCGGGCCTCACCGCCAAGATGCGTGCCTGGAATTACCTGGACACAAAGCTCTATGACCACTTCAACGCCTCGCTTTGGCGAAAGCTGGAGGCCCTCGGTCCCGCCTGCGTGGCGGAGGAGGTGAGCCTCATGCGACAGGCCCAGGAGAGGCTGATGCAGAGCTGCTTTGGAGACCGGACGCCGCAGCCTCGCTCGGGAAAACTGATCAAGAACAAGAAGCTGCGGCCCTGGCAGCCCAGCAACAACATTGATATCATGGGCTACGACCTGCCGGCTAACATCAGCCATGGGTCGTCTAGCCAGGTCCATGAGCTCTGCGTCAAGCTGATCATGCCAGAGGTACAATACAATAATGCTCTCCTGGACCATGAAACACAAAAGTTCTCCTAAGATCTCAGACACTTCCTGTCTGGAGCTGGACTTGAATGTCCACCCATGGAACCGTATCAATAGGCAGGGCCCCCATTTGATACGCTTTTTAAAATCTCTGGGACTGCAGTTTTTACACTGTAAAATCCTCAGTTTTAATTTAACTTGTTCCAAGAGAATGTTGGAAGAAAGCCAGTGTCCATTTGTTTTCTGCAGAGAAAATAGGGTTTTGTATCCAAAAATGCAGATTATTGACAATGACCCAGACGCGTAACTAGATGCCAGTGGACCCCGACGCAGGCTGATCAGCGAGTGCCCCCGACAGCACAACCCCCCTTGTTTCATCTTGTTTTTTCCATTTTTGTAACGGTATAAAACATATAGCCTATTTATTCATGTCAGTAAAAAAATAATGGCAACAAGGCATTTTATCTCTGTGATTCCTGTGTCCGCTATTCGTCACATGGCTCTTGCCATGACAAACATTGGGGAGAGCAGGTAAAAGTATAACAAAGTTATGTTAATTAAAGGTAGCGTAAGTGATCTCCTTCGGTTAAAAAGCTCTATATTGTGATAGTACTCATTGCTATAGAGTGTTTGTTCAGTAACAGGGGCCTCCATTTCTCTACATCTTTTTATAAAACAAAATGCATTTTCAGGTCGGGATATCAATTTTATTCAATGAGGATAGAGATGTCAGTCAGGATAGAGATTAAACAAGTGGAATAGTAAGTGGTGACAAAGAAATGAGCAGACAAAATTGGAACACTACAAATTAAGCTTATAAATGGCTACTTTCTCCTGATCGGCTGACATTTTGTCAACTACCTGAAAATGTATTTTCTATTTATTAAAGAGCTGGAGAGACATGGAGATCCCTGTTACTGAACAATGAATGAATGAATGAGTTTATTTCGAACATTATTTGAAATCAAATACATTAAAACAAAACAAAAAGAAAATACTCCAACAATGTCCGAAAAGGAGTAGGGTGAAGTATAAAACGTATTAAACCCCTACCCCCCTTTTGCTTTTACCCATATAACTTAAAAATATATATACATGTATACACATATATTTACAACAACCCAATTTATCATTGCTTAAAGGAAGACATGAAAATAGAGCAAATAAATAAAAAAATCGGCAATAACAGAAATAAAATCAATACTGGTAAAACCGGTACTTAACTAAAAAAATCCAAAAGGCCCACAACGGGCTGGATTGCCACAAAAGGTGCTAGGACAGACAGCCAGAGTTATGTTGACTCAATGCATCAACACCGCCCCTCCTTCTGTGTGGAGTTTGCATGTTCTCCCCGTGTCCCCTAGGGTAGGGTAGGTCCTCACAAAAAACATGCTGTAATCCTGGTCTCTAAACTGCCTCCCCCTGGCTAGTCGGGGCGCCTGATGGAGGGGAAAGGAAATGGTTGGAATAACGTGTTCCTTCCATGCGCTACGTCCAAAAAAGTACCTCCTAAATATAATAATTTTATATGACCTCCTAAAGTGGTTAATGTTTGGACGGAGTTGCACCTCCTTACTCAGTCCGTTGCACAGTTGAACTCCACAAACTGAGATGCACATACTCTTCGATTTTAACTTAACACAGTGTACTTTTAAATTAAGTTCTCGTCTTAAATTATAACCCCCATCTCTATCACTGACAATTTTTTCTACATTACCTGGTAAAAGATATTCCCTTGCTCTAAACATAATCAGTGCAGTCTTGTATTCAACAAGGTCCATTAACTTCATGATATGTGATTGTAAAAATAGTGTATTAGTGTGATCCAGATATCCTGCCTTGTTAACTATTCTGATTGCTTTTTTTTGCAGGATGCATAGTGGTTTTGGATTACTTTTATAGGCGTTTCCCCAAATTTCTACACAGTAATTGAGATATGGTAGGACAAGCGAGCAATATAGGGCCTATGTAGTGATTTATGATCCAAAATGTGTTTGGTTTTCCCTAGAACTGCAATGCTCTGTGCAAGCTTTGTTCTTTAGAGCTTATGGGGTTTCCAGCAGATTTTGTGGTTCAGTACACCCAGAAATTTATTTTCATATACTCTTTCAATGTTAACATTTTCTATAGTCAACTATACTTGTGTATCTATTGTACGGTTTCCAAATAACATGAGCTTAGTTTTGTTCAAGTTTAGTGATAATTTATTTATATCAAACCAATGTTTTTATACATTTGTAGACTCCTGGAGGCCCAGGGGCTGTCCCCTAATTTCACATATATATTTAACAGTTTGAGGGCTGAGTTGGGGGCATGTTCAGGCTTGTCTGTGGCGCCCTGTGGTGTGAGGGTAGGGGAGACGTGGGGTAATTCTATAAGGGCATTGTAGGAGGGGCACCCTGGTGTCGGTCCACCATCGGGTGTGTGTGTGTGTGTGTGTGTGTGTGTGTGTGTGTGTGTGTGTGTGTGTGTGTGTGTGTGTGTGTGTGTGTGTGTGTGTGTGACAGATCAGATATTCTCACGGAAACCTGTAGAGCAGGCTTTGTTTCACCTCTGTGAGGTGAACAGGCGGGACTGAGGCGGATTGAATACAGATTACAATAATGTCTCCACCTTTGCAGGCCGGATCTCTGAAAAACTCGCAGGTTAGCATTCAACAACCGGTTGTAACGCTGCTGTCTCGGCCTCCATCCATTTATCGTACAAGCCCTACCAGCACTGTGTTTTATTTTTTGCTTTACAGAGAATCGACGGGTAAGTCCCGTTTCATTATATTTCTTCTGATAGGATGCAGTATGATTATATATATATAATATTCTACCTCTTTCCTCCTACCTGCATTCCTAATTTCCTCCTGCTGCTTGTTTTATTGTTCCAAATAAATTATTCCATCTGAAAAGTCCTTAATTCAGCAACAGCTTCCAACAACATAGGCCGTGTTGGGACCCCAGAAAAAGTGCCTAGAAAATGAATTTCGTTCCCGCGTCATGGGCACTACTCCTTCAATGCCTTTTTTCATAGATAATACCCTTCTGAACTTTGGGTTAAAAGTTCTACTCATAATATCCTGCAGTATTTTGTCACAGGCCAGAAATGTATATAAAAGTATATAACCAAAAAAACGAAAATCTTGTGCTGCTGTTTTTGCTTGTAAAATGTGTTATATTGATTTTGGCAACACAAAATCTTTATACGTCATAAATACATATACCTAAAATCTGAAACAAGTACTGGTGCCTTAGTTCAGTGTTTCCCAACCTTTTTTGCTCCAGGGCACTTTTCATAGCCTAAAAATCTCGGGGCACACCATACAATGTATAGTCCTATCTATATATATATATATATATATATACACACATATACATACAGTGTTGGGATTCATAAAGTGACAACTTTTACAATATCTCCATTACCATTATCCAAATTATTAATCATATGCAATGTGAAATGCCACCTAATTCTTAATCCTTTTTCTTGTCTTTATTATGGGCCATCTTGTGAAAGCTGCATGCTTTTATTGTTAAGGGTCTCAGTTCTCACAGCCTGCATATTTCCACGTGCTAAAAATAGCTGATCGACAAGCTCACAACGCGTTGCGTAGGCAACGCGTTGTGAGCTTGTCGATCAGCCATTTTCAGCATACAAGCATAACACGTGTACGACAAAGAATAAATCAGGCATCACTGCGCTTCTGTCGAGGGAGGGAGATATATTTTGTTGGCCGAACGAGGCGATCATGTTTGGACATCTATGGACAGCTATTTTTCGTGGCACATTATGTTTAATCACAACAACGTCACGTTTACTTTACCTCCTCAGTGTTTGGGTCGGGGGACATGTAGGACTGTATGTGTCTGCTGTCTACGTGCATATGCGCTCTGCGCGCTCCAGTCTTTCGGGAGGGAGCGAAATGTAGCGTCTTCTGCATGCATCTAAGCATTAACATTTCAATGGCCGAGCGTCGTTAGTATATTGTTCCGTGTTGTTGTTATCGCACGTCTAATGGTTAGACGTGTGACAACGCAACAATAGGAAGCCTGCAGCCCAGTAGCTATAATATTGCTTTCGGGGGAGGGTTAGTGTGCCGCCTGATTTTGACAGAAAGTAACACTAACTTAGTGTTACTTTCTGACAAATCAGGCGGCATACCTGGACATATCAAAGGCACAGTAAAGTGCCGCGGTACATAGGTTGAGAAACACTGCCTTAGTTTACTCATATGTGAATCTAGATCATGAAATGTAGCAAATTTGTTTAAAGAAAAACGCTTCAACTAACGTTATTGGCACCCAGCTAATGATTAAGCTAGGGCACCCGAGCCTGTGACCTTCAGGGTCGCCATGGCGGCCAAATCCAATATGGCTGCCACCTAGAACAGTTTTGGCTGTAACATTTGAACAAGATGAGCTACAAATGCGGTGTCTATTTAGTTATTTGACTATTACAAACACGTTATACTTATCATTACAATGGGGTGTGTCTGGAACCATAATTTGCATTTCCAAGATGGTGGCTATGTGAAAACGAGTTATAACTTAACTTTTGACACTTTCAGTCTAGTCGATTTTATGTATTTTAATCATTAGAAACACATTGGAATGTTTCAATTCATGATTAAATCTATCTAGAACACTCAGGTTTGCCATTATGGTGTACAGCTTCATCGCTGTATGCACCTAAACCATCCACTCCATATGAGGTCCCCACGACGGAGCCCACGTCTTCCTCACCAGCCATTTGCAGCATCCTGTTGCATACGCTAAAAGATCTGAGCATTCGAGAAGAACACATCATCAGTGCATCAGAGTAGTCAGACCAGTCCAACGACCTGTTTAGGTGCACTCGGAAACTAGAAACTTGTAGTTGTCTACATTCTCCACTAACTCAGCATTTATGTTGGAGGTACCCTCTTGGTCATGTCATATAGTCCACCACCATCTCCTTGGTCTCGCTAGCATTGAGCCATGCATGCTCAACAGTGTTGTGACCTGAGATGGAGGGATGCAGCTGACCACTGCAATGTCATCTGAAAAATTCTGCAGGTGACATGTCTTGTAGTTGAAGCAGATGTCAGATGTTTATAGACGAATTCAGAAACGGGTCTCATGGTCGCAGCTTACGTATTTCCTGTAGGCGGACTCGACATAGCTGCGGGGTTTAAACCCTCACCAGGTGCACCTCTTCTACTACAGTGAACGGTAGAGTGACTGATGTTAGTCTGCCTCAAGTCAAACCTTACTCTTTACTCTTCCAATGTCCACCTAGTATGCAAACTGAAGGGGGCCAATGTAGTCAAAATCGTCACTCACCGATTTTATACATGTGGTGGGGAGCTCAGAGTGGAAAGTAGGCTTTCTAATAACACAAGCTGCCTTTGTATTGGTGAGTATAGTTAAAAGGTATTTATATTTCCGCAACAGAGGAGAGGCTGGTCTGCATTTCATGCGAGAGCAGGAAGTCAACAGTCCCATAGCTCTAATGAAGGCATTAGACTAGATCTATAGATACTATACTATACTATACTATACTGTTACGCCAACACCTATGTATGTATGATTGGGCGTACATACTGTAGGTGGTTCTGGACAACTACATATCCAATCAACTCGACATCGGACATACAAATTTACCTGGAGTCAGCAGCAACGCACATGCCGAGTTTGAAGTTGGTCGGTTGGACGATTTTCGAGATAAGTCTACTAGATGGACGTGTATAGGCACGTACAGTACAGAGATTTTGTGCATTCATTATTTTATACTCCTATCTGTATCAATAGGAATGTGTATATTAGAGTGTTCTAGATAGACATAATCATACATCAGAGCATTTCAATGTGTTTAAAATAGACACCACGTTTGTCAAAAATGTCAAAAGTTCACTCGTTTTCACATAGCCATAGGGTTCCAGACACACCCAATCATAATGATTGACATAATGACATTCCAACACGTTTGTAATGGTCCAAAAACATGACAGACACAAAGTTTGCAGAATGTAGCTCATCTGGTTTTACAGCCAAAACAGTTTTAGTTAGCAGCCATTGAAAGGTCGCCAGCTGTACATTAATGTCAGATGCTGTGACACGTTGTGATACTTGAATAAATGTTTCATACCATATGTTGTAATAATTCTGACCTTTATTGCATTTGTCTTTAGTCTTGTCCATTTTTTGCATTATTCAATTTAGGGGGGTGTGGTAACAATTTGATAGATTTGTAGCCTTTGTGGGCCGAGGTTCTACCTTTCATTACACAGTAGGTTGTGACAATTTTTATGTATGAAATATAAGCTTTTGGCTAAATTTACTATGTGTATGCTTCATGTGCTGTGTGTGCCAATCACTTAAGTTGAAGCATTGTCTTTAACAAATTTGCTACATTTCATGATCTAGATTCACATATGAGTAAACTAAGGCACCAGTACTTGTTTCAGATGTTAGGTATATGTATTTATGACATTTGAGAAAGATTTTGTGTTGCCAAAATCAATCAACACATTTTACAAGCAAAAACAGCAGCACAAGATTTTCGTTTTTTGGTTATATACTATATTTCTGGCTTGTGACAAAATACTGCAGGATATTATGAGTAGAACGTTTAACCCAAAGTCCAGAAGGGTATTATCTATGAAAAAATACATTGAATGTGTAGTGCCCATGACGCGGGAACGAAACTGAACGAAAAGGGACCTCACAATATGGCCTAACAACACAAGACGCTAACTTAAGTTGTGATCATCCAAAAAAGAAAAGAAAGAAAAACATCCACTCGTCCTATACACACAGCTGGGCATGGAGAGTTGCGTTGTCTCTCACTCTATCGCCTGTAGTCAATTAAACATTGTTAAGCTTCCGAACGTATTTAACAAACTACACTAAAACTACAACAGAACATTTTGATTCCCTATACAGAGCTTAAAAGTGAGTGACATGAGGTATTTTTTTCCCTTAAGATAATTTAATGCAGACACAGGCCTTTACTTTTGTGTCTGATTTTGTATTATATTTGTACTTGCTTTGGGCCTGTCTGTGCATGGACAGGGCATCAGTAATTATATTCATATAATTAGACTGGATATTGTGATTTTACATATTGTAATTGGCAATAAGTTTGATATTAGCATAAGTGTTCTTTTCCTGTTTTTTGAGTGGTGCAACCACAAATTCAGAAACGGGTCTCATGGTAGCAGCTTACGTATTTCCTGTAGGCGGACTCGACATAGCTGCGGGGTTTAAACCCTCACCAGGTGCACCTCTTCTACTACAGTGAACGGTAGAGTGACTGATGTTAGTCTGCCTCAAACGTTACTCTTTTACCTGCTTTTTACTAACACTAACATTACAAAGATGACCAGAACATCGAGATGAACCTGTTTAGTTTATGGACTGACGTTATGTGTCTTTCAGGACCTTTCACTGCTTCGTCTCAACCATTACTCAATGTTCTGGTCTCAGACCCCGCGGTGGATATTTTGACTTTCCGTTTTTTTTTTTTTTTTTGGAATGTTGCCACTACTGTTGGAGCAGCCATAAACAGGTTCATCTCGATGTTCTGGGCATCTTTGTAATGTTAGTGTTAGTAAAATGAAGGTAAAAGAGTAACGTTTGAGGCAGACTAACATCAGTTACTCTACCATTCACTGCAGTAGAAGAGGTGCGCCTGATGAAGTACTCGGCCTGAACAAAAATCTATTAGAAAAAAAAATCGGTATCGTAAAAAATATATATCGTGAGTATATCGTTATCGTGATTAAGAAATATATATATATCGTGATATGATATTTTGTCATATCGCCCAGCCCTAGTTTGTGTGTATATGTGTGCGTGTGTGTTTGGATGCTTGTGTGCGTGTGTGTGAGTGTGTGTGTGTGTGTGTGTGTGTGTGTGTGTGTGTGTGTGTGTGTCCAGCTATGCTCTATACTAAGAGTATGAAACCAAACAATGTTGTCTCCAGGTAGACCACATGACATGCCCCTGGCCTAAAATATAAATAATTTAAATGAAATACAAAAAAAAGAAATTGGCCACTTGAATTAAGGTGACTTGATTGATTTACATCAAAAGGGACCTGCCTCAAACCCACAATGCAATACTAATACTAAGTGCAACTATGCAAATATTAATATTCCATTACATGGGTGTTGTGTTGTCTGCACCATTCAGAATAACACAGCATTCCAGTCTTACAAACCGTACGTTATTCAAATCTTTATTCAAAGTGAGTGGCATATTCAAAGTGCATAATGCAATTAATGCATGCACACACCCACTCACACACACTATAACTGATCTAACCTAATGGATAGATGTCTAATGTTAAACCTAACACACACTATAACTGATCTAACCTAATGGATAGATGTCTAATGTTAAACCTAACACACACTATAACTGATCTAATCTAATGGATAGATGTCTAATGTTAAACCTAACACACACTATAACTGATCTAACGTAATGGACAGATGTCTAATGTTAAACCTAACACACACTATAACTGATCTAACGTAATGGACAGATGTCTAATGTTAAACCTAACACACACTATAACTGATCTAACGTAATGGACAGATGTCTAATGTTAAACCTAACACACAATATAACTGATCTAACATAATGGATAGATGTCTAATGTTAAACCTAACACACAATATAACTGATCTAACATAATGGATAGATGTCTAATGTTAAACCTAACACACACTATAACTGATCTAACCTAATGGATAGATGTCTAATGTTAAACCTAACACACAATATAACTGATCTAACCTAATGGATAGATGTCTAATGTTAAACCTAACACACAATATAACTGATCTAACATAATGGATAGATGTCTAATGTTAAACCTAACACACACTATAACTGATCTAACGTAATGGACAGATGTCTAATGTTAAACCTAACACACACTATAACTGATCTAACCTAATGGATAGATGTCTAATGTTAAACCTAACACACACTATAACTGATCTAACGTAATGGACAGATGTCTAATGTTAAATCTAACACACACTATAACTGATCTAACCTAATGGATAGATGTCTAATTTAACCCTATAAGCATACAAACTTGGGGACACCGATTGTTGTGTTCATATTTGACATGCACTCGGGCCTTTCTAAGGTACACACACAAAGGCACACACACACACACACACACACACACACACACACACACACACACACACACACACACACACACACACACACACACACACACACACACACACACACACACACACACACACACACACACACACACACACACACACACACACACACACACACACACACACACACACACACAGCCCCGACAGGTAGATTTTTAAACTATTTTCAGCAATGGGATAACATAACTTTTGGTGGGTAGATCTTGTTCTGCTGGTCATTTAGCAAGTAGCTCTCAAGTAAAAAAAAGTGTAGGCACCCCTGTTCTAGATCATATATATATTTCTAGTTATCATCAATATTTTCGTCAACAAATATGGTATCCGTTCTATCACCATTATTACAGACGCTGTGGATACCGCTTCACCGGCTCCTCCAAGAGCTCTCCGATTCGACCTAACGAGGCTGAAGGGGGATATCGCTCAACTGGAGTATGACATTCAACTAAACGTCAAGAAATTACATTTCAGATGCTCTCGCAAAAAAGCTGGATGATCTCGAATTTATCATCCGCTGTGGTTGTAGGCGGGTCCGGGGTATGTAGTGACACCAGATAAAATCATGTGGCTAGCATTGTAGATGTGCTTTAATTCAGTGGATTCTGTTGAGAGTGACGTGACGGGCTGAGAGTGACGGGCTGTCGGAGGGCAATAGCCATATATTTGTATTTGTACATGACGCCATAAGACACATCGTCGTATGCAGCCGTCATTGTTCGAGGCGAGGGTCACCACCCATCCACAGATACACACTTCTGACTAGTATATGTGTGATGTGTGCCCCTCCACCTCATCTTTTACACCCTGCTCCAATCTTTCAACTATATAGGGCTCACACCTCATGCTGCTGAGTATAACCTCAGCAGCCCCTAGAAGTCTGGTGGGTATCACTGTTTTACCACTGACTGCATGTACAGCATATGCCAGAGCGTACGGTAACGTGGGGGTGAACAGCAATTCACATACATCATCATATCGACTCTCAAAATAAAAGAACGGGCGCCTCATATAGACAACTGTGATGCCTATGCGAAGGGTGATCCACGCGACACCCATAACACTCGATCATAAGCATGCGTGATAACACTTTCTGAACGCAGAGGCATATAACAGATTTTAGAATGTCTAAATAGAATGTAGAAGTAGAATGTTTTAAACACACATCGACAGACGGCGGTCATCTGTTGGTGTAGATGTCCCTACAGGTTCCATCGGAGACCCCAAACTTGGATATGTACAGTATGTGAGGTTCTGAGCGCCTAGATTCAGAGCGTATTCGTGGTTTAACCAGCAGGTGGCTGCAGCCTCTGTGGAGCATTGTGCGTCTTCATTCGAGGTCATCGCAGAATGCTCCGTAGAGATCTGTGGAGACAGATGGTTCACAGCTAGAGGTTCCAAAACACTCTCCAGGGAGATCATGCTCGCAGGGGTATGATCTGTAATATTTCCTTCTTTTCATCATGATAAAATAATGCATGGCATGCATTTAATTTTTACCCTAGCAGATCGCATGTGTCCTCGACGTTGGCCATTCTCAGACCCATTGATATTTAATGTAGGCCTACTTTAAGGGTGACTTCACCACTTTTTAACCTATCTTCATATAATTGTGAATTTGTTCCTCACAAATCGCCCACAGCTGTTATTGTATGATAATGGGGGTTAGGGTTATGATGTCACTAAAGTAGTGTACGGTATTTTGATTAGGCCTTTTGACTCAAAGGCTTTCAGCTTCCAGGAAGAAACCAAAATCACACCTTTGTGAACTATACACTATATACTATACATGTATTTATAGTTACTGTACTGTACTGTGCTCTGTAAATGGTAAATGGTGCATTTATATAGCGCCTTTATCCAAGGCGCTTTACATAGATTGTGCATTACATTCACCCATTCACACACACATTCATACACCGATTGCGGCAGAAGCCATGCAAGCCAAGGTACCAACCAGCACATCGGGAGCAATTTGGGGTTCAGTGTCTTGCACAAGGACACTTCGACATGTAGACAGGAGGAGCCGGGATTCGAACCGCCGACCCATGGATCATTGGACGATCTGCTCTACCTCTTGAGCCACAGTCGCCCCGTATACAGTATTGGAGTGTACTGTGCTCTCTACTGTACTTGGGATTATTTTTGGCAGAACCTTTGAGAAATTACAGAGTTACTGTGTGAGGGTCCCCGGGGGGTCCCCGGAACATCCAGACCCCCAGGAACGCGCCCAGGGCTCGTACTGTAGTGTAGCCTACTCTGTGCCACTTTACTCTGTGCTGTAGCCTACTCTACTGGCCACTTTAGGTGTTCCAGCCAGCCGTTTCGACCGGAAATCAATCGATAACCTAGCTGTGGCCGGGCTCACAAGCACTGGCCACTTGCCTCCAAACTTGCCACAGGCTATTCATCAGTGCTCTGGGCTTTTACCCACCCTCAATTTCTTTACATATTGTACAGTTATAAAACCCCATTATTCAGGCACATTTTAGCCCCCCTTTTTGCCCATTAGGCCCACCCTATACGCAACATCATCTTACAGCGACAACCCTACGCAACCTCATCATACAGCACACTCAATAACGACTGAGAGAGAGGGGTGGAGAGAGACACAGGCTGCGTTCGAATTGCTAGGGTTGTTCCCTACCCCCTACTCCCCACACGGGGATCCAGACTCTAGTGGACTCTATAGTGATGATTTCGGACAATACTCCCTGTATGGGGAGCACCGACTCTGACGTCAATATCGGTAGAGGGCGCTATAGGTCCGCGGGTTCATGTACTTTTTATTTGCATTGTAATACCAATAGGGTTTTTTCAGATCGCCTCATAAAGAACTGTTTGAAAAATAAACAAATCATCCCGGCCGTTTCACTCATTTGGATATATGAAGAATCAACTAACTACAAGAAACCAGTCAAAACCATAGACTGTAGGTTAAAACGCTGCTGCTGAATTTCAAAGTATCAAATAAGTGACTGCAGGCTGTCACCTCCCTGCAAGGACAGTTTGTTAAATTATTTTTAAATTCATGGCTGAATAAAGAAAAAATAGGTTAATGAAAATATGTTTGCAGGCATTTAGGCCTATATGTCTATGATAAAAAGGTTATTCTTTTAAAATAACATAGGCCTATGATTATTATCAATACATTAATATTATCTTCGTTATCCAGCAATATGAAAACAGTGCACCACCTTGACAATATTAAAATATCAGCAGCATGATTAACCACATGAACCCCCGCTAATCCTGGGGGGGTATAGCCGATCTATAAGCAACGCGACGTCTGTGTTGTGAGCTTGTAGATCGGGTACTTTTGGTAAAGAATGACCAAAAGTAGCCGATCTACAAGCTCTGCTCACGATACGGACGTATCACGTTTGGTGTTAACAGAAACAGCAGTCCAGCAGTCCAATAAATTACTATCTATAGGCCGCCGCCTAATGAAGTTTTAATGTATTTATCGCAATTCAATGAAATAATGTTATAGATAACATATTTTTCATGGCAGGAATGAATGAATATTAATAAAACATATGTTCGGACACAATTAATGTGTCTCACATGCATGTATATAGCCTACATTTGTGATAAAGAATCTCGCAAATATATTCTACAGCAAGCAACTGATTCCTCTCCTAACGTCATGTGGGCCTGCAGGTGATACAATGAATCAGATTAGTAATACTATTACAAATGAAGTTTTATTATAAATAAAATAAATTTGCAAATAAATGCACAGATCATTTGTCTCGAGATCTGTAGCTTCGAGATCCGCCAGGGGAAAAAAAAGAGGGGAAAACGAACGTTTAAAAAGTACATTTGTGTTGATTTATTTCGCTGGCTCAACTTCTGCCTCTTCTGAGTTGGCGCCCTAATACTCTATGGTTGGAGTGCATGCATGCAGAAGCAGCGCACGTGCGCAAACGCGTGCATGTGCGCTCAAGAGCGAGCTTGCGCAATGCATTATGGGGCAGATTTGCTTCACTGTGTTTTTGTAGTGACCATCGAATGGTCCCTACAATTCCCGGTGCATTGTGGGATACTTCCGTCCACTACATTAGGGTGCAAAAATGCTCACTACATATTCGGACACTATAACAAAATGGCGGAACCCTAAAGTAGTGCACTATATGGGGCATAGGGAATGAATTCGAACACAGCCACAGACAGAATCAATAAGAGAGAGAGGAGAGGAGAGCGACACAGACAGAACGAATAAGAGAGAGGGGGGTGGAGAGAGACACAGACAGAAGACTCATGTTTACATCACACGGCACAAGCAAGTCGAGCAACACCTGCCACTTCTCTCCTCATACAGTACTATACACACAGCACTGCCTACAGCACACAATACTATTATCATCATTTATATATTATTATCATTTCAGTGGAATAACTTTAGCCTCGCAGTGGCCAGACGCGAATCTGCCGGTGCAAAAAACAGATTGCCCTCTGCTACACAGTGTGATATTATATTAGTATGGCCAAGCCAGGCTAGAATAATTTTACGGTCTGAACAAATGAAGTACTTTGAACCCGCTTTTAACTCAACTGAGTGTGAGTGAGTGAGTAAGTGAGTGAGTGAGTGAGCGAGCGTGTCTAAAATGTGCTGGCTGCTAGTTGCTAGTTTAGATAAAACAATAAAGAGACAAAAATCAGAACAACTTGTAGGCTTCATACCTAACACATAGACACAACCCTGGGTCCCCATGCTTTCCACATAAGAGGCTGCATCAATTCTCAGACTGGAGCTTCCTACAAACACACTTGTCTTGTACTGAGCTTAGTTGTAGTTCCCACTAGACCCCATCCAGGGGGAAAACAGCATTTAATCATTGACTCTTCTTAGACCATATGCACGTCTGAGTCGCTTCCAAATCAGTGTTACCCACCGAGTGTTGTTTGTACTTCTCCCCATGATATCATGTACATTAAAAGCATAACCATCAACGCCTATAGGCATTGATGATTGTGAAGTTGCCCGAACGGCCAAGGCTCCAAGAACAGTCAGAAATGTTCATTAAGGGCTTTTATTTTCCCAAACTCCTCCACCAACCAGTTTTCTTCAGTGCAATTCACATACACAAACTAAATACTGGCCAACAATAGACCAACAAAACGAATACTTAGGCAAACACAATTGAACAAGACCAAATAGGATGAGAACTCTCTTCAGGTTAAACCTTGATCCCACAAGGCCCTGTAGCTCTCCCTCAGGACTGTTACCTGTGTTAAAGTCCACGACCAACTAACCCACCTGGCCCTGCAGCCTCCCTTAAATAGGGTTGGATCCTACCACAGGACACAGAGCAATTAGCAAGCTTTCTTCAAATAAATACTGCCATAAATAATCCCTTGTATAAAAGTAACCTAAACATACTAAAGATGTGTTACCATTAAACAAATATAAATAATATAATATAATAATATATTAATAATAATATAATAATAAACACTCAATGACAAATACTCAAAGCATAAGAAGTAACCCCCCTCCCCTGCATAGCACTTGGCCCCTTCCTAAATCAAGGACAACCTGCCACCAGCAGTGCAGGAGGGACAATTAGCAAACAATCAGTGAACACACAGTTTTCCATACACAAGTTTAAAACATTGGTCCTTGCATGTTATAGAAAGCAGTTTCAATGTGTCTTTGTATATAGGGCACAGGTTGCCCCGTGACAATGATCAAATAGCAAACGGTGAGGCAATAGGAGTCGAGACAATATTATTGTCCAGAATTCCACGACAATAGCCATACCCATAGAGAGACGATTGCTCTACGCTCACTGTGACATAAGCTCCGTGAATTATCTCTTGTTTTCCTCCCACAGGCTCAGTGAGACAGAGATGTTATCGAAGAAGATTTTCCTGGTTCTAGTGTCAGTCAGTATGATCACCTTCCTGCTAACATGGTGAGTGACCACACTGCACCCTCCCGCAACAAACAACCTGCCATTCACACCAGTGTTGATTTCTATGACTAAAACTATGATGATATCTTTTCGTGGACTATCTTTTTTCACTTAAAAAACTAAGCTATATGATGAATAAAACTAAGACTAAATATATTCATCCATCATGTAGATCATGGATGTTCCCTAATAAAAACATGAACACAAATAGATGCAGACTTATTATAAGTAAGTAAATTAATCAAATGTAAATGCTCTCCCTCCAGGACCATGGATGGCTTCCACCTGAGCCTCTTTTCACCGTGCTTCCAGACATCCCCGGGCCTGAAGCCCAAACAGACCAACGTGGTTTTCCTTAAGACCCACAAGACGGGCAGCAGCACCATGCAGAACATGCTGTTCCGCTTTGCCGAGCGCCACAAACTGACTGTGGCGTTCCCCATAAAGGAGTGTGAACACCTGTTCTGCTACCCACACTCCTTCAAGACCCGCTTCATCCACCCAAGCACCCTGCCAGCCAACATCATCACCAACCACATGCGCTTCAACCACGCTGAGGTGCTGAACTATAAACTGCCACAGTGTGTCTGTGTGCTGCTGCAAACAGCTCAGCGTCTGTGTGGCTCAAAAATGGAGCATAGTATGCATGACATTTGGAAGCGTTGTCATTATTTTCAGTGTGTGTCAGTCAAAGATACAAACATTTACGGACACTTTGTGCGGGCAACAAATCACTTTCTCTCTCTCTCATCAAGCCACATGCTGCACAGTAAAATATACAGTGTTCATGTATAATTTTTTAACTCAGTGTAAATATAACCATTTTACCAAGTAATAGTGGGTGAAGGAAGTGCTTATTACACCTGTATAGGTCAGTTTGTGGAGGTGATGCGGTATGCACAGTATGTAGCATAAGGAAACAATGTTTACTCTGTTGCTAACAGTGGACTTTTCCCTCCCAAAGTAAGAGGGATATATAACAGTCACTCACAGTCTTGAGATCAGATTGTAGTAGGTGGAGTGTTAATACATCCTCTCATTCACCCTCTCACACACAAACGCATAGGCAAAGTTTGTGTTGTGAAAACACATTTGTTTTTACTGCACATATGATATTAAAACTTCCTGTATGTTGCAGGTGCGGAGGCTCATGCCGAACAACACTACATACATCACTATTCTCCGAGAGCCAGCCTCCCTGTTTGAGTCGATGTTCACTTATTTCAAAGATCAGTGTGCGAGTTTCAGAAACGTATCCTTGGAGGCCTTCTTGAAAAAACCATGGCGGTACTACCAGCCAGACGAACCGAACATGCCTGCCCGCAATGCCCTGACATTCGACTTGGGCGGTGACAAGGACCGGCCAGTGTCAGATGCAGCATACATCCGTGACTTTGTGGCAGAGGTGGAACGCTCCTTCTCCCTGGTGATGATCGCAGAGTACTTTGACGAATCGCTGGTTCTGCTTCGCCACCTGCTGTCCTGGGACCTGTACGACGTTCTGTATGTCAAGCTCAACATGCGCGCAGACAGCTCCAAGCTTAGCCTCACACCGGGCCTCACCGACAAGATACATGCCTGGAACTACCTGGACACAAAGCTCTATGACCACTTCAACGCCTCGCTTTGGCGGAAGCTGACGGCCCTCGGTCTGGCCTGCGTGGTGGAGGAGGTGAGCATCATGCGAGAAGCCCAGGGGATCCTGATGCAGAGCTGCTTTGGAGACCGGATTCTACAGCTCCGCTCGGCAAAGCAGATCAAGAACAAGAAGCTGCGCCCCTACGAGCCCAATGACAATGTCGACATCATGGGCTACGACCTGCCGGATGATGTCCGGGAGTTCTGCGTCAAGCTGATCATGCCAGAGGTCCAATACACAAAGGTTCTCCTAAGATCTCAGACACTTCCTTAAACTTGAACCTCCACCTGTGGAACCGTATAGAGCAGGGGTTTTCAACCGGAGGTACTGCTGGTGGTCCGCAGCCAGGCATTCAGAAAAGTTGTATTTTTGCCTCTTTTTTTCTTTACTCTTTTTTTTACCTTTCTAATATATATATAAAACTTATTTGCACTCTTTTTACTTGTTTGTGAATATTAATAATAATAACTTACGTCGAATCTAACATTTCAAAAAGTGCTCAACGCGTCAAATAAACTAAAAGAAATAAACCTCATATAAACATCCGGCTGCTGCTAACACGCACAACACGTTTCTGCAGCAGCTGACGGAGCCATCAGCTGCTGCAGCGGAACAACCATCCTGCCACAACGCATGTTGCCCAAGGCAAGCACGGTAAGACGTTGCCATAAGTTATTCATCCAATTCATAATAATACATTTGGGAAAGTCAAATCTCCCTGCCATAGAGTTATAATATCTGCCGCGGATCGATTGAATAGTCTCACATAATACGTGTATTCAATGTGCAACTTCTCAGTCTTTGCCGAAAAGGCAGAGCTACAAGCTCACAATGCGATGCAACCAGGTGCGATGTGAGCTTGTAGATTGGCTATTTCTGGTGCGTGACACCGTCGTACGATGATGTATACATTGCGATTTGATAGTGACGGTACACAATGAACAGTTCCCTCTGTCTGTTAGAAAGGTACTGTATAAGGCCCTAGTAAAATGTAGTGCAGGTTGTAGGTTGGTTAAAATAAAGAGAAGATTATTAAAATAGAATAAGATAAAAAAATATATATTCTGTTTCTGTGACTACCAGTAGGGGTGCTGTTGTGTGCTGTTGTGCCAGAAACAGAGAGAGAGAGATAGTGCTGCACCGTTGCCTGCTAATGAGAGAGAGAGAGAGAGAGAGAGAGAGATAGTGCTCAAACAGCTGTCAGTGAGACATAACAGCTACATGTAAACAAACAACAAACACAGGTAAAAATCTCTCTCTCTGCTGTTACCTCGAAAATACAACGGTTTTACGGGGCGACTTCTCCGGACTTTTGGGGGCGACTTCTCCGAGCTTTGGAGCGACCGATTTTCCCGTTGGGGCGACCGATCTTCGCCGCTTGGGGCGAGTTGGAAAAGGGGCGAGCCGTCTCGTATTCCATGGCGTGGAGGAGGAGGCAAAGTAACGCAAAATAATCAAACCACTTGGCAAATGGCAACACAACTACAATACAGACAATACAAGTCTGCGCGAGACGTTTGGGGAAGGTTACCGCAATGACTGGAAAATTGCGCAAAGGAAAAACGGTAAAATGAACTGCTGTGGGCGCCGGTCGGGGCACCGCGGCCATTGTGGCCAAACGGCCAAAAAGAGGGGCAACGACGGCCATGGCTGCCGTGAAATTCCTGCCCTGCCCAGGAGCCCTTTTCAGGGTGTCAAACCTAGTACTGCGCGGTCCAATTTCCCCAAAGGGCCCTTGAGAGTCAAGGGCTCCTGGGCCACGGCCCAACTGGCCCAATGGCTAATTTGTTCCTGCTCAGCGAAGTAGACGACACAATACAGCAACTTGCAATGGGCATGGTACTATATATGCCATCTGTCAAACTACTCCCTAAACATCAACACCGTCAACAATCACACGACCAGAGGGAGTTCCACAAATCACGTTTGAACATTGCCAACACAGCGATGTATTACAGTATAGTAATAGTCGAAATGAAAACAGCAACATTGTATCGTATCGGTGTGCAATGCAAATAATCGGTATCGAATCGTTTTGCTATGCAGATAATCGATTCTATTAATACTACATTTTTGCGTGTGGTTTCTGAAGTAACGGTTATTCAACTCTCCATGGGATGCAGATGTACTATACCCTCTGTTCACGGAGAGCCGCGCCGCCGCTTGAGTGTTGGTGAGATGTTTCAAAGTTGCATAACACGGCTATAGGAGACAACGGAAACGTGGGCGAAACTGCATTAACCGCCAATGCCGTTAAGGATTTTTTTTGTTTTTGTTTTGGCTTCTCTGAAATTCTCTCTTCCTCACTTCCTTGACTTCATTATTGACTTTCCATTATACCGCCTCTCGCACCAGGGCAGGGTGGTCGGTGCGAGGCAGTAACGTAGGGACACGCAGCTAGCCAGTCGCCGCTCGGGAGGCAGTACAATGGGAAGTCAATAAGGAAGTGAGGAAGAGAGAATTTCAGAGAAGCCAAAACTTCAAAAAGGATTAAAAATACTTAACGGCATCGGTGGTTAATGCAGTTTCGCCCACGTTTCCATTGTCTCCTATAGCCGTGTTATCCATCTTTGAAACATCTCACTCAAGTGGCGGCGCGGCTCTCCGTGAACAGAGGGTATGTACATCTGCATCCCATGGAGAGTTGAATAACCGATCAGGGACCCTAGGGTTACCGTCGGCCAAACTTCAGAAACAGAGCTACCAACCTGCACACATTTTGTGTACCAACCACGCAATACTAGGTGTCTATACGCCTAGAATTGCATGGTTGGTACACAAAATGTGTGCAGGTTGGCAGCTCTGCAGAAACGGTAACCGGGGGTGCCGAAAGGGGCTACACAAACCCCAGACCACAGAAAATCTACTGACAGGCACACGTAAGAGAGACCACATCAGCCCTGTACTAGCCTCCCTCCACTGGCTTCCTGTGCGATACAGGATTGACTTCAAAGTATTGCTCTTTGTCTTTAAGTGTCTAAATGGTTTGGTACCCATTTATTTATCTGAACCTCTGAAACCCTATGCTCCGACACGGACGCTCAGGTCCTCTGACCAGCTTCTCCTGGTGGTGCCTAAAACCAGGCTGAAGCTCAGAGGTTATCAAGCTTTTGCAGTGGCAGCTCCCAAGCTCTGGAATGAGCTGCCTCTGCACACAAGACAAGCCCCCACCCTCCAGGTGTTTAAGTCACGCCTCAAGACTTACCTTTATTCCTTGGCTTTTCCATGCACAGTATGAGATGTTCGATGTTTAACATGACACTGTGCATGTTGTTTATGGTTGTTTTGTGGTTTTTAAATGAAGTTGTTTTTTAATGTTGAAGTTGTTTTTTAATGTTTTACTGTAAAGCACTTTGGTACAACGTTGTTGTTTTAAAATGTGCTATATAAATAAAGATGGTATGGTATGGTATGGTATGGTATGAATGTTGAAAGATCAGGTTTTTTGGGTGCAATTGAGCTCAGACAACCTAAAAATAATTAAGAAAAATGACATGTCACATTCCCTTTAACAGTAGCCTACGTGGCTCAGCAGCCTGACCTCAGAACACAATAGAAGACATTACAGTAGGTCTAATATTAACATTAGCAGCGAGCAGCAGGCACATCAGAACACAATAGCCTATAATTGCTATTACCTTCGACGTTCAGGACATGTTGTTTTCCTTCTCCTCGGCTCCACTTGCTTGTTTCTGAGTAAATAAACAACAACCACACTGGCAGCTGACAGGTAACCTCGCGTCACCAGGCTTTCCACCTCGACAGGAGAGATTCATGTTGTTAAGATTCATGCGCCCAGCGCGTAAAACTAAACCGTTAAGGGGACAGCATCAGTGCGATCGGGTATATCGTTTGGGGAAAACGCTTCTGTTCTGATTTCTGACACAGTGCAGCGCAGCCAGTTAATCAGTGGGACACCGAGCAGCTGTGAGTAGAGAATTTCTTAGGCACACACACAGGTGTAGATAGGTTGTCAATCAATGGCTGAACTCCGATGCAGTTAGAAATAGAAAATAATCACTGTATAAAGTTCTGTCCGTGACAGTCAATATTTCCTAGTTTGGATTAATGTAGGCCTACACACGTCACACGCACACATAGAGCAAGTCGATGCGTCGATGCATAGACTTTTTAATGAATGCCCTAGGGAACTTGTAAAAATCTATAGACTTGGCTGCCACATGACTTAATTTCAGAAAGCCATGCATTGAAGGGGCTAGTAGCCCCCCTCAAAAAAATATAGGCCTATGTATTATTTTCGATATTTCTGGGGAAACGTTGACTGAATGGCCAGCTTTGAGTGTTTGTTTAAACACAAATATTGTGTAAACAGAAACATTGAAGACGAAGGTGAGCTGGTGAGGACGCAAATTGTGATTGGCCGGAATAAGATGACAAGGGCGCCCCTCTCTTTACACAGGTGTGATTTATATTTTTATATGGATTCCAGGATTTCCCTTTGGTCTGAAATAAAAATGGTATTGAATTGACAGAGCGAAACACAAAGCTGCAGTTTTGTCAACTGAAGTTAAGATAAATGTGTCTTCTCACAGATCCAGTAGGCATTATATAAACATGACCAATTGCTCCATCCTCGATAGCTGTGACTGTAGGCTGCACAGTTCAGGTCTTCATTGTTGCGAGGCCATCCTTTGCCCCAATACCTGCACAGTAAACAACATCATTGACCCACTGGTTGTCACCATGGGTCCAAATGGTCCCATCAAATTATAATCACTTGTCGGAACCCCAGATCTACACTGTAAAACCTCAGTGCTTATAATCAATCAACACTGACTGAGCCAGTGTTTTAAACCACATCCACTCAGTCACTCACATACCGTGAATTTGACAGAATGATATACGGTAGAAAAACATGTAAAATGTCGTAAAATGTCTCACTGTGTTGTCAGTGGTGTTCCATCCACCCAGGTCCATTTGCCCTCAGTCCTTTTCACACCAATCCATGATGATGCATAGTGATCCCCAGGGTTCAATCCTCTGATGAATTCCTGGTCATTTGTACATGATTAAACCATAATTAATTGTCTCTAATATGTTCATTTTTCACAGAATTGCTTCAAATCAAATGCAATATTGATGGACACACACACACACACACACACACACACACACACACACAGACTCCCACACAGATCAACTAACCTGTTCTTCTTCACTGTTAATGATCAGCAGATCTGCTCCTGTCTTCACACATTGTTCTCTACTTTCCTCCCAAGTTTTAAACTCAGTAGATGTGTAATAACAGCTGCATCCAAACTTCTGCCATCCACTGGGACACAACTTGTCTACATATGACAATTCAATTCAATTCAAAGGAGATTTATTGTCTAAATATCACACAGGTCCGACAGGAGGTTTGGGGCATGCATTCCCACCTTGCAATATTCCTGAATTGCATCCCATGCCATGCCAAAAGAAATAGCCACAGGTCTAGTAAGAAAATAGCCATTTTAATAAGTAAGTTGTATGGTTTTCTTTCAGCGGTGACCACCGTGATCACCGGTAGGCTAATTAGGAGGGTTATTCTCTCACAAAATATCTGGGGGAGATACATAATGAAAATAAAAGGTATCTAACGACAGTAATATAATTCTGACGTCTCTCACCTGCTATCTTTCTCTTAAGCTGGTTCACTTCTCTTTGCAAGAGGTCTCTCTCCCTGATCAGGTGGTTGTATTTGGTGTATAGCTGGTCCCACTGCAGGATCAGGTGGGCCTCTAGCTGGTCTCTCTCCAGGATCAGGTTGTTGTATTCGGTTTGTAGCTGGTCTCTCTCTGTGGTCAGATTGTTGTATAGCTGGTCTTTCTCCAGGGTCAGGTTACAGCAATTATTGTCTGGCAGAAAGGAGACAATGAACACAGTTGATGCTACATGATTAGGTCAAGCATCAGTGTGGAAAATGATTTGAGAAGAAGGTTCCTGATCAGGTGTGTTTTTATGTGAAGGTCTCAAAGCTGAAGCATATTCTCTTTTCACCTTTGATCACCTGATACTCACAGTCCACGGCCATGTCTGTGGTGCTCACTGCTGGTAGAACACACAGCAGCATAAGACACACTGCAAGCCCTCTGACCATGTCTCTCTGGATGATGAGGTCTCTCTGGACAACTGTTAATAATACAACATATAATGTATTAATTATGAATACAATATAATTCAACATGAATATGATCAGTGGTGTCATTCTTGTAGAATGCAGTACTCATACTAGGCTATCAGCTGTTCTGTGCGCACACGCACATGTAGGCACGTGCGTGTAGTGTACGTGACTTCATTAAAATACTACGATACCGAAAGAATAATCACCTACACCACAATGATCAGCTTCAATGTTTCATTTCTGCTAACAGCTTCAATGCTTCATTTCAAAGAACACACTGAATATTATATAGGTTGAGTGAGTTGGTGCAATCTAAGCAATCTCTCTAGGTCGTCCTCAGACGAGCCTTCCATCGTCGTTTCCAGTCATCCCGGTTCTCCATACATCTGATCTGGCCAGTTCATTGGTACTTTGTGCTCCTGCATCGCTCTTGAGTACATCCACGTATGTTAGCGTGGGACGTCCTCGTGATCGATGCCCGTGTGTTGGTTCCCAGAGCACCAGTTTGCTGGCTGGCAGTTCTTGATGTCTTTGGCAGTGTCCCGCTAGTCTCATTCCCCTGGCTGCTATTTTCTGGCTCACCCTTGGTAATCCCTCATACAGAGTCTTGTTAGTAACATGTACAGTCATGCTGATGTTAAGAACTGCACGCAGCATTCTGGTGTAGCACCCGTCAAGGGACTTCTGCAGGGTTGGCTTCAGGGTCCAGCATTCACTGCCATATAGGAGAACAGACTCCACTGTTGCGTAGAAGAAGCTGAATTTGATTTGACGGGGGAGATTGGAGTTCCATACACTGGTCATGCCATTCATTGCCCTCCATGCAAGTGCCTTCCTCACTTTCAGATCTTGCTCGGTTGAGTTGACCCATGAGCCCAAGCAATGGACTTGTATATTTGACGACTTCATCTTTGATTTCAACAGAAAGGCCCATAGGCTATGTGTGATAAAGTAGTTGAACATGTCTTCACCTCAAAAGCAATTGTGACTTTCTCAAAAATGAGAGCAGAGTTAAAACACAAGCAGGAACAGGCTCTAACATCCATGATGTTTCTTTTGATGTATTGATCTAAGTGTGTTAATGTGTATCTTGATCTCCTGTAGCCTCCTGTGAACCAGAGCCTTGGTGCGTGTCTGACACCATGTTCACAAAAGTATTAATCAGTGGTGGACAGTAACAATGTACTTATATCTGAGGTTTTTTGGGGTGACTTTCACTATATATATATGTGTGTGTGTGTGTGTGTGTGTGTGTGTGTGTGTGTGTGTGTGTGTGTGTGTGTGTGTGTGTGTGTGTGTGTGTGTGTGTGTGTGTGTGTGTGTGTGTGTGTGTGTGTGTGTGTGTGACTCAGTTAGGCCTATTATTATAGCATAAGTTACAAAACCCATTCATTGTTACTCTCTCCCTTTCTCTCACTCCGTCTCTCTCATACATGCACTAACACACGCAGCTGTGACAGCTGTCGTAATACAGTATACAGTTTGTACTGTGACAGTTTGTACTGTACATAATACGTATAGCTTTAGGTTACCTATTTGTTTCATGAAATACCCTAACTAATAACCCCAAGTAAAAAAATAACTGATGAATGGCTGTCCTTTTGTTGATTCGATAGCATTTCTATGCTGTAGGATACTTTATAGAATTCGTTCTTTTGAATACGCCTAGTATTACTTTCAAGCATGTATGGAGTATTTGCTTAAAAATACTTAGGTTAACTTTAACTGCAAGTAAAGATTTGACAGAGCAACTTTCAATTAAAGTTGACTATTTAATTATTGAATGTTTGACTAACTACTGGGGTTACTTTGTCCATCGCTGATTTTAATATTGTACATATATTATGCATTACAACATTAATGTATTATAATTATAAATATGTTTGAATGTAATCTTACTCACATTGTCCAATATGTGTGTTGTCCTACAGTGGTCTTCACTGTTGCACGCTGAGCTGCTGTCTGTTCTAATCTGACTTTAAGAGCAGGCTTTGGTGTGTCTTGAAAAACTTTAAGAAAACATTAATTTCCCAGAGGGAGAATAATATTCATCGTCTCCGTTCTAAAAAGCCCAAAAGCTCACAACAGGGTTGTTTCATTACACAAGACCTCTCCATGTGTCAACTGGACCTTTGTCCTAATTCAATGAGAGGAATCAGGTGTTCCCCTTTTCGGTGGAGGGAAACCAGGCGGGTATAGGATGATATATGTCTGCACGTACTCTATAGAGCAGTCCCGCCACGAGGGCCAGGGAAATCATTCCCCGTTCATTTTCCCCATAGACTTTTCAAAAAGTATTTATTTAAAGACGTTTACGCAGCGGACAAAGCCAACTCTTGTTGTGACAAATCATGACAATAAACACAATGTTTTGGCCAGATCAAGTAATTAGTAAGAAGAAGAAAAAGCAGGGTACAAAACTTTTTGTTTTGTTTTTCTTCCTACTAATTCTTACTAATCAGATCCAAATATGGAGATCTAAGGGTTTGATGACATCACGAATCTCCATATATGGGCATTCCCATATATGGGCTTAATATTGATCAAATCAGGGATCTCCATCCCTGATGATGTCACGTGATGTCATGAGGCATGACTATATGGTCATCATCTGACTATATATGGTCATGCCTGACCATGTCCATATACAGTATGCATAGTATGGCCATGCCTGGGGTGACCAACTAACTGACTAACGGACGGGAAATGCACAATTTCATAGTAAATGCGACCTGCAGTCGTAATAAATATACTGTAGACTTTTAAGGTTATTAATTTTATTTATTATTTTATTAATATGTTTACTTACCGGTAATGTTTTGGTTTTTTTGTCATTTGGTTTCAACTATACTAATTACTAATGTTTAACTTGACAAAGTAGAACAATGAGCTGCAGTTTCATCAGTGAAATTAAGATAAACATACAGCTTTCTTCTCACAGATCCAGTAGGCTTCATATGAACATGACCAATTACTCCATCCTCCATAGCTGTGACTGTAGGCTGCACAGTTCCTGTCGACCTTATCACGAGGAAAATCACTGGCCCAGTACCTGAAGAGTAAACAACATTATAGGCCTGCAACTATCGATTATTTATTATTTTGATACATATTTTTATAGCAATCCTCATTAACCACTTACGTGTTGTTTTGTTACTTTGTCGCACAACAGTGTCGTGCAAAAAAAGTGAACTTTTCAGCGATAAAGGCATGCCTAAAATTGTGTTTGATTAATCAATTATTTTACAATCGATTAAATTGGTTAGTTCGACTGTTGCAAATCCATTTTAAACCATATGTAAAATGTCTCACTGTGTTGTCAGTGGTGTTCCATCCACCCACGTCCATTTACCCTCAGTCTTTTTCACACCAATCCACGATGATGCAAATAGATTCCCAGGGTTCAATCCTCTGATGAATTCCTGATCATTTGTACATGATTAAACCACAATGAATTGCCTCTAATATGTTTCATTTAACTATAATCACATAATTACATCACATGCTAGGTTGATGGACACTTGCGCTGCACACACCCATACATTACCTGTTCTTCTTCACTGTTAATGATCAGCAGATCTGCTCCTGTCTTCACACATTGTTCTCTACTTTCCTCCCAAGTTTTAAATACAGTAGATGCATAATAACAGCTGCATCCAAACTTCTGCCATCCACTGGGACACGACTTGTCTAAATATCAAACAGAAGTATATATACTGGAAACCAGGAAACCAAACCAAAGGGATTCACTATCTATACACAAGATGTATAACAATAAGGTACACGCACGCACGCACGCACGCACGCACACACACACACACGCACACACATTCCGGCCTGGTGGCTATTAGGAATATAAAATGTTTGCAAGCTCTCTCACCTGCTCTCTCTCTCGTAAGCTGGTTCACTTCTCTTTGCAAGAGGTCTCTCTCCCTGATCAGGTGGTTGTATTTGGTGTATAGCTGGTCCCACTGCAGGATCAGGTGGGCCTCTAGCTGGTCTCTCTCCAGGATCAAGTTGTTGTATTTGGTGTATAGCTGGTCTCTCTCTGTGAAAAGCTGGTCTCTCTCTCGGGTCAGGTTGTAGCAGTTTTTATTGTTTGAATTACCTGTAAAGAATCAAAAGGTGGCAATAAACACCTACATTGTTGCTGTTGAGTATGTGTGGAAAAGCAGATATAAGTGTTCCCGATCAGGGGTGTTTTTATGTGAATACTAGGTCTAATATTTAATGAAGTACTAGAGAAACCACACACTATCAAAAGTGAAGCACGTTCGGGTTCTTGCACATGTCTCTTTTTATTGTGTATAAGAAGATTGATTTGACCTTTGACCACATGATACTCAGTTACTCACAGTCCACGGCCATGTCTGTGGTTCTCACTGCTGGTAGAACACACAGCAGCATAAGACACACTGCAAGCCCTCTGACCATGTCTCTCTGGATGATGAGGTCTCTCTGGACACTGTCAGCTTCGATGTTTCATTGCAAAGAACAATGCATGGAATTGAAATGAGAGGAGAAATACAACACAAGGAGGAACAGGCGTATAACGTTCATAATGATTCTATTGATTGTCATTGGTCCAACATGGTGGCATGTTCCCTCTAGCCCTTTGGGCGACAAGCTGCTGTAGTAATGATGTGATAAGAGATATAAACACTGTAAGTGTGATAAACACTGTAAGTGTGTTAATGCACCTTGATCTCCTGTAGCCTCCTGTGAACCAGAGCCTTGGTCTGTGAGACTGTCTGACACCATGTTCACCTCCTTTCTCCTCCTGCATCTCCTCCTTGACTCCTCCATCCTACTGAACCCTCTTTGGTCTGACTGGCTGGCCAGGAATATCAAGAAGCAACACGAAAATGTAGCTCAAGTTAAAGTACAACTTTACAAAGATGAGTGTAATTTCTTCTTTTTTCTCTCCATTTGCTGCTTTTTTCGTTTTAACGATTTTAGCTATTTTTGACAGGTGGGCCGGGGCATTCGAACAAGTGGCTAAATATGTATTTATTTCCAACAACTTTACAACGATTTCTTTATTATCCAAGTCCAAGAGGGACACCATTTTGAAACTCTTTGAGTTGAAAGGTTGTGTGTGATTTCCCAAGAAATGTACAAACCCCCCCCCCCCCCAAAAAACAAAAACAAACACTGTTTGCCTTTTAGGACCTTTTTTACATCACAATCATGACAAACATTTAAACATCGGGTGCCATTTTTTTATGTAGCAGTTTCACCAATAAAGGTTTGATTCACCAAGAAAAAACCCAAAGGTCCCTGCCGAAAATGCAGCTGGTTAACTCACCAGCTGCATTTTAAATATGTACACATTTTAAATATGTACACATTTTAAATATGTACACTTCAATAATCACAGGAAATTATTTAAAACCAACCCACTTTTTTGTTTAGTTTTGAATAATTCACCTTTCGCTTGAAGTTGACATCATTGAGTATTTAAAAATATTTCACCAGCAGTATCTGTAGGCTACATGGTGTTACTTTGTCCACCACTGATTCCAACACAACTGATTCAAATAATGTACATTACAATATTAATGTATTATATTTATGTTTAAATGTAATCTTACTCACATTGTCCAATATGTGTGTTGTCCTATAGTGGTCTTCACTGTTGCACTCTGAGCTGCTGTCTGTTCTTATGTGACTTTAAGAGCAGGCTTTGGTGTGTCTCGAAAAAACATTATTTGCCTTGAGGGAGAATAATATTTGACATCGCCATCTTAAAAAGCAAAATAAAAAGCTCACAACAGGGTTGCTTTATTACACAACACCTCTCCATGTGTCAACTGGACCTTGTGCAGTCCAGTAATATATGAACCAGATGTTGGGCTCTGTCTTGCAGAACCTTCCCCTGACAACATCCAACAGGATGCTCATCGTAATTATATTTTATTTAAATAAAACAGTTTGCGTTACATCTTACTAGAGTACATTCACATGAATTACAATAAAAATATATTTCTCTGATTATTCTCAAATTACTATATGGGGGGAAATTGTGTATAGGAGACACTCCAATTAACATAAAAAAAAAAAAAAATTCAAATAAACATTTTAGGGAATAGTAAGTGCTTTATTTATTTATACTTGTCCAAACTTAAAAATACAGATGTGATGACCAGAAGTGTACTGCCCATAATTCTGGCATCCCATTACTCTGACTATGTGGCTTTGCGTGCGGTTAGGGTTAAGGATAGTTAGTGATGAGGAAACAGCATCATAAGCGTTAGAAAATGGACAACGGTGAGACATGCATCAAAATGTTTACAGTCATTCAATAGTGCACAGTACAAAGAAGTTGCACAATGCACGATGACATGTCTGTGAGTCCCAGCTGTGCTATTTCTTGGAAGTGATTAAGTTGAAGTATTAGTGTACATCACGTATACTACTATCACATTCACATCTGTATATGTGTACATATATCTTTATTGTTTATTTAACCTGTTTTTATATTCTGCAACACTAGCTGAATCTACAAGATCACTACGGGACAGGGAGCAAAGTGCATTACGCTCCCTGGTCAGTGTATACAGTATATAGGGTTTGGTTGTACTTGTAAAGAAAATCTCAGTTGCACTACTAATTACATACTACTGTTTAACTTGCAGATGCATCAGTGAAGTTAATATAAATGTATCTTCTCACAGATCCAGTAGGCTTTATATGAACATGACCAATTACTCCATCCTCTAGCCACATGGCTGTAAGCTGCGCAGTTCCTGTCTTCATTCTTACGAGGCCATTCACTGCCCCAGTACCTGCACAAAGTAAACAACAAACAGTGTTTGTAACTAGTAACTAGTTACTTGTTACTCATATTACTCAATACTCATTTAAAAAGTAACTAACCTTAGTTGCACAGGCGCATCAGCATATAGGTGCATGCAGGCACACATAAGTAATAACACACACAGACAGACAGGTGCGACCAATGACAGTTTTTAGTTGCGTGAACTGGACAGATTTAGGCACCCACAATTTGGCACAAAATGGGTGCCAAATTTTGCCAAAGACTGGCAAAGAGACAAGGAACCAGCTGAGGGGAGGCAGAAAGGACAGCCCAAAATCCTGTTGGATGGAGAAGAGTCGTATAGACGGCTATGTTCCACTGGGAGCAATGGGCCAAAGTAAGTAAGTAATGGGTGCAGTTTGGAGCCCTGTTACCTTAGTACCATAGTTTTGTGAGATGATGCATGCTTAAAAATCAGACCTGTCTGAAGTGAGTGGTGCATTAGCGCCCCCTGTTGGTACCCTAAACATACATACATGTATACAGACAGACAGACAGACAGACAGACAGACAGACAGACAGACAGACAGACAGACAGACAGACAGACGGGGGGACAGACAGACAGACGGGGGGACAGACAGACAGACAGACAGATGGGGGGACGGTCAAAGGGGGGCATATAGGAGTGCTGCATCCTATGGTTGCATGACTCAAAAATAACAGACTTTAAAGCTAACAATATGTCACATTGCAACATGATGATTGTATATCGGTTCTTTGACAACATGTGGCAACCTTCTATTATGGTTATAGGCTTAATGTAGTCCATCTCAGTCAAAAACTAGTTCATTTAGTAACTCTAAATTAGTTTGATCAATTACAATTTACAATTTACAATTTAGGCATTTAGCAGACGCTCTTAATCCAGAGCGATTTACATTAAGCAAGAACAAAAAGCATGGGAATACATCACAAAAAAGCATTTATCATAAAACATGCGTAAGCTAAGAAAGTACCAGTGGAATATCTATATTATGAGACTATACATATAAACTATATATATATATATATATACTACTATGCTATACATATGTACTATGGCGTGCTATGACTATATACAATGCAATTATAGTGCTGTCTACATAACATGCTATAAGTCTGTATCAGATGCTATCTAAGTCTACAGAAATGCTATCTAAGGGGGTAGGGTAAGTGCTATGGGCCATGATGGAGTCTGAAAAGGTGGGTTTTCAGACTACGGCGGAAGATTGGGAGTGATGCTGCAGTTCTGACTGCAATGGGAAGTGCATTCCACAGTTTTGGAGCCAGTCATTGTAATAGTATTGCTTATTTGGCAATTGTAATAAATTGAACCAATTACTGGAAAAAATAATTTTATAGTGACTGACACTGTCCAAACACTATAGTAGAAATCATGTATTTTTCAACCACTTGCATCTCAGTCACTCACATACAGTGACTGATATATGAAACTGATATCTGAAACTCTCAGATCTGAACGAACACCTCTTAGGGCAGCCGAAAGGAAGTGGCGCAAGACAACGTCCCAAACTCTTCTCCCTCCTGGCTCCACAACTATGGAATGAACTTCCCAGAACTGCAGCCTCACTCCCAATCTTCCGCCGTAGTCTGAAAATCACACCTGTGTGAACTGAGTGGTGCAGCCCCTGATACGGCAGTGGTGCCAGATTACATGATGTGTATGTATACAGTAACTAGCTCTCAATGATGACGTAAAAAATATGTGGATTAAAGGACCCAATGCCAGAGTGTAATCGGTTTTCGATGGTGACGTAATGACGATATGTTTTAGTGTTGGGAGGATTAAAGGTAATGCTCCTGTGTATACATGTATGTAATCTGGCACCACTGCCGTATCAGGCACAATTTGCTGGGACGGTGCATACGCATCAAAAGTGGCGGGACGGCTGGGACGGTGCGTACGGCGCAAAGTAACCACAGTATACCGCTAATCAACTTACAAATTACATATACAAACATAGTATATGTATAACTAGCTCTCAATGATGACGTAATAAAGATGTGGATTAAAGGACCCAATGCCAGAGTGTAATTGGTTTTCGATGGTGACGTAATGACGATGTGTTTTAGTGTTGGGAGGATTAAAGGTAATGCTCCTAGTATACATGTATGTAATCTGGCACCACTGCCGTATCAGGCACAAGTAGTCATTATTGAGATTTGACAGTTTGTAGCGGTCGAAAGTACTTGCGCGCTCTGCTTGAGCACTAGTAGGCCACTAGTAGGCCATTTATGGCCTAGTAGTCCTACTAGTGTGCAACAAGCAAGTATGCACTCGACAGAGTGCAGTTCTAGTTATGTATGTGATGTATTGCGATGCTTTTTTGTTCTTGCTTATTGTAAATCACTCTGGATTAAGAGCGTCTGCTAAATGCCTAAATTGTAAATTGTAAAATTGATAACATTACAATAGAAAAACATGTAAAATGTCTCACTGTGTTGTCAGTGGTGTTCCATCTACCCACGTCCATTTACCCTCAGTCCGTTTCACACCAATCCATGATGATGAATAGTGATCTCCAGGGTTCAATCCTCTGATGAATTCCTGGTCATTTGTACATGAAAAACATAATTAATCGTCTCTGGTCTGATATGTTTAGTTTATAACTTTAGGCCTACACTATTATTACATAACATAACATATATTGACGCACACAGCACACACACACACACACACACACACACACACACACACACACACACACACACACACACACACACAAACCTGTTCTTCTTTACTGTTAATGATCAGCAGATCGGCTCCTGTAGCCAGACATGTTTCTCTACTTCCCTCCCAAGTTTTAAATTCAGTAGATGCTGTGTAATAACAGCTGCATCCAAACTTCCGCCATCCACTGGGACACGACCTGTCTAAATATCAAACAGGAGTTAGTGAGATAAGATTAGAGAGAAAATGGGTCAAGTGCTCCTTTAATAGTATAGTCATGAATGTAGTGGAGGGTCAAACTAATTTATTTATTATACACGACTATACAAGGAAGCTGCGGGGGGGGGGGGGGGGGGGGGGAATCAAGTTTTTCCTGACAGACCCAACTGTTTATGTTTATGGCGCCCCCTATTAGTGAAAGCGGTTTTGGAGGTGTGTGTATTAGAGGCCCCTCAACATGCGATTCCAATTTGGGTATGATTGGAGGTTGCATTCATTATCATGATAAAAGGTGTTTTTGTAAGAAATTGCCCCCTGAGCCAATTCGGCCTGGGGAGATAATAATATGTAACCTCTCACACCTGCTATCTTTCTCTTAAGCTGGTTTACTTCTCTTTGTAATTGGTCTCTCTCCACGATCAGGTTGTTGTATTTGGTGTATAGCTGGTCTCTCTGCAGAATCAGGTGGGCCTCCAGTTGGTCTCTCTCCAGGATCAGGTGGTTGTATTTGGTGGTCAGGTTGTTGTATTTGGTGTATAGTTGGTCTCTCTCCAGGGTCATATTGTTGTATTTGGCGTAAAGCTGACCGTACAGGTTATAGCCATTGTTCTGTTTTTTGTCTGAATTATCTGTAAAGGGCAGAAAGGTGACAATAAACCCAGTCGTTGCTACTGTTCATGATGAGGTCAAGCATTTGTCTGGAAAGAGATCGCAAAGTTCTTGAACAGGTGTGTCGTAAATAGGTCTCAATATCATCAATGTCAGGTAGAAACCTTAGCTTTTGTCCAAAACCGGTCCTTTTATTATTATTTTAAGAATAGTGAAATTAGAGTGAGGGGCGCTCTTATAATTATCATCTCATGAACAACTGAATTTATGTGATTGGTTATACACACAGTATGACATACATTTTCCCTTCATTGTCAATGGCATTTAATGTTTGTGTTGCCACAAATTTACGTCATATTTGGCTGACATTTGACCTAATTTCTCCTTTCATTGTAAACGGCAAATATTGAGACATGTGGGGACAAGATTTATATGTTCGAGGCACAGATGACCTATGGAGATACAAGGTTTCTGCCCAACAGCAAAGACATAGTATTAAAGCACTAGAGAAATGAAGCATGAGGAGAGATAAGGTTCTTTCGTGAGACTTGTCTCTTTTATATTGTTTTTATATTGTTTCCCAAACAGTGGGTCGGGACTCGGAACCCATCTTTGGGCCACGGACCAATTTTGTATGGGTTGCGAGAAAATATCCCTTTTGTCAGTTTCCTACGTGTAAAAAAAATCGAAAGATTCCAAAAATAAGTTTAACTAAAAGAAATCTGAACTTTTCATCAATTCAAAGCATTTCCAAAAATGTAAGTATTTGATACATAAAATGGACCAATCTAATAATTCCATAAATAGCCTACGTTTTTAAAAGGTTTAATAAGTGAAAATAGCAGGCCAACCTTTAATTTCTCTTTTGGGTCTCGAGCTAAAAAGTTTGGAAGCCGCCGTTATAATTTAGTGAATGGGTTTGACCTTTGACCTCCTGATACTCACAGTCCACGGCCATGTCTGTGGTTCTCACTGCTGGTAGAACACACAGCAGCATAAGACACACTGCAAGCACTCTGGCCATGTCTCTCTGGACGATGAGGTCTCTCTGGACACCTGAAGGATATTAATAATACAATAGAGTTCAACTTTACTAATGATCAGCCACAATGTTTCATTTCAAAGACACATACATGTTTTTTAGGAATATTTTTGAGGGCCTATACTTTACTGTATGTCCAGCTTTTGGTGTGTGTGCACAAACTTTGTCCTACACAAACATTAAAATACCATTGACAATGAATGGACAATTTTGAGTGTTTGGGTAAACACAAACATTGTGTAACAAATACATTGATGACGAAGGTGAGGGCGCAAATTGTGATTGGCCGGAATGAGATGATGTATGATGATGTACGATGATGATATGTTAAAAAAAATATGTTTAGTGTTCTAGGGTTAAGATAAATGATTGTTCTCTTGATTTGTCTCGTTGTGTAGCATAGTGGTTATATAAGTGAGTGAGGTTTTTCACTCTAAATGCATTGTATAAACAATACAGCAATGTATTAGTATTAAAACCAGTAAATAAAACTTTGAAGGAATACAACTTTCACTTGAAGTTCATTATTGAGTATTATTGCATATTTGACGAACAGTAGCCTATCTGATACTTTCGAATCAAGTACATTGGGTTACTTTGTCCACTACTGAATCTGATTATAATAATAATATACATTGTATTATGCAGTACAATATAATGTATTATATTCATCAATTTGTTTAAATGTTATCTTACTCACATGAGTTGTCCTACAGTGATCTTCACTGGTGCACTCTGAGCTGCTGTCTATTCTAATTAAGAGCAGGCTTTGGTGTGTCCCTGAAAACCTTTACGGAAACATTAATTTGTCTGAGTGAGAAGACTTTTTGACATCACCATCCTAAAAAGCAAAATAGGCCTACAAAGTTCACAACAGGATTGCTTCATTATGCAAGACCTCTCCATGTGGCCAAGAGGAACCAGATGTAGGGATCTTGCTGTAAATATCAATAATAAGCACAGCAGGCTCTAGTTCTATCAATAAAGCCAAAAACAGCAGGCTCTACTAAACACCATGCAGCCAGTATAGGGTACTCTCCAGTTCAAGAAGACAGACATCATGTTTTCGTGTGTGCTCGTTGTAATGTTTAGGTATATATAGGTACAGTATATCCCACTCTGCTATTTTCTATATCTGCTACTAGACCGGCACAGACCTGCTCGGGAACGATGCAAGACCGCAATGATGCAAGTTTTAATGCCTGCCCCACCAATGCAATATTGATTGAACTCCATACAAAACTGTTAACTGTGGACGACACCATAAAGCATTACACTTGTTTACAATTCATCATATTTAGAGACGTACAAATATACACTTCTATATCGCCAAAAACAGGAAATCATCATAGAGGAGGTAAAAAGGGTAAAAAAAACATTGTGGGGGGAAAAGGGGTGGGTGGGGATTCAGATTTTACAGGGGGCAGGTTCAAATTGCAGCTGTCCGTAGGTGCCCTTTGAGAGCATGAAGGAGTCAAGGGATTCGCATGTCTTGGTAGGCATTCCACATTTTGGTGGCATAGCCGGAGTTAAATTAATTTAGTCCCTTGTTTGTGCCGAATCTGGGTTGATATGGATGTTTGTCTGTAGCCTTAAAGTCACAAATGTTGCAACAACTAAACATTTGTTCAAATATTGTTGGACAACCACTTCAGAGGCTCTATACATCCACGTATGATAACAGCATCCTAAGGTTAGCAAGGAATATCACCTCTAATACTAGCCATGTCTTGTATGGAGAGTATCCACACTTTTCCTGGGCTGTGTGTGCTCCAGTTCCTGTCGATTTGATCCAATGAAAGCCAATGAAACTGGTCAGATGACCAATGATATCCAATTAAATCAACAGGAACTGGAGCACACACAGCCCAGGAAAAGTGTGGATAGGTTGCTGCCTTCAGGAAGGAGATGGTGTTCCAGCATACAATAAGGTCAGACTGAAGAGGTATTTTGTCCATCAATCAACTCTGAGGCTTAATCAGGATTTTGGCCAGGACTAGACTGAGCTGTGGACATTGCTCTCTGCCCTTATGTTTCCATGTATGTAACTATTTATTTTCTATCCTGTGTTGTCAAATGTGTTTGTGTTGCATACAAGGCCGCTGGGTCGCAAAACGAATTTCAGTGCAAACTGACAAAGTACTATATCATATCATACCATGATGATCCACCACTGACCAGGTCATTCAAATAATCCTATACTTTTTATCCAAATAAAGTGTTGCAAAATATGTGGCACATTATAGCTGGTAGTCTGAGATGGTTGTAACTTGTAACCAAACATTCATAATTGAAATAATGCATTTATTTCATTATCATGAGGAGTTAAACAACATTGTTGTCAGGGAAGAACAAATTTCGATTTCAGAAAATATTGTAATGAACAACCTGTCAAATAGCAAAACGTTACATGAGGTGACAAACTATTACTGTACACAGTAAATCCTCAGTGTTCATTTCTCATTTGTAAATCTTGAATATATGATATATGGTACCTGGCTGGCATCTGTGTCACTATGAAGTTAACATGGTGACATCTGTCTGTCATATAGGAATCACCTACGGATTCAAACTCATATATATTCCACAGCAGAAAACGTGTGAGAAATGAGAATCAAGACTATTGGCTCTTTCCGACTACGTCACCTGAAACGGTTCTGAGAACCTCATCTGAAACCGAGCCACAGCGCATGGAAACAAACCCAGAACCCATCCAACGAAATACTTCACACGGTTCACTTATAGTTCTTGTTGTGGTTAAAGAGCATTATGTTTAGGTCTAAGTTGTAGCTGTGAATAGGGATATAATTCAATTCTATAGGCTCGCACATCAGCTGCACCCTTAAGGTGAACCGGTGTCAGTCACTGAAGCTGAAAAGGCACAGTACAGACAGTATATAATGTATTTCCAATATGTACACAGCCAATGCAAAAGTGATATTTACAAAATCAGTATTCAGTGGGTGTAATGACTTGTTTCGCTGTGTTCCAGGAGACAATGGCTTTGGAAAATGATTTCATCCGTCTGTGACAGAAATGAACGTGGCCATTGCTTTCAAGGCACAACAGCTCATTACATCAAATAAACATCTCAACAGGCTTGAATAAACCACTGGTTCTTAACATGGGGTTCCAGGGTCTGTAACCCTGACCCATGTTCTCCAGAGAGCCACTAGATGGTGCTCTTTGATAACAGGGAAAAAAGCACATTTGGTACCATGTGTACACTCTCAGACCTTTTCCACCAAAAGAACTTTGGTTCTAGAACTGGTTCCGTTCTTTATTTCTTTATTTCTTCACTTCAGGGCAAGATTTTTTTTACCAACTTTTAGGTCTGAACAGATTAATTTGGTTCAAAATTAGTCCAGAAAAAAAAAATGGAACCGGTTCAACCCCAGTGGAAAAGGGGCTTCATAGAGCAGACAAAACAAAGCACAGGATTTTGCAGTGCAATTTGGGCTCCCAGTTTAGTTCACAAATTCTCAACCTTTTTTAATTCCAAAGACCCCCCATTTAATATTACTTTTTCTCTGGGACCTGTCAGTGTTAAAGGGTCCATTTGGTTCCATCTGTACACTCGAGTTAGAGCCCTCCGGTAGCCCCCTGGACCCACTTGAGAAACCAGTGGAGTAAACAGCATTCTTTGGCAGGGGAAAAAATTGTCTGATCAGTTCTCCGGAGATCCACAAGATGGCGCTGTTTGACAACATCTAGCGTTGGTAGGAGGAGGCAGCGATGGGCGAGGAGCAGCCAGGCTCGATGTGTTTGAGGTGACAGGAGTGACACAGCAGGTGACCGTTGAGTGGGTAGCAGCGGTGACCCTCCTCGTCGTTGAGCTCCATCTTACAGTCCTACAGCACAGAGGAAGAGGAGCATTGCACACTTTGTCACATCGTCACAGCTGAAAAGTGGAATTATTATTTATATATAAGGAGGGAAACAAAACGGGAAAGGAGCGGGTCAAAAGAGAAATCAGAGATTTGTTCATAATACTGTAGCACAAAAAAGTAGCAGGTATGAACACGAGGTTCATAGCAAAGGCATAACAGTCAGTATGACGGCGAGTTTGGCAAACCTCAGCCGTTATGTTAAAGCCCCCTGCTAAATTAGTTAATACAGAATCAGAAACGTGTTCCACCTCTTTAAACCTATTTATAATTAAGCTGCAATTAGTTTTTTTTTATCTTAAAATAAATAAAGTTTCAACCTAAATCTGTTCCGGGGGTCTGCGGCCAAATGCACGCGATGCAAAAAGGTTTGAGAACCACTGGCCTGGACAAAAATGCTACCCTGTCCCCCTGAGGAGCTGCTGATTTGTTTCCAAACAATGAGAGCTGTCAGTCACTCAGCCTCCAGCGAAACAGGAGATGTGCTCAAGTCAAAAATCATCAGACAGAGTTGAGGTGCTCCGCAGCCTCTCTCTATAAAATCCTCTGCTTTCATTTAAATCCCCAGAGTGTTACGGGTCAATTTGGTTACCGTACATTTGTACACCCTAGGGAATTAAATTGACGATGGGCCTTAGTGCATTTAAGCTTTAGCTTGCAATAAAGCCCTACAAATGAATTAAGCTCTCATTCTAGCTCTCATGGGCGGCAGTGGCTCAGGGGTAGAGTGGCTGGATGGGAACCGGAAGGTTCCCAGTTTGATCCCGGGATCCCCCAGAGTTAGTACCAGTGTCCTTGAGCAGGACACTGAACCCCTAATAGCTCCCGATGTGCAGGTTGGCGCTAACAAAGCACTCTGCGCTATATAAATGCACCATTTACCATAACAGCTCTTTGACAAGGATCCGTGGCACTACCAGCTGTAGAGTGAATGTGAACATCGTCTGAGGTAATTTCTCTGTCACAAAGAGCCAAATCCAGACTTAACGATACAACGTTGCTGGTCTCACACCACGCACTGAGCCCAGCAACGAATTAACAAGAAAAGCAGTGCGCCTGGCAGGTTTCATGTTTTACATGCCAGCGCCCACATAGGATGTGAGTCTACAGGTATGCACGTTTTGACTAAAAGTTTGTTTTGAACCCACCTCACAGTGATAGCACTCCACGTGGTAGTCTTTGTCCATGGATACAACTCGAATGGTTTCATCTGACCCCTGGAGAGACAGACACATGGACAGATAGGTCAATCATATCAGTAAACATTCATCTGACCCCTGGAGAGACAGACACACGGACAGATAGGTCAATCATATCTGTAAACCTTCCACATCCTGCCTCATGTGTATATTCCTGTGTTGCTGTCCTTTTTCCCTTAGTGTGTGTGTGAGAGAGAGAGAGAGAGAGAGAGAGAGAGAGAATGAGGAGTGACTGATGGAGGATCAGCTGGGGTGACGAGCGAGTGATGAGCAGTGATTGGGCGCAGGCAGACTGTCGCGCGTGGTTGCACACGTTTTCGGCTGCGCACAGTTTTTAGACAGCTGGTGGATGGAAAAGAAGCTCCACGTCCTCCGCGCCCAACAGACGCGGAGGAGAGCGTGTCCGGGAAGCTGTCCGTTGCGTCAGTCGGGCGCAGGGGTGGAGCTTCTTCTCCAGGTCTTTAGTTTACTCAAGTTAGGGAATAAGACCTGGTACTTAAGACACGCAAAATACAGCCCTTAGGATTTTAACCATGTGTGGTCTGTCTGAATTGGGAACTGGGTAGGAGGGAGCCCATTTTGATGTTGCGATCCAAGGTTCACCTAGTCCGGGTCGTAATACCGACCAAATACCTTCACAACATGAACAGCATTTTAAACCACGTATAATAAATAATAAAATCACACCTGTGTGAAGTGAGGGGCGCTCTTATCGTACATCATCATGACGTAAAACTGTATTTGTTCAGAGTCAGACACTATGACGTAAAATCTTCCATTCATTGTCAATGGGAATTTAATGTTTGTGGACACACCAAAAGCTAGACATAGGCCCCTCAAAAAAAAAAAATCACACAACCCAACATAAGATCATAACATCCGGTCTGGAGTTTTGGCTCTTCAAAATAAGAGATGAACAGGAAAAAATGCAGGTGTGAATTATATCACAATTTATCAATAAATGCTGGCGGCCTAAGCGTTTTAACTTTTAAGATGTATTTATATTGACTCACGTGATGTCATTTGCCCACAGACATGATGTCACAGCACTTTGACCCAAAGATAAAAAGGTATTCAGACCCATACGGAAATAAATCTAACGTACTGTAAAAAGCAAGTGTGCAAGATTTACAAACAAAGATAAACCAAATAGCCTGAGTTGTCATCATTTTGTGCTTACGTCATGCATTCTTGTGGTGACAGAATAAGCGTGACAAACTAAGTAACCCTCCTGCACACATACTGTACATACAGTATGAGCACGCTACTGTACCCCTCTGAATACCCACGTATGGTACTGTGAGAGGAGGGGAGGGGAGGGCATTCCAGCAAAGTCAGCTCTAATTTTGGAGGTTTGGAGCTGCAAGTACTGTATGTAGTGGTGGAGAGTAAGTACATTTAATAAATTACTGTGTACTTAAGTACTGTATGCACTTCCCACACCTGGCATTTTCTTTTAGTCGGTGGTCTAAAATAGGACAAGAGCCTATTGATTATTTATTACCCATCTGCAGACAGACACAGAGTGGTACAGCCACACTTTATCGAATACCATGAAAGTGGAGCACATCACTCCAGTTCTTGGATCTTTGTTATGTCAAAATTATTTAAAAAATAATACTGTTGGTTTAGCAAGCATGGTTCACTGTGTGATGTGATATGAACCATCCAGACCTCTCTGGGGTCAACTGGGAAAGGTCTGCTTTCTTTCCCTAAAATCAAAACTAAACATGGGAGAGCAGTGTTCAGATTTTATGTACCACATGAATATCTAGAAAAAACTCCCAGAAAACTGCAGGTCTGCTAAAACTCTGTTCTTTTAACGCACAGCTAAAACATTTCTGCTTGTCGTTGCCTTATTGTTATTAACTCTATTCTTCTGCACTGTAATTTTAGTTTTTTACTGTATTCAAATGGACTTGGATTGTGTGTTTAGGTTAATATTACTTTCTTATAGCTATTTTATGACAGTATAGCTCAAAAGTAGAAAACATAGCTGATCTACAAGCTCAGCAATTTTTGCCTTTCACCAAAAAAAACAAAAAGTTCAAATGTTTTTTGCAAATAATGGTCGAAAGTGGTTTACACATATTTAACAAATGAAAAGTATTAACAACAGCTTGTGACTAAATAATAACTATATTGGGATCCATTGGTACACGATACGAACGGTGACACAAGCATGGCATGTTTACTGAACACCTGCTGGCTAAAGTTCACCAGGTGAACAACTCTTTTAAAAGAGGGAAAGCTGATCGCCTGACGCACGCCTCAGACCACGTTCCCCTCGCTCCACATCACCACAGGTCTTTAAAGGGATACCTTACTGCACACGCTAAATCATCCTCACTTCTTCCTTACCGCACACGCTAAATCATCCTCACTTCTTCCTTAGGGGCACGACCTTGAGACATCCAATACCTACAGTACCAACAGTGGTGGGGAAGTTACCACCTACAGTACCACCAGGGGTGGGGAAGTTACCAAGTACATATCTCTACTTGATCATACTACAGCGTCGCACAAAAGCATAAAAAGTAGAAGATCCACAAGCTTGAACTAACGTTTTTCCTCATTCACATCTGTAAAACAAATCAACAAATATTTGCCTCTGTTGTGGTGGAGTGGAAGTATATTGTAATGGAAAAATTGGAAATACTCATGTAAAAGTACCTAAAAATGTATTTATGTAGTAAGTACAGTACTTGGGTAAATGTTACTTTACGCCACTGCCTGTTACTCAAGTTCACCTCCAGGCAGCTCATCGGTCTGTAACCACATGAGATACAGGTCTACAGGGTTGGATAACGCGACATTGTATTCGCTGGTACAGTTATTTTTAATTTCATCAGTTCAACACAGGACATTTATACATCACTGTCTGGCAGAAACCATCTATCGATCTATCTATATCTATATATATATCGTGCTGGTATCTGATGGCTGATAGATCTAAACGAGATGGAAAGAGAGCCCTATCTAGAAGGGGAAATACACAAGTCGGTAAAAGGCTGCACAATTTACATAGGTATCAGCTCAAATCATATAGCACGACAACGGGGTGAGAGACAGATACATGAAGAGAGCGAGAGATAGAGTCACTTATCTTTCGGTTCCGGACATACCGGTAGTTCAAATGGTGATAAATCATGATAAATTTTAAGCTGTGATTAATCTGATTAAAATGTTCAATTGGTTGACAGCCCTAGTATTTATACATTGTTGTATGACTTGCCTTGGTAACAGTATTTTTTGCCATTTATGAATTGTTTTTTTTTAACAAAAACCCTGCCTATGTCAAAATGGGGACACAAGGTTGAAAGTGCTTTTGTGTCGGTTTTGGTAAAGATTTAAAACTGTGATTTCTTTTTGTAAACAAAAAGTTACAAAATACTGTATCTACATTTTTTATGTAGTTTTGCATCAGTCATGTTTTGTTGGGCAGTCACGGTGTGACAAATACTTCCTTGTAGGAATGTTCAAAGAAGTGATTACGATTCTTATTCACCTTTCTTCGTGAAAGGATGACCTCACCACCTTTAACCACAGTCTGCAGTTACAGGGGTTGATTGCGGTTTATTTTAGCCATCAGTCTATCGTAAACTGAAACAGGAGTAGGCCATTTGTGGCTGATAACAGAGCATGCCGTAATGTATTGGCACTGAACCTGTCCACAGGACTTTGAACCAACACACAGCATTGTGACATAATCCTCATGACTAAAGTGCTCTGTATTGCAGGTTGACGTGGTCTTACCTCAGAGGGAAGGATGGGCTGGTTACAGGCTGCACATTTAGGAGCCAGGACCCTGGGAGAGTCACACAAACAAAGAAACAATGTCACGATAGAACATTTTCAACTGTAAACCCTGAGCCTAAGATTATTGTAATGCTACTGTGCATGTCTGGTGTATGTACCCCTTTCAATCCTTAACCATTTAAGACCCGAGGCCAATTCTACAAATGCCTGTCTGAATCAGTAGTTCTCACACAGATTCTTCTAAATGTTCAAAAGTAGCACGCCACATATACAAGTGCAGTATATCTGCTATTTTTGAATAGCAGTTTGGGGCTAAGGGTAGTCCACACCCTGTCAGTTTGGATGAATTGTGATTGGTTGTCATCAATTTGCTCTGAACGTGTTGTGGGGCCATCCACTTGAAATAGGATTGTTTTGAAAGAACATACAATACAGTAGTTATCGTTCTCGGCATGGACAGGCTTTCACAACTTTAAATATGAGCACAAGTTACATTGATGACAAGTTGACTTGACCCTACACTTTCCCTCTCGGACTGCAACAGCCGGTCTACACTTCTCAACCCACCCTAGGGTTCTGGTTCCACTAAGCAGGGATAAGGGTATGCCAGGTCTGCAGATGTGCTGGCTCTCTCTCACGCACATCATTCCACCAATCGTTAAAGAGTAGGAAAACAAAACAAATCCAAAAGGTAAATGAATTCATTTTTTCCCCTGCCTGCAGATGGTTGGCACCTGGATGTCTGCACCCAGGGCCTCAGTGTCAGGGCCATGACTGAGTCTGACAATGCTGACATACATAAATAACCACAGCGATTGCGCTCAGAATATAGAGCCATTTAATCAATAACCCCACCTCAACTCTGAGAGTGCACACATGGAACCAAATGGACCCAAGAGGGTAAAAAAAAAACAAAAAAAACGCAAAAAGAATATGGAGATAAGAGGTTTCTGCCCACAGCGATGCTATACTGTACTGGTCTTTTTTTTTTTTTTTTTTTAACCTTTATTTAACCAGTAAAAACCACATTGAGACTGAAGTCTCTTTTACAAGTGTGAACTGGTCTGCACACAGTGCATCCACAGGTGACCACAATTACATAACATTGGTGATGCAGTGGCATTTGTCCTCCTGGTTTCTTTCCATAAAACCAGTGGAGAGTTTAAGTGGAGAGAGTGAGCATCCAGGTTTTCTTTTTTTACTTTTTGCAGCTCACAGCGCACTGATTGTTCTAGCAGAAAGTCACAAGCTGTGCTGCTTTTCCACTCGCTCGCAGCCTCAGTCACACGCTGTGTTGTTTGCATCCCTCAGCCAGCAAGACCCCTGCGTTTAGCCAGAGAGGTACAACGGCCACACACACACACACACACACACACACACACACACACCCCCTTCAACTGCAACAGGACAGCAAGTATTCCCCCGCACCCACACACACACTCCTTGAGAGCCTTCTCAAGTGTCTGGCGCACGTGGCGGAGCTGGGGGGTGTTACAGAGGGAAACCCAACCCACCGTGGACCCCCTGAACCTGATCTGGTCGTGCTTTCGTTTTAAACATAGCTTAGCAGAGGACAAACATCAATACCACTCTTTAATGGGCTCAAACACTTCACTTTGATATTGTTAACAATGTCTTTTCTTCATTTGTGAGAAAAGCAGAGTGAAGTGAAGTGGGGATGGCAGCTGGTTCTGTGTCAGTGTGGTGTTAAGGCCATGGACTGCTCTGAGCCACCAGGATTCAGCCACACTTTCTGTGATGAATTATTGAATTTCCTACATTCATCATACTTTGGCATCATCTGCACCCAAGTAAGCAGACAAAATAGTCAAGTACTGTACGTACAATAGGTTGCACATTTAGGGCTCAATTTTCATCACCGCTAAACCCCATATCCCTAAACTTCTTTGCCTTTTTTATTTATTTTTTTTACTATTTTGAATAGTTAAAATGGCCAGTCTACAAGCTCACAACGTGTCGATGTAGATTGGCTAGTTGAACTATTCAAAAATGTTTTTCAAAATAGTAAAAAAAAGGCAAAGAAGTTTAGGGATAAGGGGTTTAGCGGTGACGAAAATGGAGCCCTTAGTGTCTGGCCAATCACACACACAATCACACACACAACGTTCGTATTTGTGTCTCTGCAGTGGTGTTCAGCTAGTTCGAAATTCTCAGAGGTGTAAGTGACTGTGTTTGTTTGAGCGTCTGCCTCCACAATTATGTCATTGGGTACTTATTGACTGACTTTGTTTGTCATTATGTTGCCAACACTGCCTTTGATGCAGTAGATCTCATTTCAACCATGAGTACCTGTGATAGTCTTTGATGCAGTAGATCTTGTTCTCCGTGTCCACAGTGAAGGGCACTCCATCCAGACTCTCGTTGCAGATGACACAGCGGAAACAGCCTGGGTGGTACGACTTCCCAAGAGCTTGAAGGATCTGCGACGCACACACGAGCGCACACGCGCGCACACACACACGCACGCATGCGCACACACACACACACACACACACACACACACACACACACAAAGAAGGAGAATATTAGGTCAATACACTATGAACAGACTTCATTCTGTCTTTTTAGTAAAGAGATCAAGACAAAAGAACCATTGTTCTTTTTTGGGGACATACGTAATTGAGACATACGTACACCATCTTTACTGTTGGCTGTACATGAAGCATGCTGGGTGTGTATGGAGAACACATGTACACTCGTGTTCCTATGCTGGTACACTTCAACTCATTACTTTGTCATCGCAAGAACACACCCACACACACACACATCCTGGGTCTCAGTCTCGGCCCTGATGTTTTCCCACCAGCTTGTATGTGTGTGCTTAATACTCATACTTAATACTCCTTTAAAGAGGTAAGTACAGGTAACGCACATCAACAGGTGGGCGGCTGGGCTAAAGAGACTTCAGTTTATAGATGGATAGAGCCTGCACACAAAAAAATACTTCTTTATTATATATTATTATTATATATTATATTTGTCTGACAACGTTTTGATCCCGTTGTGGATGACCTGATGAAGATCCACAACAGGATTGAAACACTGTCAGATGAATATTAAACAATCTTTGCCCAAGAACGCGGGACGAACCGGCGACTTTATCATTCCCAGGCGGCCTCTCTAACTATTCAGCCATGGCTACCCTTGAGCCTCTTAATGTGCGGTAATATCACAATTTTTAAATCCCCATTTTGCTTCACAAACCAAACGCTGTTCGTCTATTATGACATGCCCAGAATAGAGATGCTAGAGCTCATATGCTTAAAAAGGAAAAAGTGAACACACACACACACCACAGTCGCCACTTCCTCCCGAGTAGTTATCCAGATGTGCCCACAGGAAGCTTATTACGGGTGGAGTTACTGAATGTTTGAGGAAGGAATCTGCCTCTGCGCGCGTGCGCACGCACACGCACGCACACGCACATGCACATGCATACACACACACACACACACACACACAATTTGCACTCACCATGTCCATGATCAGATGGCCACATGCGTTGCACTTGTCTGCAGACTGCTGGAAGCCAGAGTACTGAAACACAAGGAGAGGACAAACATGTCACAACTATGACACAGTCACAGCCACGTCACGACGGTCTGACACTGAGGTCAAAGAGGAACTGAAAAAGCATACGCTGTAAAATCCTCAGCGTTAAATAAACTCTAAGAGGAACCAAATGGACCTGTGCACTCTTTGAACAATCATTTGCACATCTTCGTACACTCACTTGGACAAAAGGTTACAATTTAATTTAACACATCACTCACTAATTTGTTCCTCAGAGTCAGTTGAACTTCAATAGTGAATAAATGGTCCACATTTTGGTTCCACTTGTCTACTCTAATTTAACACTACATTCTTGGAGTTGCAGATTAAATGGACACAGAGGATTTTACTGTGTAACTGTACAGCGTCATTCTTTACTAGATCTGGGTGACAGACTCAATCAAGCCCATGTTTATACTAGTATTATCACGCTTCTGTTTGATGTGCTGATAAAATCACACACATAATCCAAAGGCTCTACCATGTTTCTCTAGGGCAGTAACCAAAACAAGTGACGTGGAAATATGCACTCTTAAAACAATCACAGATGTTAAGGATTAGTGTGTATTCTGTGTACTGTATTAATCATTGACTGGCCGAGTCATCTCGGATCTTTCCGAGGGTCTTAAGGCGGAACCAAACCAAGTCGTGGCATTTGTTACAGAACTACAGTATTTAGATGGGTGGAGTTCTGCAACAGTTCTGTGAATTAATGTGGAAAAAGGCACTGGGTGGCGTCCACACAAGAATGCCAAGAATGGCATTTGGTGTCACATAGGGGGGAGGACCACATCAGAAACGCAGATCACGGCGTGGGCCTTCCGCTCTGTGGGTCACAGACGAGGTCAGAAAGAGAAGGATGAGGCTGGCTGGGGCCACTGTGTAGGGCGGCTGTCATCACCATTATGAGATTTAAGTTGCCAATTCATTGTATTTTTCAACATGGAAACGATTTTGAAGAGTATGCAAAAATAATTGCGAATAATTGTGACAGGCCTAGCACTGCGACGGCCACCCGGAACTGGTGGTGACCATACTGACAACTGAGGGCGGAGCCAAGCCAAGGCACCGCTAGGATGGGAAGGGGGTGTACTCGTCCTCCTGATGCCGATTAGGAGGGAGTGGAGAACCATAGACATAGAAAGGTAGACGCCTCCTTCAGCTCGGGGGCGTCTGTGCTTCACAGAAGCTTTGTGCGTCACAGAGCATTCGTTCGGTAGGCCAATCAGAGGCAATGTAAACGTTATTTTTTCTCATGCTAATGAAGCCTCTTTGGATTGAATTGATACGTCCCGGAAAAGACACGCTGCGAGTGGCCAGTAGTCACTTGAGTGGCACTGTGGCCTTCCGCACTTCGACCACACTTCCGGTGTCTCGTCGAGCGGATTAAGGTTGGTGAGGGGTGCGTTAAGGGTTGGGAGAGGGTTAAGGTTAGGTTTAGGTGTGCTGCCCCATGGGAGGTTAGGGTGAGGGTTTGAGATAGGTTGTAGGACTAATGACTGGTCTAACCAATGACTAGTCTAAACTAAGAACTGCACCCCCGCACGGCGGTAGACTGCACCCACACTGCATGCAACACCGCCGCAGCTCGAAGCTACTGCCAACAGCTGCTAATGTTATAACTGGAGAGCAGGAAAGCCATAACGAAACACCGCGATTTAACCATGAACAGAACGTTGGAAACTAACGCAAACAACGGACACAAGGTTGTGACACAGAAACATACATGATAATATAATAAGAATAAGAATAATATGGGAGAGAAAGAAAAAAAAAGGGGGACAGATGCACAACAGAGAGCGCTTGTTTCACCTGGCAGTTAATGATACGCATGTCATTCTTGTTTTAGATCTATGTGGAGAGCAGTGGGTTGGTGACAGCTAGTTCAGACCCGGCTGAATTGTGCTTTTTTTTAATCAGCAATGTAAACACAATCTGAAATGTCTTCACATGGTGAGCCTCACGTTTCTGGTACAGCAGTTAGGTCAGAAGAATAAATAAATACTGCAAATGATATGCAAATACCGCTTTGACCCGGGTCTGCTCTGAACAGAAGACATTCTTGTACACTATCATCACCAAAAACTTTCATTAATTGAGTTGAGACTTGAGTGTTCACTGTACTTTAGTACGCTCGTTTACTCTACACCAAATATGTTCGCCAAAAGATAGCAGATCTACAAGCTCACGTTGTCAACTTAGTTGTGATGCGTTGTGAGCTTGTAGATCGGCCATATTTTGCCATACGTTCCAACCAGAATAGGGATGCTGGGGTTCAAGTGCTTAAAACGTCCACCACCCTAACATAAACCATCGCTAAGTACCATCTCTAGTTACTGACCTTCCTCCCCCCCCCCGATCCCACCCAGAGGAGGAAAGCGATACGGGAATGACTGCGTGAGATGCTCGAAGCCCGGCCACCGGGTCAAGCTCTCCCGTTTACATTTTATGTTTAGGGGTCAAACTCTCCCGTTTAACTCTGACGTTTAGAAGTCACGCCGGCCACATAATCGCAAAGGGGCCAAGGGGGGAAAGACCTGCCACACTTTTTGAGTTGGAAATAAGGTGCTCAGAATATGAGGACCACCACATGGCATGCACTTTCCTTGGAGGCTGTAGTGTAGGGCCTCAAGCATTTGATCTCACCCCTGCAGACTCTGAGGGATTTAAAGTTATAGGGCCGATTAAAATTATTATCTTGCCTTTTAAAATGGTTCAACTAGCCGATCTCCATCGACACATTGTGAGCTTGTAGATATTAGTAGCTTGTAGCTATTTGACATATTTTAAAAGGTTTTTCAAAATAGTAAAAAAATGGCAAATAGGTTTAGGGATAAGTGGTAAGGGTATAGCCCATAGTCTGTGGAAAAGGCAGTGACTCAGTAAAAGCGAATGTATCCATTTGTAACTAAGTCAAATAAATTAACACTGAGGATTTTACTGTGCAGAATTGAAAAGACATATGATTCATGTGCTAAAAATCAAATCTATTTAACAGTGTTGTGTAAGTGATATTTTGTTGTTAAAAGAAACTAAAGGTGATATTGTTAAAGACATTAAAGCTCTATCTATATTACGATAGTAATATAGTATTAGTATAGACACAGTATTATTACAGTATTTGTTCAGTAACAGAGAGAACCCTGCACAGAGATCATTATCAGCTCGTGTTCCACCTCCAGTCTTGTCTGCTCATTTATTTGTTTCATTACTTACAATTTCACTCGCTTCTGCTGTGTCCTGCATGAGTTCTCTCTCCTGATTGGATGAATTTGGTATCCTGACCTGAAAATGTATTTTCTCTGTTTACTAAACAGCTGGAGAGACAGGGAGTCAGACCCCTGTTACTGAACAAACACAGAGCATATCAATAATGACCATTTAACAGAAACTATGCAACAAACAGCACCTTTAAAAGAGCCTTACATCAACCAACACCTGTCACTCACCAGAAAGTCTTCTTCACAAAACACCTTTCCTCCGACGTAGTAGAACGCCTTCCCCCTTAACCTTCGACCTAACAAACAACAAGTAAACAAAAAGGAACAGGACTGTGAAACAGAGCATTTTAATACATTCAAGCGCAAATAACATGCATTTTAAAACTGCTTTTAATATTTAATATCATATTGTCCCTCAAACTTATTTCTAATGGTTTGAGCCTCAATCACCACTCTGATATAACCAGTCCTTGTCAATTCTTAATGGACTTGGAAAGCAGTTTTAGCTGCAGTACCACAATGTCCTGAGGTGGTGGGGGTGCTGGTATGCAGATTATTTAATATTTGAGTCATTATAATACTGATGCTAGATAAAACCAGGCTCGTTTCCATTCCATGCCAGCTTGGAAAATCAACATAACAATGGTGGACATTGTAAACAAAGTGGAAATGCAAATTTGGAACTGAAGACTGAAGAAGAGGAGGAATTATACAAATTAGGGTGACATTGATGATCACGATGAGGACAAAATAATTGTCTTTAAAACAGTTTTCTGAAAAACCTAATGTTTCCATGTCAGTGGTTCTCAAACTTTTTCATGTCATGACCAGTTTGAATGGGTTGTTAAGACATTTCACTCCAGACTCGAATGGCCCATTTCAACAGTTTGTGAGCTTGTATGATGGTTGTGAGCTTGAAGTTTGCTTTGTTTATTTATGTTGTTGGTGTCTTATAATCCCGTAAGGGATGGGTCTTAATGACAAGACACGAAAAAAAAAACCATTCATTCATTCATTGAATGATTTATGCATGGTGACTCATGTATGTTTTGTTATCTGCAAAATAAATAACTGGAGTGAAAAAGTACAATATTTGCCACCGAGTCGTGGGGAAAGAAAATACTCTGGAAAAGTCAAAGTAACACAGTACAGTAATCGAGTACATCTACTTGAACAAATATCGCCTGTGTGGAAGGTAGCAAACCGACACGTACGCTTGTTAATTTCCCAGACGCCCCAAAACAAATAAACTGCATTTCTTTTAATGGCAGGTCTAGTGTCCTCCCGATATAATTTGATTGGAACAACACACACTCACACAGAGCCGGGTCTGTGTGTGTGTGTGTGTGTGTGTGTGTGTGTGTGTGTGTGTGTGTGTGGTGTGACAGTTGGGACACAGGGGCGAACATCTGGACCAGGCTGTAGCACCCGTGCCGACGGCTGACACACCAGGGGAAAATGTGCGCCGTTGAATTCAATTAGCGACAGACAGACATCAGTGATTAAAGGGGAATACCACTCATTTTCAACATCTTTGTGATGTCACCGAGATGTACTTCATAATGTTACTGATTTTTTTCAGAAATCCAGTTCTAGGCAACACAGAATGGGGGGCTGTATAGGAGTGGATAGCACCATTTCTCTTGGTAGGACCAGGGAAATGGTCCTCAACAATATCTATTACTTATTTAGATTCTACCAGACTTGAGCAGACATTATTTTTGGCCTTCAAAAGTAAAGTAAGTAAGTAAGTAAGTACACACACACACAGAGCACTTCCTGTCTGTCTGCAAGCTAGAATGATGGCTCTATGGTCTGAATGCGGAGGCTCCTGTTCCACACACACACACACACACACACACACACACACACACACACACCTCGCTACGTCTGCCCAGGTCCCACAGGAAGGGGGAACATTCCACACATTTTCTTCAGAGTGCGTGGGGTGGGGTGGGGGTGGGGGGTAAAAGAAGAGGGGTGAATAAGAGCGTTCTTCGTTCTCTCCCTCCAGAAAGTAGTTTTTTTGCCACTCAGTAGACGTTCTCGCATAACTTAACCGTTTTGCGTTTTAGTGTCAAATAAGAACTGTGTTCCAAAAATAAACAAATGATCCCATCGGTTTGACTCATATGGATATGTAGAATGAACTGATGAACACGCTTGCATTACTGCCACCGAATTAGTTACATTTTCATCAGAAACAGACTATCAAATATGAGTGATTGACTACCATAAACGATACAGAGCTGCACCCCGACAATATCGCTGAGACAGTTTATTTGTGGATCACAATGCTTATACGAGACGGTTTTAAGATGACCCAATATTATTCTCCGTCGAGAAATGACTTCCGCAACCCAGGGGATGAACGAGTGACATCAGGACCTCAGTACTCTACACCACCATTATAAAAGGACACTGTTCAAAGGCCTGTATTCGAAATTAAAAAGTTTAAGCATCGACTTAAAGGAGATTCAAGGTTTCTGCCCAACCAAGACGATAGTATTAAGACAATAAACCAGTTACATCTGGCTTCCATCTTGAGCACAGAATGAGATGAAAGCGCCGAAACAGTTACAGCACACGCTGTTCTTCCACCAGGTTTCTTTGAACCTTCCAGCTAATGAATGCTAAACAACAAGTCCACAACACAGTGTCCCTCTGACTCCTAGACGCAGACTAATGAATGCTAAACAACAAGTCCACAACACAGTGTCCCTCTGACTCCTAGACGTAGACTAATGAATGCAAAACAACAAGTCCACAACACAGTGTCCCTCTGACTCCTAGACGCAGACTCGTGATTCTTGAGTCTTTGAAAATCAGCATCATCTGAAATTCTTTCTACCCCATTATTACATTATCTTCCCTTCCCTTCCCTTCCCTGGCAACATAATGTGAACGGCAGTTTCATGGCCTCGCCGACGCCCAGCCTCTTGCATGACCTTCTAATGCGTCAGGGGGCTATGTTTTTTGTCTTTCAAATATTTGTTTATCAATCATTTTACTTACTTTTTTCATTAATAGAAAATGTATTAAAAAAAAAGTTAAGAAATACAAAAATAATAAACACGGCCCCCTCATGCATTAGGACAATTGTAAGTCACTAGAACCAGGGAGGTGTCACGTGTGTTCAAGGTCCAATGGGCTTATACAGTATAGGAGTCCCCCCTGATGCAATATTGAATCAAGCAACATAAAAACTGTCTGGGGGGCCTGAGTAGACTAGAAAATTAATCCAGACGCGTGTTGAAGTGAATTTGTCCTTTAAAATCAACGGTCAGGGTTTTGCGGTTTCGGGTTAATTACTGACAAACATGTAGGGGACTGCGTCCCTGAGGACAGTGTGGAGAATATGACTTGAGGATGTCGGGAGACTCAGGCTCTTCCTCTTCTTCACATTCCTGCATTTTCCCCCCTTTGGAAGTCAGAGAGGCAGAAGGATTTAGATAAGACTGTTAATTAAAGACAGAAGTCAAGTCTGACAGTTTGGAGACCCCGGGAAGGAGGAGCAATTTATTCTCTTTCATGAAAATGCTAAATACCTGTGCGATGAAAACAAAAGCTGGGGGATTTTACACGTCGAACGCTCTGCAGAATCCCGCGAGTTATCTCCTGTGAGTTGCACTTCGCAGAAACCCCTGAGACTCAGTGATCTACATCTCTGGCAATTTATTTCACACAAAGCAGTATTGCAGACTGTTTGCTTTAGGATTGAATCCCAGATCAGATCCCAGGTCCAACTTGAAACACATACAATATGAATGTGTTAAAGAAGCAAAAGTAATCTTCTCGAGTAATCTGATCCAAGTAAAACGCAAATGGGAGGTTTCGCTCAAGGCCCCGGAGTCACAAAACTATGTACCACTCAGAACCAGTAACATCCTGGTTTGTTTTATCTAATGCATGGGGTCCTCAACCAGGGCTATGCAAACCCCTAGGGACGTTTGCCGGTACTGCATGGGGTTCTGCAAAATTGAGAGGAAAATAGGATTTTGTTTATAATCCGTACAAAAATGTGGTGACCGAGAGTTCTAGACTAATTACTCACTACATATGTATACGTATGCACAGCCTACCTATTTTAAACTGCAATTAAAGCAGTACTTTGAGACAGAAGGGGATCAGTCAGTGCTCCGAAGAGGTAGAGGACAGCCCTGCTCTACAGGCGAGTGATTGGCTGGGATGAAGGGGCTACTGTTGCACAGGTGGGACGTGAAAGACGGTGCCTGTACTCAAACCCCCATTCAGCACTGTGCCGTGACCGTCTACGCACTCCCACCAAGTCCAGCATTAACCACTTCTCCGTCGGGTGGAAACCTCATTATGTCCAAAACTGTGACTTTTCAGGATTCAAAATCGAAAATAGGTAAAGTAGCAGATCCACATGCTCAAAGCGTGTCGCTTCGCGGCATGTTTCGCGCTTGTAGATCTGATACTTTTGATACTTTTGTGCGATCAAGTAGGGCATTATTTTACTTTTTTCTCCTTCTACGGGCCTCGTACCCGCTCCAGTTGATTGCTTTGGTAGTGGTACCGCTCATAACCCCCCTCTCCCCCTTTACAAACAGGTCTTAATCAGCGCGAGGCTTCTGCAGGGCCGAGAGAGGGCTTAGGGTTGGTTATTCTCAGTCTAGTAACTGTCCAGGCAGCCAATGGGAAGCCTCAGGTGAAAGCCCCCCTGCAGAGACCCCTTGAAACAACAGCCTGCACACGCTCTCTGTCTCTCTCTCTCTCTCTCACACACACACACACACACACACACACACACACACACACACACACACACACACACACACACACACACAGAATGTCTCCTCAACTCATCTTCATCGTTCCTCACTGGCACCTTGTAGGGGGGGGGGGGGGGGGGGGGGTGTAGGAGATGGAGTCTATATGTTTGGGGGGGGTGGGGGCTTACGGTCATAAAGTCTTTGTTATGGAACTCAACTCAACAAGCGTGAAGGTCAGTGAAGATCTGAGGAGGGGAGATTCCTCGCAAGACAGTGGGCACTGTGTGTGCGTGTGTGCCGTGTGCGTGTTAGCGTGCCTCCGTCTCTCGGGGCCCACAGCTGACATAACAGACACCCTGTGTCCTTCCTCCACACAGGGGCCTCTGGAGCCTGCATTCCTCCCCAGCCAGGATGCTCTCCCCCTGGGGGGCCATGGGGCAGGCAGCAGCCCCCCGTGCCCTCAGCCCTCACATGGGAGACAGCTATGAGTGGTATGCACTGCTACGAACACACATACCGCTCTCTCCTCTTTAAGATGTCATTATCTTTCCCTTTCAGCGATCGCCTCCCTCTTTTCATCTGCTGACACGCACATGCCTCGTGTGTGTACACTCGCGCGTGCACACACGCACACGCACACGCACACGCACACGCACACACACACACACAGATGTGTGAGTGTGTGCGTACTGAGTTCAGAGGGGGTGCAGAATAATGAGCCTGGACAGGGGTCATCACTGTGCCACACATACCCCATCACAACAGGGGGAGGGGGGCTTCTTAATTGGTGGTCAGACTCATCCAGGCTGGCGAGCCACGTCAGCTGCTAGAAGAACACCACAGTGGTAGAAAGTAACATTACTAACATTTCGCTGTCGGCCAGAAACCTCCTATCTCCTTAATACAACTTTTTATTTTCATAAATGAATGTCGTACTTCATCACACTACTACAGCGTCGCACGGAAGATCCGTGAGCTCGAAACACACATTTGGAGCTTGTAGATCTGCTACTTAAAGTACATTAACTTTACAGGACTTTTAAAACTTTACAGATCCAGAGTAAGTCTTCTACCACTGCTCAGGGAAGGCCTTCCATGTGATCAGCTGTCAGGGTTGGTGAGGTCTGGCATGGAGATGAAACAGTCCAGGATCCCAAAGCCTTATCAGAGCACTGAAGCCTGGGGCCTGAAGAATTTGTCTGCGCATGTGATAGTTCCATCACTCAATCGTCCACTTGACACAATGAGTCAATTACATGGATTGAGACGGAACAACGCCAGCTAGAGGTGCACACCCAGGGCGCCATGTTTTCAAGGGTAACAAGACTACTCGCCCCGTTTCTGTTTTCCTCCCAGAATTTTCCCCAGTGAGGGGTGGGAGAGGCTGGACAGCAGACGGCTGGACTTTGAATTTCTCTAACTATAAACTTTCATGACAGCAGAACAGCCTAAGTACAAATATAATTTATGAAAAGCTACTACAGTGAAGTCTGTTCACAGAAGTTGTTGTAGGATATGTGGGGATTATCTGACGAGGTACCATTTGAGTGGGCAAAACCTTACATATACTAAATAATACTAAATTGTTTATAGGTTCAATATAAATCAAATAATATAGCCTTTCCACAGGAATATCTTTCTATATTTTTCCAAAAAGAATACAAACAGCCAATAGCATATTACAAAGTTATCCCCCTCACTGGGGAAAATTCCGGGAGGAAAAACGGGCAAGCACCGGGGCGAGTAGTCCAGTATTCGTTTTCAAGCACTCTGTGGTGGACAAATGCATACATACAGTACAGTATGCACAGAAAGACTGACAAGAAATACTCATTACAGTAGTTTAGCATTTTGTCAAAGCCTAATTAAATAAATAAAATTAAGCTCAAGTTGTCCGTTTGTGCACAAATATGTATATTTGTGCATATTTGTATTTATTTCACCAATGCAATAGGTGAAATTGCATTGGTGTAGCTGACCCAGCTACCTGGGTCAGTCGTCGTCCCCCCCCACATGCTAATGATTTTGGAAAAATAACTTCACAAACGATATGCTCCTTCCTAAGTTCCTAACACCATGCCAAATGAAAAACTAGTTACCAAGTGCAATCAATCACACAAATTATGCACTTGGTATAAAGTATTACAAAAACATATTCCCTGTTGTCCAAAATTATTGCTGCTCAATGATTAAGACTCTTTAACTTTAACTACAGTTCAGAGATGTTTCTGGTTGGCAGGAAGCACAGCTGTAAAAAAGAATGTTGGCACTTCAATGGCAAGCTCCACATTCTCTGCCTTTTAACCACTGGAAACGGTTACCGTACTAAGTGATGTTGTAATGGAGCGTTGCAGTTCCGCCCCCGACGAGCGGCCCGGAAGAGAATTTCCCATTATTCTTTTCCCGTAGACGTTTCAGAAAGTATTTATTTAAAGACCTTTAAGCCTCTGACAAAGCCAACTCGGTTCCTGACAGATCATGACAAACACAATTCTTGGGCCAAACAAAATATTCTTCTAATTATTTGTTCGGGGCCCAAAATTGTCCTGATTTGTCAGAAGCCGAGTATTTAATTTAAAGGTCTTTAATTAAATACTTTTTGAAATGTCTATGGGAAATATTAATGGGAAATTCTCTTCCAGGCTGCTCGTCGTTCTGAAAGGGGGCGGGGACTGCGACACTCTATAATAGAGCTTTCTACAGCTAGATTAAATGGTGCTAATTATCAGACAATAGACAGTTGGAACCACATTCTCTATCAAGTTAGAAACTCTACTAAATAACTTTGTTGTTATTGTTGAATAGGAAAAAGTATGAATGAGCAAACTAGTGATTGGTGCAGTGTGTTCATCAGGTGACTGACTGAAGCTGCATTTCGCTGCTCTCCAGAAAGCAGCCGTGTTCACCACAGTGTGGTTCCCAGCCCTGTGCTCTTTGTGTGGGCCGGAGGAATGACCGACACACCCAGAAACCAAACACCAGCCAGCCAGCGCTACACGCCTCTCACTCTTATCCGCGGCCCATTGTGGGGATCGCCGCTTGGGGGCAGCGGGTGACAGAGGTAAAAAGGTACAACTTCCTCGTCTGAACACAACAGGGGGTTTAGTGAGAGCTGTTAGCTAGGAGGCCACACGACCAGAGTATTAAAGGACAGAGCATGTCACTTAAGACACTTGACGTTTAGGGTGAAGCTGTGTGTGTACTTACTGCATGCGCTGCAGGTGAAGCAGCTGTCGTGGTACAAGCTGCCCATAGCCTGGCAGGCCTGGCTGGCTCCATACACGGCCTTGTTGCACTTCACACACATCCCTGCAACATAACACACATCAACATTTTAGGACAGACAATTGTATAAATGCCAAAACACAGCAAGCTCACACACTGCGCTTTTGGTGCACGACATTGGCGTGCAACAAAGTATACATCAGCCATGATTCGCAAACCCCAAACCTAACCTCTAACCCCAAACCCCACCCAAAGTATTTTCCTTATTGTAAACTCAACTCTTTTTAAACCAGAAAACAACCGTTTCTCTTGTAAGAATCAGGACAATATTGGAATTCTACTATAGTGGGATATTTGGCCGCGCACACACGCACGCACACACAGGACCTTTCATCGAGTTCCGTTGACTGCATCCAGGCCTTAAGATGACACAAATCAGATTACTACATGCCGAACCGAAACTCCAACCACTGATCGTAGTCTAGACTCGAGCCGACACTGAACCTAGCGATGAACACCCCCCCCCCCCCACACACACACACACACACACACATACACACAATGACCACGTATTACTCACACACCATGTGTACATGAAAACAGCTCATTACACACTATAGCAGCCCAAACGTCCATTACTGGGAAAAGCAACGGTTATAATTAGTTGCACAGCAAAGATAGCAGATCTACTAGCTCACAAGCTGTGACGCGTTGTGAGCTTTTAGATCGGCTATGTTTTTGGTGCGTAGTAGGCCTACCACCCACGTGTTTAAGTATAATAGTCAGACTTGAAGAGATATGCTCAGGAACATATAGTCATGAATCATGATGTCACAGGTAGGTGTTGCATTTTTTAACCACCCTTTTTCTCCCCAATTTAGTCATTATGCCAATTGATTCCTCCCGCAACACATGATTGATGATGTGTGTTGTCACTGCAGCTGCTGCTGTAGCTACTGGCTCACCTGCCAGCGAGGAGCCTCCACCGGGAGGACGCAGCGCTATTTAACCCATTCTGTACGGGAACCCATCATGTTATGCTTTAGCTATTTAAAAATAGCAGATCTACAAGCTCATATCGCGCCACCGAGTGGCGCGATACGAGCTTGTAGGTCTGCTATTTTTGAAAAATCGAAGAACCACTGACATAGAAACATAGCTTTATCAGAAAACTGTCAGGATGTAGAAGACGTTTATAGAATCTGATCTCAGGTCAGAATGGGTTAAGACCGATTTATGCTTGTTGTTGACTGGCACGTTGTTGACTGGCACGCAACGCAAGGAATGTGATGCCAAAGAATGTATAATCTCTCAAGAACAGATTCCGAGCTGCGCTACTGAATCCTGTTATCCTCATTGTGTTGGGCGGCACCCCAAGAGGCAGATTCACCCCAAGAGGCAAATTCACCCCAAGAGGCAGATTCAAATGGACACAAACAGCAGGGGCCGCCGTTTTTTTCCCCCTTTTTCTTTTGCCGATGGGTTCCCAGATTGAAGAATGTGTCGCGGAGGACCTCCACCCAGGGTGTCGCGGAGGACCTCCACCCAGGGTGTCGCGGAGGACCTCCGCCCAGGGTGTCGCGTACCCCTGGAAAAAGAATAGGTCAGACACACCTACATAAAATGTAACATACTCATCATCTCAACTCCCAAAACAAACTCAAAACTAACCTAAAAGAAGTCTGAACATAGTTTAACTCCATCAAGACCTTGATAGTAGAATGCTCGGCCCCCCTGCCCCAACACTGCCTTTCTCTGTCAATATACCACATGATTCTACTGTGCTTTATTCCAATATGTTTTGTATTTATATTGTATTTTATGTTTTACTGGCTAAGTGCAATGCACCACAATGGAAACAAGCCTCTGGATCATTTTGCGTTATGCTTTGACCATAACCTTGTTCAACACTTGTTGCTCAAAGGATTTTGTTTTGATCTGCTGCTATGACAGATGTGAAGTCAGAGATATAGAGATATACTCAGAGGTATACATTACAAAACACTATTATTAGTAGTGTTATTATTATTATTATTATTAGCAAGATCGAGGGAAGTGTGGGGACAGGGAGGATGTGATACGGGCGATTAAAACGATACAAAACAAAAGAAACAATGGAATGGAAAACCATCTAAAACAAAACACTTAATTACTGTCAGGAAGCTGGTTAGCATGCTGTAGCACGCACGGGAAATATTGAGCCATTTTTCTTATTTGACTTGGCACTGCGAGAACTCCTATGTCCTATACTGTAAATACTGTGATAACATCTTAGGGTTCCAACATACGCACATGCACACACGCACGCGCAAGCACCAAACTAATTTACTTAAAGGAACAAAGTAGTCGAAATTCGTTAGTAGTAAGCATTATGCATGGTATGATTAACACGTGTTCAAAATGTGTCGAAATCTTTCAAAAACAGCTGATCTACTAGCTCGTGTGAGCTTGTAGATCAGCTATTTGTCTTAGTATTTAGTTTTTTTTTTATTGATTTGGTAAATATTATGTTTCGTAAGAATAATCTAAATCTACAAAGTAACAAATTAAATAATCGTAGTGGAGAAAAAAGTACACTATTTGCCTCTGAGATGGAGTTGAGCAGAAGTATAGTATGTATCAAAAATTCTCAAGTACTTAAATATGGTACTTGAGTATGTACTTACTGTAGTAACTTTACCACCTCTGCAGACACAGACACATACATAAATACACAGCAGCTGCCTGACGCACAGACTGAAAGAGGAATGCAGACTCAAAACAAAGGAAAAAAGTAGGAAACCGGGATGAAAGATGTATTACGCACACAAAGACTGTGCGAGTCACAACTGTACTTAAACTGGAAAATCACGAGGGTTACTTTAACTCCGAGAGTACAAATGGAGCCAAATGTGTTGTACACACACTGTACATTAACACATTTGTACAGTACAAGTACAGTATGTAACCATTGGTCACATACATGCACTGTTTCTGTCGGTCTGAGGTGTTTAAACAGGCAGAAACACAGGGCTCAACAAGTTTAGCTTCACATAATTGAACCATTGAATCATCACATTCTCTGGGAGGTTTCAATTGAATGCAACTTTTTAATACTATTTTCGTCTTTACAATAATGAGCCGAAAGTCCTGAGTTGACCCGTGAGAGTGTAAAAAAACATTTTTGTGAGATTATGAGCCCCGAACATAAAAGATCTCATCCTCTTATCCTCTCATCCTCTTATACCCCCCCCCCTCCCTCTTAAAGCAATAGGACACTCTGGTAGGGGGGGGGGGTGAAATATCTATATTTGACTTACTTTGCATAGGGAAACAGCTTTACAATTTACAATTTAGGCATTTAGCAGACGCTCTTAATACAGAGCGACTTACATTAAGCAAGAACAAAAAAGCATGGGAATACATCACATAAAAACATTTATCATGAAACATGCGTAAGCTAAGAAAGTAACAGTGGAATATCTATGTAATGAAACTATACAGTGGAATATCTATATAATTAAACTATACATATAAACTATACATCTATACTACTATGCTATACATATGTACTATGACGTGCTATGACTACATACAATGCAATTATAGTGCTGTCTACATAACATGCTATAAGTCTACAGAAATGCTATCTAAGGGGGTGGGGTAAGTGCTATGGGCCATGACCATGATGGAGTCTGAAAAGGTGGGTTTTCAGACTACGGCGGAAGATTGAGTGATGCTGCAGTTCTGACTGCAATGGGAAGTGCATTCCACAGTTTTGGAGCCAGAAGGGAGAAGAGTTTGGGACGTGTGGAGCGTTGTCCCTGCGTTTTTAGTGAGGGTACTTCCAGCTTCCCTGCGTTGGCTGATCTGAGTGCGCGGGAGGGTTTGTAGGGTTCGATCATACTTGCAAGATATGGGGGAGCCATACCTTTGGTTGATTTGAATGCAAGCATCAGAGTTTTGTATTCTGTGCGGGCAGCGACCGGGAGCCAGTGGAGGGAGCGGAGCAGGGGGAAGTTAAAGGGAGTTAAAGTTAAAGTTACTAGCATACGTACCATGAATGCGAACAATGTGGATAATGTCAATACAAACCCTGTTCAACACTAATTTACTTTCAAATAAAAATGTCTACTTCCTTTTACTATTTGAATTATGAGAAGATACCTGACTGCATCAGATTAGGCTCTTCAACAGGAAGTTGATTTGTTTTTAACTCTTTTTTGCGGTGGCAGGAAAGTGTAGTTAACCTTTGCCAGCCGATCCAGTGATTTTTCCTCATGTTCACATCCTGTTGACCAGCCTCCAGACCATCATTGTAACCATCGGCTATCATTAGCATTAGCTCATGCCGTTTACGCCAGAAACGTTTGTAATGTCGGGAGCGGTGAGAGACAAAATCACAAATGACATCCGAACTTTGAATGGCTGGTGATTACCATGGACAGCGCTCGTATTTCCAGAATTATATGGTGTGAAAATCCTACTTTGAACAGAAGTCTATGGGGCCGTGCAAAGATCCTAGTGCTGGAGGTGACGGAGGCGTTGCTTAGCAACAGCACCAATGTTAAAAGCTGATTTTCGGCCTAGCCACTTCATATACACTTCAAGGGGGATACGAATAAGTTCGTAAAAAGCAAATAACGTCCCATAGCTGGGGGTATGAATATGTTCGTACTTAGCAAAAACTAGTTAATTAAAAAAGAAACGCCAAAATAATAATAATAATAAGCAGAACCGGGTTTTGTAATGATAAGATTAGCAGAAACCCTATCAATTTCAAATCAATTAAATATGCACATGGTCGAGAGAGAAGGACCTTTCAGTTTGTCTGTGAAGAATCACTGTGTGAACATGATGGCTGACACATTCAAACTGGGAAATGGGACAACTTGAATAATCACTGGCAAGACAAGGTATCAACTACAGTAGTTTATAAATCTATCTGATAGAATAGAGTGAGTTACAAGACAGGGCATAAAAAGCACATCTGTGTCATTTGGGATTTTAGCTTTACCCATTAAAAAGCAGATATACAAGCTCATGTACTGTCTGCTATTTTATGAAACATCTTGAAAGTTTGAGAACTAGAAGGCACAAATTTGTAGAATCGGCCTCAGGCCTTAATGGGTTAAGATGGTGGTGGTCTGTGGCCAGCCCAAGTTCATATCATTCAATGTGGGGGTCCTTTATATAAAAGTATTTGAGAACCACTGTTTTAGGTAGAAACATACAACATACAACAAAGTCTTATGGTTGATATGTTCTGAGACGGGTACGTAGGCAAGGCTCAATGTATTCAGAAAACATGCACAAAGACCCGCACACCGTCTGCACTTGCAATACGAACACTTTATTTAGGCAACGTTTCTTAGGCAAAGACCTTCTTCAGGCATCTGCTGAATAATAGGTAGCCACATAGCTACATACATACACATAGACTAGGTAGAAAAATTTAAATACCTCAGGGGGAGCAAATCAGAAAGACAGAAAGGCTCTGAAAGACAGAGCCAGAGAGGGGCCCGCCGTCTAACCTCCCCAGCTTAGCCTGGTTCCAGTATGGACACTCCACAATGAGCCCTCTGTATCACTCGCATCACGCGTTTGCGGCGCGTGCACGCACACACGCACGCACGCACACACACGCACACACGCACACACACACACACACACACACACACAGTTTAAAGAGGGACTTCTCCCAGGCTCAGTGTAACACAACACACAATTATGGCTATATTCACCTAATTTAACCATGCCTCCCAGAATGCAACAGCAGAGGATTTAATGCCGCTCAACGCATTTTTGAAATGTCAGGAATGCACACAGCACAAGTTAAAGTAGACAATAATGTTGTAGTGAAGCTGGAGAATTCACTTTGTTTTGGGTTTTTGAGCGGTGCCTCCGCTCCATTACACAGCTACCGTATGCGTGTCCCTATGTATGTATGTACGTACGTACGGCCGTATGTACGTGTCCGAGCACGGACAGCTGCAACACCTAAAGTGGTCAGTAGAGTACAGCACAGAGTACACTACAGTACGAGCCCTGGACCCCAGGAACCCCCACACATTCCTGGAGTTAACTCTGTTATTTCTCGAAGATTATTTTCCAAAGAAAATCAAAGTACAGAACAGAGCACAGTACACTACATTGACTACAATACAGTACAGAGCACAGTACAGTAGAGTAACCAAAACAAAGAAATGTATAGCTGCACCGCTCAGTTCACACAGGTGTGATTTTTTTTATACCGGTAGATAGGTTAGCTATTAAACAAAGACCGGTGTTGCTTTGGATCACACCGGGAGAGACCCACATATCATCCATGATTTAAGTTAAAAAGCTGTTCTATGGATGCTCTGCAAGAGTCTGCATTATAGTCAGAAATGTATCATTGCATCTCCATATTTGAACGTTTTGTGTTTTTCTCTTTGTTGGTAAATTAAAGCCTATACTTGATCATCCAACACCGTCACACATACGGATCAAAAGTACCAGTTCTTCGTGCCGTGTTTTGAGCTTGTGGATCGACTGCTAGTAACAGTTTTGGATATATGAGGTTTCCACCCGACAGAGACATTATGTAATAAAACAAAGGGGAAAAAAAGAAAATCCTCAAATGTATGGGAGGAGGAGCCGACTGTTCTACCGGGAGAATAACATTTTGTTCAACTCTTGTGTTTATTTTGACAGCTAATTTAGATTTAGTTTAGTCAGTCTTTTGAATAAAACAAAACATTTTTTGTCACACTTTAGTCATCTGAAAGGTTAGTTTTTATTTAGTTGTCAACAATATGAACAATGCTTCAACATCAATGGACACTGGTCATCTGAGGGACATCTGGGCAGAGGAGCTGGGTTTTTCCATATCAGGTGTGTGTGTGTGTGTGTGTGTGTGTGTGTGTGTGTGTGTGTGTGTGTGTGTGCACTCTAGTTCATAATTCTATGAACAGAGACTTGCAGAGACTCGACTCAACTAAGATTTACACGTTAGTCTCTCCCATGTGTGAAAGATGTGGTACTGCTGAGTGATCTCTTATCAAGTAACAGCTAACTTGTAACCATCATGCTGGGCGATACTTGTTTGCTCAAGGGCCCCTCCCTCTCACCAAAGACAGGTGCTTAAGGCAGGCATGATTGTGACCAAAATATTGATTAAAATGACTAAACTGGAAGTCTCCCATCATCCCGATGTTTCAAGAGGTAGCTCAACCAAGATGCTTTCTATTATTGCAGGAATGGAGTAAGTTCGTCATCGCAGAACAGAATTCACAAAATAACTTCCAGAAAATGTGGAAGCCATTCCTGGCACTGATCAAAATAGATAAACTATTTCCACTATTGGTGGTACGATAGTATACGAAGTATTATGCTGTAAGGGCTGAAGGGTTTAAACATCTGGCAGTCTCATTCCTGCTTCGTCTGCATGAAAGGTGCTCGCACGCACAAGCACGCTCGCGCACACACACACACACACACACACACACACACACACACACACACACACACCTGTCTGCCATGTGACACCGGGTACGGTATACACTGAGTTCTTTTAAATAGCTTGTATTTGTACATTCTTCCTCACTGTTATTTCCTGGTGTGGAAGTTGGGAAGGAACGCAGCTGAACCATATTCCAAAACGCCACCATTATAGGCACTTTTGAAACCTTTTTCTTTTGCGCTAACGGCTACCTAGAGAGAGAGAGAGAGAGAGAGAGAAACAGGGAGGGGCACAGGTGCCAAATCGGTCCTCCCCATTCCACTTCATGCTCACCATCTGCAGCTGTCAAAACTAACTGTCTAAAACTAAACTGTCTGTCGGTCTGTCTGTCTGTCCTTTTCTTCTCAAATCCTTCCCTCTCCTTTTGTCTCCTGTCCAGCATTTCCTTTCTTCTCCTCTCCGCCTTTGCACTCCTCACTTATTACCTCCCTTTTCCTCTTCATCTCTCCTCTCCTCTTCATCTCTCCTGTCAACTCTGCTTTCATTTATTCTCCTCTCCTGCTTTCCACTCCTCTCCTCTCCTTTGGACTCTCCTCTCCCCAGCCCTCCCCAGTGGATTCATGGTCTAGACTCTAGACGGTAATGAAAAAGATACAACCCTCTCCTCATCACCCCTCTGTTCTCCACAGAGTTCCATCGTTATTTCTCCTCTGAAACATCTGCTGTGCTTTTTACCCAATCTGACTAGAAGCACTTTTGACGACAGAGCAACAAAAGAGAAATGCTCTCCTTAAAACCCATGAATGACTCCCATCTGTAGCTATTATCAACCACATGAAATGGGGACTCTTCCAAAACTGACAAAGCTGTCGGGAAACATCTGCTGAGTGCGCGTGTGTGTGCATGCGTGTGTGTGTGCATTTGTGTGTAGAGCATGTGAAAATGTGTCACTGAAATGTATTGAAAAGAGCCATCATGTCACTGATAATTATTCTCATTTACCCATGGAGCGCACGTGTGTGTGCACTGTGCACAGCAACAACACAACAACACAGCCAACTGACTAAAACCACCACAGACAAAACAATCTCTCTCACACAAACACTTCTCCAGCACTTATTGCAGTGTTTGGATGGAGGGATTACTTGATCCCATCTGGCTGAGGATCCCATCATCCTAACTCTTCCCAGGGTTTTCTGGCTCCCGCTCTGGCAGACTTTTATGAGCCAGGAGCGCTCTCTGTGTGTGTGTGTGTGTGTGTGTGTGTGTGCGTGAGAGAGACTATGCTTGTGAGAGCAAAATGTCCCCACAAGCATAGTAGAATTAGAGAAAAAGTCATTGTAAGGATGACTTTCCTGGTCCTCACAAGATCAATGGTAGTTGTATGGTTAAAAGAAAGATTCAGGTTGGGATTAGGGTTGGATGAGATATTTAGAGGTTAGGTTTAGGGGTTAGGGTTGGAGTAACGCCTGATTTATCTATCGATGGAGCCATGTGAAGAAAGTAGGCAATCTACAAGCTCATAACAGGTTGCAGATGTGGTGTGATGTGAGCTTGTAGATCAACTATTTGTGGTGTTTGACACCGTCGGAACTGCAGATCACAATTTAGACATTAGTTGTGTGCCGGTGTCACGCACCGGAAATGGCAGATCACAAGCCTATATTGATCGTCTATTTCCGGCTATCCTCACAAGTATAGTAAGACAAACTTGTGTTTCCGTGCGTGCATACGTGCGCGCGTGCGTGCGAGAGAGAGAGAGAGAGATGCACACAACCATGAAACCATCCAGTCATAAATTTCCAATCTACTCTAGCTCTCACAGCCAAGGACAAAAGAACCAACGGCCTCCAAGAAAACCTTCTCTAAAACGTCTCTCGTTTGTCTAGTCGTCCATTCAGCCGCGCCGCGGGAACCTCTCAGCTCATCGGAATCCCCCCCGACCCGTATTTATAATCACCCCCACCCCCCAAACCTCCTTTGCCTCCATTTCTTAAATTCTTCTCTCTCCGTTCTCCAGACATTCCTCGCTGCTCCCCTGGTACAGACAGATTTTTTGGCAGAGGACTCATTTTCCCAGAACCTTCGGTTGCCAATCAGGGCAGGGAGCACGACAGAGGGGATACAGCCCTATACTTCATAATATAGTCGCTGTCGAGCAGAACCTCTTATCTTCTTTGTAGGAAGATTAGGGGTTTAATTTACGAAAAGAAAATCACACAGTGTCACATCTAAAGTAGCAGATCCGGAACACAAGCTTAAAGTGCAAGACCACTTTTTTTTAGGTTTGGGTTGTGTAGTTACCTTGCCATGATGTAACTCCAAATGTGGACAAGAAATCAAAAATAATTGCTCCAGTGATTAGAAATTGATCATTTAAAATATGCTCCTCATTGACTTACATTGTATGCTGAAACAGCTCTCAAAGTCACTCTTTTAGTATAGCCTCGGAAACCCAGACGTTTACTCTTTTAGTAGCCTATGTAAACAAGCACAAAGTTGATTCAGAATCAGACAATATATAGAGATAGAATCCCTATTCTGTGGGGAACAAACGCACAAGGGTATTGAGCCATTGTTGTCAAAAGGTTTTGGTGTAGACTCTACACTGTAGAGAGGGAAAAGGACCGGTTACAGAGTCAACGGTCAAATTGACTAAGTATTGACCCTGATGCCTGAAACGAGCACAAAACCCCACAGGAGTGCGCCACATTCGTCTCTCTGTCAAATTCCCTATATACCTGCTGCTCGCCTCTCATTGAAAATGAATGACAAAATGCACTTCCTGTCTTAAAAGCCCTTAACCCATTAAGACGGATTTAAAAAAGAATCCCAATGATTTTCTTAGGAAAAAGGGAAAAAAAGTGTTTCTATATTAGTGTTTCTCAAACAGCCCCATCTCAAAATATTTGTTCCATGGAGGCCCAGAAGCTAAGTTTTGAGTTTAAAATGCTAGTTTTAAAAACATCTTGTATAACTGCTGTGTTTTTAATAAAATTATGCAGATGCTTTCCCGGATTGAATGGGTTAACATTAACAAACAAACACTGAACATTCTACTGTGTATCTGAAATGCTGTTAAACTGCACTAGATACAGTCCTGTAGTGTAAAACACTATTAGTCAAGCTGAAAAAGCACTCGGAATAATAATGAACAATTTGTTTAGCCATTTATTTTCTTTATTTCCCTGACTATAGCTCCAGGGTCTCTTGGGACAGTGTTGTATTGTGCTCAAGACATGGAACACATCCCAGTAGATCTGTACATAATCTGATAAGGATTCATAATCCCTGTTAAATTGTGTAAGCATATACATGTGTTTGTGACACCACGTGCCCTTCCTCCGCGTCAGGATACTGCGGGCTCATCGACACAGGATGTCCATGTTCAACAAGTAGAATCTGCTGCTTGCTAGATTGTGTTTTCCATCTTCATCTTCCTATCCCGTCTACTTCTGTATCAGTTATTCCATCATTGGAATATCTTACAATGATTACTGTGGTTTGTGCAAAGGTATATTATCGAGTCGACGTCGGCCAGAAACCTTGTGAAATGTTTTCAATACTCAAAATCTTGAACGACTTGTTAAATATTTGGAATAATCTTGAGAGTTTTTAAACACAAAGCTAATGGGCCTGGGGGTCCCTGGCACCAAATGCTTCCATATGGTGGGTCCGCAACTAAATACAAATAATTGTGGGGATTCTTGACATGAAGATGTCAGAGAATAAATAGTTAAAATCATTATTCTCTACACTCCATTGGTGAGAGGTGTACACTGTACAGTACAGTATGTCTTCCCTGGTGAATTGATATACAACCCATTGTTTGATAACGCTTCCCTCCGCCAACACACTATCAGTGTGTCACACGCCACGGGAAGGAGAAACGTGTAAACACGCCACGCTAAGCCAAAATGCTGCTCTGTCCATCAAGCAGCCTATTTTCTGGCATAAAAGCATGAGTCAGAGGATGAGCCATGCTCTTGTGGGAAACTCCACAAAAGAACTGCATGTGTGTGTGTGTGTGTGTGTGTGTGTGTGTGTGTGTGTGTGTGTGTGTGTGTGTGTGTCATATACTGCATTGAAAAACACTTATTACAAGGGCACATTGTGCATAATCTCCCACTCATGTGTGTCGGACGCCTGTTGTTCACGAATACATTTCCTTAAAACAAATTGATATATCAAATAATTCTCTTGTGCGTTTTCTTCACAAAACACACAATCGATATGTATCAAGCCCAAGTAATTAACTAATTTACTGCAAAGGAGGACTTTTGACAACTTTTTTTGTTCTGATGATAGTGTCAAACTAGAACTGCACTCTGTCGAGTGCATACTTGCTTGTTGCACACTAGTAGGCCATAAATGGCCAACTAGTGCGCAAGCAGAGCGCGCATGTACCAAATTGTGCCTGATCTGCTGGGACCAGAGTACGTGGTGTGTATCATTTAGAGCTAGTCATACATCAAATCTGTGCCCGGATTGCTGGACCAATGATGACGAAATGACCATATTTCTTACATACACACCACGTACTCTGGTCCCAGCAGATCAGGCACAATTTGGTAAATTATTTTTTATTGATTATGTATATAGTATACGTATGACTAGCTCTAAATGATGACGTAAGAAATATATATAGTATATATATAGTATATAGGCATATACTATATATGTATACATATATACTCTATACTCTATACTCTATACTGTATAAAGTGTGTAGTTGTAAGTTGATTAGCGGTATTCTGTGATCGGCCTGGTCCAAAAACCGTGACAGCCGTTCCGCCATTTCAGGACCCCCCCAGAAAAACATCAAATCTGTGCCCGTATTGCTGGACCAATGATGACGAAATGACCATATTTCTTACGTCATCATTTAGAGCTAAATGATGACGTAAGAAATATATATAGTATATATATAGTATATAGGCATATACTATATATGTATACATATATACTCTATACTCTATACTGTATAAAGTGTGTAGTTGTAAGTTGATTAGCGGTATTCTGTGATCGGCCTGGTCCAAAAACCGTGACAGCCGTTCCGCCATTTCAGGACCCCCCCAGAAAAACATCAAATCTGTGCCCGTATTGCTGGACCAATGATGACGAAATGACCATATTTCTTACGTCATCATTTAGAGCTAGTCATACACATACGTGTATGACTAGCTCTAAATGATGACGTAAGAAATACGTGTATGACTAGCTCTAAATGATGACGTAAGAAATATGGTCATTTCGTCATCATTGGTCCAGCAATACGGGCACAGATTTGATGTTTTTCTGGGGGGGGTCCTGAAATGGCGGAACGGCTGTCACGACAAATGGACCAGGCCGATCACATTACTTGCGCGCTCTGCTTGCGCAAGTAACAAGTCTATGAAGCCATCTATGAAAAGGTTTAATAGTAGTAGGGGGTCCCTGTGTCATCTCTCTCAGCTAAGGTGTCCTTGCCTTGAAAAACATTGAAGACCAATCAATTATAAGTGACACAGAGCAGACACACTAGCTGAATGTTCATTGAACGACATCCTTGAGTTACGATCATGACATTCCAGCAGGAAATTCCTTCAATGAGGAGGAGGAGGATGCTACAACCAGTGCACAACATCCCTCCTCTCACGCTCTCTTTCTTATATACATTCTCTCATCCAAGGGCATGGATGGAAGGTCAGCCATGGTCCTTGCAGGTCCACAACATGCCAGGCCCACACATGATGCACACGCTCCACCAGCTAGCTACACAGCTAAACAGTGCTTCTCAAACCCTGTCAAGGACTCCCCTAAAAAGGACCCTCATCTGAACTTGTAAATTTGCCTTTTAGCCTACGCAATTGGGTTAAAGGGGTCAAAGTTTGACCCCCCCTTTTTTGTATACGTTTTTGGGGGCTTGTTTGCCTTTATTGGGAAGACACACAGCAAAGTTTGTCGGGATCGGGACTCAAACCCGCGACACACTGTCATGCTGGATTACCAGCCAAGATGCCTGCTGGACCGCTAAGCCAGCCCAGGCCATTTGACCCCTTTTTAACCTGACTTTAAGCTAGTTTTACCATCAAACTGCTCCTCATTTCACTGCCGACCACTTGACCCCACAAGGACCCCCAGTAACCCCACTTTGAGAATGGTGAAGTAAACAATGAAGTCCTGGGTTATCAGAGCTTGTCTGTAGCAGAGTTAGTCATGGACAGATTGGACTACAGACAACACCGAGTCAGCTGGTACACACAGTCCAGATGGCCTGAACAGAGCTGATGCAGGTGTTAACATGAGGTAATCAGCCTCGGCCGGCCTGGGACACTGATGGGGCCCCCTATATAAACCCTGATTCTTCTTTACAGGCCCCCTAAGGCCCTACCTCATCTAACATTCTGTCTGGTAAATAAAATGGTAAGTATAACATCTTTCACCAAAGCAATTTACTTTTTTTTTAATCATTACCGGTATTATTATTATCATTTTATTATTGGGTGCTTGATAAGTACATTTTACATCAAAGTGCTTTAGGAATGTGCATTATATTGACCCGTGTACTTAAAGATGGAGTGCCGTGATTTTTTTCCACCCTAAAACATGATCATCAGGTCTTATTGTTATACAAGGAGGTATCATTTTTTCCAAAAAGTGTGCACACTCTTTTCTCGGAAACTATGGCGCTGTCCGTGGTTTTGAACATAACGCTGATGTTCGGAGGTCATTGGAACATTGGCGTTTTCTTTAGAAGCTAAGATGGAACCCAAAACCGGACACGGGTTATAGTGGAATTGATTCTCATCATGTGGCACCCAAGCACCACCACTTTCGTCCACCAGGTGGCACTCAATGTGCCCTGAGGCCCATTCTAACAATGTCTTCTAAAAGTTTTCTGGAGAAGAAAAAAAGAAAGAAAATCGGTGGTGCTCAAAGTTTTTCATGTGAAGGACCCCCAACATGATATGGATTTAAAGATTTTTTCACAAATAGCAGATCTACAAGTTCATAGCATGGCACAAGTGTCAAACCGGGTGGGAACCTTCTGACGATACCAAGACGGACGCTCTAGTGAATACAATCAGTATTTACATGCGTTACTGCTGCTGACATGGACTGTTTCAACGGCAAGATGGGGAAAATAGAGAGGAAACGGCTGCTGGAGAAGCAGAAGTGTAGTTCATAGAACTACACTTAAATACTTAAACTAAACAAAAAGCCTGCAAATCATAAAGCCTCCCTTGTATGGCTTCATCCATCCAACAGGTGGTATCATCATTCTTATTGTGTGCACATGTGAGCACACATGCATGGCATGCACCCATAATAAAGGATAACGATGTGGAATGTGCAAGCGCAGGTCTGTGGTGGTGAATGTGATGTCATTTGGAAAGCAGCGAGTGGCGGCGCCAGCCAAGTGAACACGCACAGTTTTCTTTTTCTTTCTTTCTTTCAAACAGTCAAATCCTTTAGTGTTCAATTGTAACTCTGTGTGTGTACGAGTTAAATTAAGAGAGAGAGACGTGGAGTTACAAAAGAGTCCATCCCTGAGAGAAAAACAACAACAACAACAACAAATGGCCAGGGTGGATCAATATCCAGTTACTAATGAGTGTAGTTATTGACACGCCTGCAGCCCTATATGTTCTCCCAGGCTGGCCTCAGTGTCTACTGTTAAACTGAACACTGTATTACATTCACACACAACGCAGAGAGACAGAGAGAGCAGACAGATACATATGCTGGCAAACATCCACAGCAGACAGTGCCATATCATCTGGCTACAGAACCTTGTGACACACATGGTGTGTGTGACTGTGTGTATATGTACAGTATATGGATATGAGAGTGTATGTGACAGAGGTAAGGCACATAGGGGATATAGGGGACTGTGTGTGTGTGTGTGTGTGTGTGTGTGTGTGTGTGTGTGTGTTTTTTTCTTTCTATACTTGTGGGAGCCAAATGCCCCCACAAGTATAGTAGATAAATAGATAAGATATAGTAGGCCTATAAGTTATTTTGAGGGCCTGTCAGGTGTCCAAAACATTCTTACCGAAGTAGTCGGCCCTGGGCTGAGCGTCCATCTCCTTCTCCAGGCGGTCAGTGATGGCCTCCAACTTGATCTCGGCGGCGGAAGGCCCCTGCTCGGGCTGCTGCACGTGGACAGTCTGGCAGGGCAGTTTGACGGGCCTGGAGGCGGAGGGACCGGAGCCCTCAGGCTCGGCTCGGCCCTGGCCCGGACCATGGCCGATGGCCGGTTGAATGACATATCCGTGGGCCAAGGCTGTGGCCGGGACCTGTGATTCAGGGGCCGTGGAGATGGAAAGCACAGGAGATGATGATGATGATGGCACTGCTGCGTGAGCCAGGGAGACTGTGGAGGTCTGTGGCAGGCCGTTCTGGTTGGTGGAGGAGGGTCGGGACGAGTGCGTGGCTGGGGATGGCGTTGTTGCTGACATGGGCTGGAGTGGAAGGTAAGGTTATTAATAATTATAGTTCAACTAAAACTTAACCAAATAACGAAAACTGGAATTGGAAGAACATTTTCTTTAACAAACTAAAATATAACGAACTAAAGTATGTTTTGTCATTCAATATTTCATACAAATGTCACAAGAATAATAACCTTGGTGGAAGGCTGGTGATGGTGGAGGTCAGTGAAGGCACTCGAAGGCATGACGAGGTCGGCCTTCCCCGCCGGGCCAGACGCCTCTCCTCCTCCCCCCCAGACCCTGGCCAGAGAGCCAGCCACCGATGCGGGAGGACTCATCCTCACCGGCGGGGTGGCGGCCCGGCTCTGGCTCTGGCTGGAGCTTGGAGACGGGAGACTGCTGCTGGATGATGAGGGAGATGGAGACAGCCGCTGGGGCTGCTGCTGATGAGAGGGGCTGCTGCTCCCAGACCCAGGAGAAGAAGATATTCCAGGCGATGACGCCGGTGAGGGCTGACTTCCTCTGGAAGGGGCCCAGGCTGCACCAGGCGGGCTGAGACTAGGCGCACTGTGGTGGGGCGCGTTTCCTGGGGTGGGGGGAGTCGGACTAGGGGTCTGCTGTGGCGGCTGCTGGTAAGAATGTGGCTCAAAGCGCTCCTTATTATCGTAATTGTTTCCGTAGCCATGTGCCCTGCTGGCTGGCAGCTCCGTCTGGACGCCCGGGTGTTGTTTCTGGGCGTCATAGGCCGAGTACTGACCCCCACCACCGCCGCCCACCGCGGTGCCACTGACCGGGCCGGAGAGGATCGGGGGTTTGGCCGCAGTCTCACCCGCCTGTCTGTAGCTGTTGATGGGCGGACGGTCTTTAGTGTAGTACCCGCTGCTGCTGCTGCTGCTGTTGTTGTGGCCGCCGTTCATTCTCAACGCCAAGGTGTTCTTGGCCATTTCTTCCTGTTGCTTCTGCATGTGGATTTTGGTCATTTTCGTGGCGAACACTTTGCGGGTCTCCTCGAAGTCCGGGTTGTTCCCCGCGTCTCTCTTCATGCGGAACAAGCCGTCTCTGGACGCCTCGTACATGTTCAGGTCTTCAATGAACTTACTCGCCTCGAGACCCAAATCCTCGTATTTATCCATCTTGGAAGAAAAGGTATATCCTGCCGGTTGCTCGAGTTAGTCAATAATAATCACAAAGCAATGTTTTGGTATTAAAACATAAAAAAATAAATAGAATTTTTAAAAGTCACACAACTGAAGTTCTATAGTTCCCAGGCAGCACCGGTTTTATTTGTTTTCTGACGTGGAGGAATGAATCCACGGTCCAAGTTGAAGTGCGACTGTCTGTCTGCTGTGCCAGTGCCTCCGTCTCTACAACTTTCACGTCCCTTTGAAACCTGGACAAAAGTAAAGTAAAGCCTCCTCTCCTCGGTGTGTTTACGTCCGCTCAGCTCAGCAGGACAGGACGCCTTGTGTTCGGTTTGTAAAAAAGGCTGCTTCCGAAATCCGAATTCAGATCCGATAGCCTGCCTGCACGACCCCCGAACTCTCACTGAACCCCCTTAACTTTTACTTCACAGATTCCACTTGAGTTTCTTCTTATAGCGCTGAGTTCGGAGGAGAGAGAACCTTCATTCAAAACTTTTTGTCCCCTTCTCACTTTGTAACTCTCTGTAAGCGCAGTGAGTGAGCGTCTGTGTCATCTCCCGCAGGTCACTGAAATCCACTGGCGAGATGATCATTCACAGCTGAATAAATAGTGATCCGAACTATGGAAGCCGGAGTGTGGACTGTGGATCAGAGTCGTGTGTGTGAAAGAGAGAGGGGAGGACGAACCCAACGTGGCCAGTGGACCGTGCAATGCAGTGCGCACCATGGTTGTTGTTGCTGTGTGTGTGTGTGTGTGTGTGTGTGTGTGTGTGTGTGTGTGTGTGTGTTTAAAGGCACAGCGCTCCAAATCTGCACTGTAAAAAATCCTCAACTCTCACGACAACATGATTCAACAATATAAACTAAGCTGTTATAGTTTTTAAGTTCCAGACAGTCAGAGCTGTATCAGATCAGTTCCAAATCTGAGTTTTCAAACTCAAGACATGACATTTCTGAAGCTATAGTCTTTTTCTTTCTTTCTTTCTATTATTATTATTATTATTATTATTATTATTATCATCATTTCTTTTTTTTTGGGTGGGAGGGAGGTGTTAAGATTAGACTTTATGATTAGAATCAGGCTCTATAGTAAAGCAATGGTAATTTATTAACCTAAAACAAGGTCAGGCAGGCTGGCCACACATACCATGCAGGCAGGTAAAGTATTCATGGTTCAGTGATCGACGTGCCATCATTAGACCAGTGGTTGTCAAACATTTCCATGTCAAAGACAGCCTGCTTTGGCAATGTAAACGTATGTTTTCTCATGCCAATAAAGCCCTTTGAATTTAATTGAATTGACAGCCACAATTATATTGTATTTTGCCCCAGACCCCCATTTGAAAAGAGTGGCCCCCAGAAAAGAAGATTTGTCAACATTATTTTGTCAATTATTATTTATTATTCAAATTAGCTGATCAATGGCTTAAGAAGTGTTGAACCTGTTCATTTATCATGGGGACCCAGGGGGTTTATCATGTGCTGCAGCCTCTGCCTCAGGTTGCAGCGTTCAGAATACGGGTTTTAAACTTTTATGCTGTTCAGACTGGGTTTTATGGGTACATCTCCCATTATTGGCTTAGAACTATAGGCAACCTATGGCAGCCAATGGCTACGTTGGAAAATAACGAAGTACAATTACTTCGTTACTGTACTTAAGTACACGTTTTGAGAATTTGTACTTTTATTTACTATTTTTATTTTGCTGTACTTTTACTTTTACTTCGTTACATTTACAATAAAAAAATCGTACTTTTAATCCGCTACATTAAAATTGGACACCTTTCGTTACTCGCTACACATTTCCGCGCAAAATATGCGAAATATGCGGGGCTCGCTTGATCGCCTCACTCATTCGTTCACATCAAGGGGCTGCTTCAAAACGCCACTGAGAAACTTCCACTGACATGAATAGCGGAGGGGCGGAGCTTCGCGCCAGATCAGTATCTATCCTTTTAATACTCTATGGTTCACATTCACGCAGAAGCATGTTGGTCCGGTGAAAAAGCTGGACAGAAGCGCCCGTCTATATCTCTCTCGCTCTCTCTCTCTGGTGCCGTGAATAAATTACAGCGAGCCGTGGTGTGTGTGTGTGTGTGTGTGTGTGTGTGTGTGTGTGTGTGTGTGTGTGTGTGTGACGTGCGCTGCATCTGCTGATTATATTGCAGTTCTGTTTTCGTCACATACACAGCTTAACGTCAGGAACGTTACACTCACCGATCCAGGTGATTGCAATAATAATCACTGTAGGCCTAGTGCCCTAGTCTTACCGTGCATTGCATGTAAACGTCTGTCAAACGGGATGGTTGTTAAAGTTGATATCGGTTTTAACTTTCTCCCCCAATAATGTAATCCACATTTGTGCATAGGCCTATAGCCTACTGTAGGCTTTTTTGACTAGATTTAGAAGACATTTTCAAGCTCTTGCTACTGAAATGACCGATTATTTTTATGGAGAAATCATTTACATGCATCTCAATGGGAGACAGTTTGCCCTCACAGAGTGGAGTGGATGGGGCTTAAATAGTGAAGGACTAATTATAATGCGTGAATTCACGCAATTATGTCTGTTTTGCAAATTGCAATGGCTCTCCCCATTCTCCCCTAAATGACTGTCTACCCCCATCTGAAATATATTTTTGTGTGAGCTGCTTGCAACCTGAGTTGTTTGTAATGTTTGTAATGATAGTAAACACAAACATTGTCCTAACACAAACATTAAATGCCATTGATAATGAATGGCCAGTTTCTAGTGTTTATCCCAACACAAACATTAAATGCCATTGATAATGAATGGCCAGTTTCTAGTGTTTATCCCAACACAAACATTAAATGCCATTGGCCAGTTTCAAGACGAGTGTTGAAATAAAGCCACTGTTGGACTTAATTTCTTTGTAAGCATTTTGAAAAGCATGTTGTACTTTTTACTTGTACTTTGTACTTGTACTTTGTAATTTTTACTTTTATACTTAAGTACATTTTACACCGGGTACTTTTAGTACTTTTAATACATTTAATTTGAGGTACTTTTGTACTTTTACTTAAGTAACTTTCTCAATGGGTACTTTGTACTTTTACTTAAGTAATTTTCAAGTAGAGAATCAGTACTTCTACTTAAGTAAAATAAGTTTGTACTTTTTCCACCACTGACGTTTACATGGACAGTTAAATCCCCTTTTCATTCAGAATAAAAGTTAAATCCTATTAAACGTTGTCATGTAAACACCTACAAAAACTTAAATCGGAATGAAAATGGCCAATCTGATTTAAACTTAGATCTGATGTAATTGACCGGTTTATTCAATTTTTAAATCCTATTGAAACAATTGTGGACTCATGTAAACACTCATTCGGATTTAAGTTCATTCTGGTCTTTCTGTGCATGCTTGTTTCCATGTACTTGGTATGGCTATATTATGCTATTGTTTTGCGATTCATTATAAGAAACTAGACATGTTTAATTTCACATCTCTGAGAGCAACCTCTCATAAGCTACAGGATACATCAAATATAAAGTAATATGGCATAAAAGTGTTTTTAAATTATTATTATTATTATTTTGTTTTACCTGAAATGTAGTGGAGTAGAAGTAAAAGTATTGGAAATTGGAAATACTCAAGTAAAGTAGAAATACCTAATTTTTTTACTTTAGTAGAGTACTAAAGTAAATGTACTTTCCACCACTGGACGTAAACATATCCACCCCGCCCCCTATCCAATCAGAGGCCTTCCCAGCCCCAAACCTGCAGATGTGGAATGAAATAATGGCATTTAAAAGTATATTGTCCATAAACACTCATTCGGAATGACCATTTCCCATGTAAACAAGCAGCAAAAAACTTACTTCTGAATTAATTCATTCTGAAGTTTTCATTCTGAATGAAAAAGCCCTCATGTAACTGCAGCCAATGATGAAAACCTTTGGTCGCTAGAGGTAGATGAACATGTTGTCCAGCCGCTTTTCAAGCAGCTGGCAAAAAATAAAATAAACGGGTGATATTGCTTAAACATGTTGAGTTATCAAGGGAGATGGGCTGAAGGAGGGGAGGGGGCATATTTACAATAGCCACCCCCCACCCAGTTTCGGGTGAGTGATGTCACACATTCCTCTCTCTCTCGATGTCCATGGAAAACAAACAGGCTTTATAGGAACCGGTGGTCCCCTCTGAGACCCTCCTTTCCATTGTATCCTATCCTGGTCGGAAGGTTAGGCTGGGGGGGGGGGGTTACACGTTTGGTCTGTGCATAGTGCAGGAGGAGGGTTAGGTGGACTCTGGAAAAAGCCCCCCCCCCCCACTCTGGGCAAAGGCACAAGTGACAGATTCACTCATTTGTATAGCCTTGATGGGGGAATTTGGTGCAATTACGGTCTTTAGCGCCTTTATTCAAAGTACTTTACAATGTGCTGCAGTGTTCACCCATTCACACAAACGGTTGGCGGAGAAAACCATGAAAGGCTACTAAAACAAAGTTGAAGTGGTTGCTTTACCTCCTGAACCATTGAGGCCCTTTGCTTGTAGCCTGCGTCTGGCTTTAGCCAGGCTACTTTGCTTGCTCCTCACACTAGGTCTGTAACTCTTGAGAGTGTACAAATTTGGTTTCCATTTGGTTCCATATGTACACCCTCAAGAGTTAACCCTGCAGATTGTATAGTGTGTATGTTGGGGTAAAAAAAAAAAAAAAAACACGTGTGAAATGAAGGGCGCTCTTTTCATCATACATCATCTCATTCTGGCCAAATTGCATCCTCACTTTTCCGTCTTCAATTTTCTGCTCTCACTTTTATCTTCAGCCAATCAAATCATCGGTATGGGGTGATCAGCCAATTACAAGCCAATGTTTGTGTTCACACAAACCCGGAAAGCTGGCCATATAGGAGGGGACATATAGAATGTTTTCATCTGACACCAACAACGCACAACAGTGGCAGTGGTGTGAGGAAGCATGGGGCCAGTGTGCGAAGCACCCCGGGCCTCCAGGCTGTGTGATGGGGTTGTAATTGCAACCGACTGTTTATAAGGCACAACCATCTGTACATTGAGGAAGCTGCCGCCACAACACAGCCTGTCCTCCCAGTGTGAGGCCTAAGCCGCCCAACCTTGTTTACGACATTTCTCACGCATAGACCCTAATCCGCCATCATCATCAGACATACACTGGATATATCCTCAGTCTGTTCATTTAACTCTAGAGAATGGTACAAAATGTAACCGGTCCATTCGTTTATACTGTACGTCCGTTTGTACATTATCAGAGTAACAAATGGATTTTAACCACCACTCTAGACTTGGTAAACTGGACCTGAGTAGACTGTGCTTTTTCCCCATCCACACCAAATCTCTTCCCCCAAAATAGCTTTTACTTAAGTACTGTAAGTTCAATTTTGAGGTATGTGTACTTGAGTATTTACAAATTTCAGTACTTTTACTTGTACTCCATTACATCTAAGATCCAAATATTGTACTTTTACTCCACTACATTTATTTGAAACTAGTTGGTTTGTAGATTGTGATTACCGTTACAAAACAGCCCTATATACATTTCGGCCATTTGAAAATAGTCGATCTACGAGCTTGTAGATCTGCTATTTTCAAAAATGTATTACATTTGAGAACTTTAAATGGGACATTCTGCACTGTGAGTTTTACTTTTGGTACTTTCAGTACATTTTTAATACTTTTGTACTTTTACTCAAGTAAATGTTGAATTCCGGACTTTATTGCGGTATTGATACTTTTATTTAAGTAAAGAAGTTTTGTAATGGGATAGTAACTGTTGTTATTTATTTTCTTTATATACGGTACTTTATTGTCCAATATTACTGTGTGTGAGTGTGTGTGTGTGTGTGTGTATGTGTGTTTGTGTGTGTGTGTGTGTGTGTGTGTGTGTGTGTGAAAAGATTTTAGCCTAGTCTGTTACTCAGCCCCACAGTTCAGACGGAAAACGTGAGGTCACTCTGGATTTTACTGCTAATGCTAATGAGCACACAGGAACATGTCAACGCTCATTTTCTGTTGGCTAAGTGTGCTGTTAACACCTCATTAAATTCCTTTATTTATTTTAGGATTTTTTAATGCAAGACAGACAAAAAAGACAAAGAAGACATACAATAGGACAGAAACATCAACAGTAAAAAAAAAAAAAAACAAGAGGTCATGGGATGTACAACAGCAGCAATACATATTACATTTTTTGGATTTGTTACATTCAATGACAACTGCAAGGACACCACCCATATTCACTCCACATCCACCCCCCCAGCTACTGTAAGTACTCTGTCCATTTCTCCCATCTTCTTTCACCCAGCTCTTTTTGCAGTCTTAACGAATAGGTCATCTGTTCTAGGTGATGCAGTTGTTTCACAATGTTGATAAATAGGTCGGCAGTAGGACAGTTCTTTTGTAACCAATTTCTTGTAATAGCTTTTTTGCTTGCTACAAGTAGAATCTTAAGTAAGTAGGAGTCATCCCGATTTAGCCCGTCTGGGAGTTGTCTTAGGTACAAAGATGTGAATGTATCATCTATTCTAAAACCCATAATGTTTGAGATAAGTGTTGTCACTTCCTTCCAAAATGGTTGAATTACAGGACAAGACCAGAAGACATGTGCATGATCAACCACTGTATCTCCACATTCTCTCCAACAGTCCATATGGTTGCCAGTCTGTTTGGACTTCTGTTTTGGAGTAATAAAGAAGCGAATCTGGTTTTTCCAACAAAAGTCTCTCCAAGTCAAGGAATTAGTGGTCGTTGATTGCGTTTCCCATATATTCATCCATACTTCATCACTTATATCAATGCCCAACTCTTTTTCCCATCGCTCTTTCACATATATTGTAGAGTCCTTTTTCAACGACATAAGTCCATTATTGTATAGTTTACTTACAAGACCCCTGTTGCTTCCTGAGCCATAAGCATTTGTAAATACAGTGATTAGGCTTGTTGTAATACCTGGAGTAGACCCTTTTACCTTTTTACTAAAATAATCCCTTACCTGCAAATATCTGAAAAAGTCCTGGTTAGCCAACCCATATTTCTGCTTTAGGTTTTCAAAACTGTCAATATTTCCATTTTTAATCATAGTACATATAGAAGTGATGCCATTGTGGTGCCATTGTTTATACCTATTGTCCCTCCCTCTGAAGCTGGAAGTGTTTAACAACTTCTAGCCATATTTTGAACGATAAATGAACCCACTGACTCCTTGTCTGAAACATTCCTTTCTCTCTGTCAGTGCAACCTAATAGCGACTGTATTGGTACATCCATCAGGGATAACTCTATGCTTTTCCATTTTGCAATGTAGGGTCGGTTACACCAATATACCAAGGGTCTTAGCTGAGCTGCTAGATAATAGTCCCTTAAAGATGGGAGAGACATGCCTCCTCTCTCTCGGGGCAGTTGTAGGGTAGAAAATTTCACCCTTGGCCTTTTTGTATCCCAAATAAAACGTGAGATATGTTTATTCCATTGAATTGTTTTAAAGGTATTTCTACAGGCAGTGACAAAAAAGGTATAATAATCTGGGTAAAATTACCATTTTGACTGCTCTTATTCTGCTACCTAAATCGAGAGCACGTTTAATGTTTAACGTGTAACGTGTAATGACATAGGAGAGGATACGCATTTATTGACATAGGAGAGGATACGCATTTATTTACCAAAAATAAAACAAGTATTTAAACTCGTTTGAGCTACTGTACACACAATCTGGCAGCTGGGTGAGTTGAGTTATGGTTATTAATTTGGTATGGGCAACACGGTGGCTTTAGATTTGTTTATACAAAGACAACTAGGTCCACTGTTTTAGTGTTTGATACCTATCCAATGCCGTCATTGCCCAATGACCCACACTGTGGGCTGCTAGGGCTCGAGTGGTTAAAGTTGCCCTCTATGGCTGAGACCACGGAACCCCGTTTTGTGCACTGGACTGGCTGGGCCCCATCTGTTGTGACACGCCGTTACACAGCATCATCATTTACGTCAACCCCTTGGGTGAGAAGGTGTTGTAGTTACTCGCAGCACGTACCAGAGCCTTTGTTTATCAGGACAACATAATACCTTCACAAAGCCATGCAAACCCTGGAGCATCCAGCCTGGGTGACTGTCGCTAAGGAGAGGTAAACATTTAAATCCACGTATGTGCAGAGATGACTAAATAAAACCCCCGTCCATACAATGAGCTCACAAAATACTGTACTCCACTGCTCCAGTATTATAGCCACAGATGATCCGATTACTGCTCCTGACGTCACGTCACTAACATTTACAATGAGTTCCACTGTAATAAGGTGATATAAGCTTGTGAAACAGGGTGTGTGTGTCTCTTTGACCTAACACATTGAAACTGGGAAAGCATGCGTGTCATTTTCAATTTCTTGTGTTGGCTATTCCAAAATAGCAGATAAACAAGCTCACTGCACGTCACTTTGTGCCACGCTGTGAGCTTGTAGATCTGTGTACACACACACACACACACACACACACACACACACACACACACACACACAGCTTAAAGATGTTAAGCATACAGTCCACCGTACGCGGACACATTTATGCCCGTATACAATACAGCAAATATTCATTGGGGCCAAGATGGCAAATCCTATTGAGGGCCTACTAGGCCTACTTGTCCTACTACATGTACGTGTCCATGTGTGTAGGACTAGTAACAGCACTATGCTGAGTCACAGCCATACTTCTGTCTATTCAGTGATCCCCTGGTAGCCATGGCAACTGAACTGCCGGCCCTGACAGATGTCTCAAATGACTCTAGGGCCCGTCAGTGGTCAAATTCGCTTATTAGTCACAGGAAACGTGAAATCACAGGAGACCGCTCCAATAACGCTGTCCAAACACACAGTACCTACAAAGCTGCTAGTTTAGAGTTAAAAAAAGAAGAAAAAAAGCCTTGAGGCACGTTCTCATGACACATCTGACTCGACAAGAAAAAGAAGAAAAAAATGAAAAGTGACAGTACTCAGCATTTTGCTGAGATTCAGCTGTTTTCGCTGTCGAGGGCCATCATCGGCGGTGTGTCGTCGTTTGAGGCGGCTCGAGTTCAGACTGGTTGGTTTAAGCCTGCGAGGCATTAAGGGGGACTTGTGGCTTCAGAGGAGAGGCGAGGAAAGCGGAGAACGAAACAAACAAACAAAACGGCAACAATAACACATTGAGGTGACGGGATCAGGTGTTGGGAGGGAGGCTACAGTATACCGTCCACAATGTCTCCTTTCCCACAAGACTGCCACGCCTCTGCGGTCCACGGTTAAAGGACCACAACACCCATTTCACCATATATCTGGTCCTCACTAATGACACACACACACACTCTCTCTCTCTCTCTCTTCAGGAACAGGGATTAGCTTGGAATTCCCATTGATGATGTGATGGCACTGTAGAAAGGTCTCTGAACCGTCCAAAGCCCACCAATGGGATACAATAAAGTGACCGAAATGCTGTTATCTCATAATGAGCTTTAGCGAGGACCAATTATATATGAAGATAAGGTTGAAAAGAGTTGAAGTGCTCCTTCTTTAACCCTGCAAGTCCTGAATGTGAATGTGACCCTTGGACACCCCTCCTCACCCCACCCCCACACAGTCCTGGCTTCTCTTCCTGTTATTCTGTCTCTCCTGTGAGCCGTTTCCTGGCTCATGATGGCCAGAGATAGAATATAGAAATATGGAGAATGGGTTAGAGGTTCACAAAGTATACGGCTTCCTCTCTCTCTCTCTCCCCCCCCCCCCTCTGTAGCTACTCTTATTTCACTGTCTTTATTAAGAGGCTCTTCTTCACCTCCGGTATCCCGGCATGTCATGTGGCATTATTTCACCTGACATTAGTTTGATCATCAGAAGTTATCAAAGCATTTTTCTTACACCTAGATGTGGCCTAGATGTGGCACCCTATCCTCCGGGCTGTAACGTACAGGCCTGCTTTCAACCATATGAAATTCCACCTGACAGATCCAGAAGTACAGCGAGGATCAGACGCAGAGCGACAAGGGGATGACACACTATAGATCGGAGTTTCACCAAACAATGGGTCGGGAAAGAAATGTTTACGGAAATTAAAAAAAAACAAACATTGCAAGAGAATGTGACAAAAATCTAAAACATTCCAAAAAGTGTATTTGGGTTTTTACCCCTAGAAGCTCACAACAGAGGATTTGAATTTGAAATGAGGGCTTAACTTCATAATTCATAATGTATTTCTTTGTAAGTTTAGGGAACACGTTTGGGAAGCCGTGCACTTGACGTTTCTCAGAAACATTGGGGTTGTTGTGAAGGAAGATACGTGACAGATTACTGGTGTGTATCAAATGACAAACAACTGCTGCTTACCCAGTCACTTCTCGCAGAGAGTGAGCTGGTTATAGGCTACATGGGTCCGTTTCATGGCTGTTGGCATGAAGTGTGCTGCCAGGATGGATGATGGTCATAACCGACTCACATTGGGTCCAGTAAAAAAAGCATTGGCAGTGCAGTAAAGTATCTAAATACTACACTGGCAGTTACAGTGCTGCGATGTGATGAATGTGTACACTGACACACAGCTAATGAATGGGAGTTGTGAGTGACGAGGTGACAGCATTGTGACTGGAAGCGTGATTGACGGCGACAAGAGATATTTGTGGTCAGTTTGAAAACGGTCCCATAGCCGCATTAGGGGGCCCTCCGACACAGAAGCACTTTGGAACCCGAGAACCACAGAACACAATGGTGATACTGTAAGCCATCCGTTCCCAAGCTGCATCAGCTCCAGACCTAAAAAGATAAATTTGGTCCCCACCCACCCAAAACATACAGAAATCCATAATTACAGTACTTAAAGGGGAATACCACTCATTTTCAACATTGTACTATGTCATTAATATACCTTAGAGTTGTTGTGTGAAGAAAAAAAAAGTCCCCCCATTCTGTGTTGCCTAGAACTGGAGGTCTTGAAAAAATAATTAACATTATGAAGTACATCTTTGTGATGTCACTGAGATGTACTTCATAATGTTACAGATTTTTTTCAGATCTCCAGTTCTAGGCAACACAGAATGGGGGGGACTTTTCTTTTATTATTTCCACACAACTCCTCTAAGGTATATTAATGACAGTAAAAGCCATATTCAATAATGAAAATAGCAGATCTACAGTACATGTACAGTAACAGATCTTGTGAGCGTGTTGACCTTTTCAAGGTTTTGTTTCATTCATGGATTCTTTTGTATTGCATCCTTTTGAAAAACGTTGTCATTGTTTGATATCCTTTTATTTCTATTTTCTATTTACTTTTGAAATGAAAAAGGGATATTTACTTGCGATCCATAATATGGGTCTGCAACCCACTATTGGGGAAACACTGCAGACCACAGCGGTCCATTGGCTGCCGTGCTGGACCGATCATCACAATACAAGTCCATGTATGGCTTCTTCAGACAGCAGTCTGATAAGGGCAGCTACAGACACAGCGGCAGGCAGGCACTACCGATAAGCCCGGGCTGAACACGCTTTAGATTGAGTGAGCCAATCCCCTTCCACACAGAGCAAACAAGACAGGCACTGAGAAGATCAGGCACTGAGCAGACAGACAGGCACTGAGCAGGCAGACAGACAGAAAGACGGGCCCGGACGGGCAGGGCAGAAGAGGGAGCGAGGCGGGAAGCTGTCATGGTGCGTTAAGGTGTTTGTGAAGCGTATAACGAGGATGCTGCGTAACCGGAGTGGTGAGACGATGGAGGAATGTGACTCATGTGTGGAATCTCGGCGGGGGTCTCGGGTGTTTGTTTGACGTCAAGAGGGGCCCACTGATAATGTCACACCTCGATGCACGCTGTCGGGCTGTCTCATCTCCTTATTCTAACCTTTTGTATTCTTTTCGTAAATTAATTGATCATACTACACCGCGCTTTGAGCTTGTCAATCGGCTACTTTTGCCACTTTGGAATTTGAATCCTGAAAAGTAACAGTTGTTTGACATATGAGGTTAACACCTGACGAACATCTACAGTATACAGTATGTTCGCTAAACGGGAAAAGAAACAGAGGTCACATGTTGTCCAGAAGCTTAACGTCGCCTCGTCCCTTTTTATTTTTCATTTTCAAAAATAGCACTAGGAAAAAAAAGACTCACTTGTAGATCTGCTAATTTAGAAGTCTACACGGCTTAAGTGTGAAAAAATGAATAAGTGTCCTCACAGTCAAATTAAACTGCTCACAGTTTGTGCACGTACCGACACTATTAATTCTGAAGAAGAGTATAACACCATGTTGTGTGGATACATTAATGTATAAATGAAATAATATAATAACAGTTTGAGGAGTCCATTTATTTTACCTGTCTTGACCAGTCTGTCCTGCATCTTATTTACAGTGGAAGTGCGAGCTCTTTCTCTTTCAAAGATGAAAAACATATATATATATATATATATATATAAAAACATTAATAAAATGACCATTTATTATATTTACATTACATTCTTGACATTTTGTACAAAAGGTGGGTTGATTCTATCGTACAGTCCAACGTAAAGAACCAGAAGTCCACCTTTCTGAGAACGTACGCAGGCCAGTTGTTTTCGACAGGCTTTGCTGTCGCTCTGCAGACGTCACTCGTCGACCAGTAGGTTGATAAGCGCGGTCCTCTGGGACAGGACTGCTCTCTTGATGCTGCGCTCGCCCAGGACACTCCGTCCCAGAGCGCTGTCCACCACCAGCTGCAGCACCCGCTCGGCATCCTGGGACATCTGCACGGGCACCGTCACCGTTCCACAGAACCGGTTGTTTACCTGAGGAGCAGATGGAGGTTACGTTGTTGAAATCCTTCCAAACCCTCCTTCTATGTGGAGTGCTTAATTTAGTCCTTAAGCACATTTTTTGCTTTTTTTTGTATGATGACTTTTTCGTTTTTGTTGTTAGAGGTGAGATTAACCTTATAAACCCCACAGGGTTTGTGTAGTAGCAGCTCAGACCCTCTCCCTGAAGAGAAAAAGCCTAATATCTCACCTGGCGCCAAGGAGGGATTCCCTCTTAGGCTAGAGGTTAAGATGTTTGGCTTTAGCATTCCTTCGTGCACGGGAGACCCACGTTCAAATCCTGGGCGTTACATACGGACATTAAAACTGTGTTAGTGTCACTGGGTGACCACCTTTACTATTTAGTCATTAAATCCCTGCCCGTGAGCACGAGATAACCTCGTAATAACCTCTGTTATTCACTTGGCAATTAAACTACTGTCCTCCGAGCTGTCCTCATCTTGGCTTTCCACATTTCACACCAGATTTGTGACGACTTGGTCACAGCTATCTAGGGATGAACAGACAAACATCAAATTGACCATTATTTACCCAGCTACGCTCGCAAAAAATACACAGAGTCCGTGTAAACAGAGCTATTTAAAAACAGAGGCAGATATGGGAAGGGTGGTTGGTTGGTCTGCACTACTGTGTTGAGGACACATGCTGCTTCAAGTGTGTTTATGAGCCTGTGTCTCCGACTGACTGTAGCCCAAGCAAGAAGCTCTATCCCCACTGGGAAAGGACAATTTGTATGTGTGTACAACTGCTTGTTTATATGCACAGTAAAAATGTAACTCTTGAGACTACAAATTTGTGGACTCACTTAGAGTTACAAAGGGATCATTTAGCAGAGGATTTTACTGTTCATGTGTCGGCATATGATGATTAAGTGTGTGTGTGTGTGTGTGTGTATAAGGCTACTCTAACCTTGGCCTGCGCTGTGGGACAGACCCAGGCAGTGATTAAAGGCCAGAGGAAGTGAGCTTGGCTCCGCGGGACCGCGCAAGGCCACATGAAAGCTTTCCGAGCGAAAACCAACGACAACGTCATCGCACGAGCGCCCGAGGACTGCTCCTCTGATACGTATGTGTACGATCGCATGCGTGCGAGTATGTGTGTGACATTGTGCGCGCTCGTGTTTGTGTGTGCACGTGGCCGTGTTTGAGGGGCAAGGGGGGCATTCGCAGCACTAAGACATTTCATCTGTCGAGGAATGCAAGCGAACGAAAACAAACGCGGCGAGGAGGAAATGAAAGTGGGGATATGAAAGCCGCACAAACCCAGGGGTTCAAGCCGTTCGGCCGGTGGGGGTTTTCCTTTCACTGGAATACGCACGCACGCATACACACACACACACACACACACACACACACACACACACACTAGTCAGCTGACTGAGGAGAGAGAGAGAGAGAGAGAGAGAGAGAGAGAGAGAGAGAGAGAGAGAGAGAGAGAGAGAGATGGGGGAGGGGAGGGGAGGGGGGGGGGGGATTAGTGCTGTTTGGGCATTCAGCCATTACCTCTGTCAGTATATTGCGTCAAAGAAACCAGGATACCAAGTGGACAATGAACCGTGAAGCAAACAATGAATGTTGGACAGTGTGATGAGCGACCAGTGGGGGTGCAGGTGGAGGTATATTTGTGTCCATGCATGAGTGAGCATCAGAATGTGTATGTGTGTATGCGCAGCGGAGACCCTTTGATCTGATTGCAGCTGACTATCTTATCCTGCCCTCCACAGCAGGGAAGCCTAGCGGACTGGCTTTGTACTCTGGGGCACGCATGCACGCGCACACACACAAACCTTAACCATTTTGTCATTGTAAGTTGTAACTATTTCTCTTTCTCCAAGTCTACTATTACTAGTGTACCAAGTATAGAAATTGAAGCACGCACACACACACACACACACGAACACACACACACGTTTGTGCCAATGAGAGTGAAAGAGAGAGAACGAGAGTGACATGCTCTGTAATCATTCACCACTTGTCTCTCCAGACTGAAGATGACCAGCCACTTGACATGTACACAAGGGTACCACCTAGCCTTGATCACACACACGCATAAACGCAGTAGCGCGTGCGTGTGTGCATGTGCACGTGTACACACGCACACAAACACACTAATCATAGGCTCTGAAAATTACAGAGTATGAGTGCAATCTTGGAACTGTTTGGTTTAAGAAGAAGCGGAGTAAAAATGTCAGCTCATGTGAAGAGCAAACGTGTGCATATAGGAGACTATTATTAGAGTCACGTCTCTAGCACTTGAAAGAGTTGGAAAAGATAACCTGCCAGAAGGTCTGCATGTGTGAGCGACAACAGACATAAATTACTGAATGTTTAACCCATTGATGCCTGAGGCCGAATCTGGGAACGCCTTCTAGGGCCTGACCTAAGGTTTCTGAAAACGTTCAAATTCTGATGATATTTTTTTTAAATAGTTATGTTGCTACATGTATAGCAATAGCTGATGAGACACAGAGAACGCGCCGGCATCAAGGGTAGAACAACGTATACGTTGCACCAGGCGTCAATGGGTTAATGACGTTTAATAAATTACCTCAAAAGGCCGCAATCCTTTTGTAAGCCATGATGTGCAAATGACAAAGAACAACATCTTCTATCTATTTATGAGTTATAGGCTTAGTCATACTTTATTAGTCTCCCTACAACCCTCAACTCGCAACCTCCTCAAACCCACCAAGACCAACCTGCGCACCATGGGCGACCGGGCCTTCTGCTCGGTCGCCCCCAAATCATTTTTCCCTGCAAGCATTTTTCTGGCTATGCCCTCATGTTTTAAATGTTTTGTTCCCGTTTTTTTTTTTTTTTTTTTAAGATATTTTTTTGCGGCTTACGCCTTTATTGATTCTTTAAGGGATAGAAAGTAGGCTGACAGGAAACGGGAGAGAGATGGGGGGATGACATGCGGTAAAGGCCGTGTCGGGTCCGGGAGTCGAACCCGCGGCACACCGCGACTGGATCACCAGTCCGGTGCCCAGACCGTTACGCTACGGCCTGGGCCTGTTCCCGTTTTTCTTAGATGATTTCAGTGGTGTGATGTTTCTTCTGTTTTTATTTCATGCATTTGCACCTTCTCACGAATGTAAAGTGCGTTATAAATAAAATCCATTATTATTATTATTATTATTATTACTCATATACTGTACATTGAAGACAGCTTGGGTTCAATGTCAGGTTAATTTTGTCAAAATGACATTGCACCCATATTTTCCACTATAACAAAAAAATATGTGAAACAGTCACACGTGATTTTCATTTGGCTAAATGACCTTTGACGATGAAAGGTCAAACTCAAGGCCACTGTCCACTGTCAACCCCGTTATATTTGTTTCCTTGTAAAATTAATTGAAATTTGTGGAATTAAATAAAGAACAACAATGTGTGTGTGTGTGTGTGTGTGCGCACGCGCATGTGTGTGCACAAACCTGTACACGGAGCTCCACAGTGTCAGGGACCTCCAGGTACTGGGGGTCTACCGTGGGCCAGGGCTGCTGCAGTACATCTCCACCCCGCCTGAGGAGGGGGCTGAGGGGGTTGTTCACCTGGCACAGACCTGTTGTGACACACAACAATCTTCTCTGAATCCTTTCTCAGGTTGAGGTCGATGTTAGCGGCCCTTTACTAAATTGTCGCTACCTCGTGGTTACAATATTAAAGCTTCTGAGGACTTATAAAAAGGTAGCCAGATTACACCTGCCCCCCTCCACCCTCTTCCCCTCCCCTCCCCGGTAGAAAACAGCGGAGAACACTGACGTCACCAAATTTGGAGCGACGCGTTAGTACAAGGAATTATGCCTAGACTTAGAAGAACACACTAGAAGACCATTAAAATGCAACAGACAATAAAATAATTTGGCAGATTAGGGTTCCCATTACACTTATATTATAATATATTATTATACTCGTGTTGTGTATTCACTATTCATTTCATTTGAATATGTGTCGCCCACTTTCTTTTCTCATGAGAATAAAGTTCTGCATCCTTCCTGTATGAGTTATCTATGGACCTTAAGGACTTTGTTTTGCAGAACAGAAACTGATCCAGATTGTGGCAAAACAGCAGCTTAACCTCTGACTTGGAAAAGAAAAGTACACATCCCAACAGCAGAGGAACGGGAAGGATGTCAGCTTCCTCTGTCCTGCGTGTCTGCGCGCGCACGTGCGTGCGTGTGTGTGTGTGCGCGCATGTGCGCTGTGGTGGACTGCAGCAGAGGTGACACAACCCTGATCTCTTGTCCATGAATACGACTTCACCTCTCGTCCAACTCGTCACTCGTCACGTCAATCGTCACGTCAATCTAGTGTTGATTTTGACAGCAAATCTTGACTTTAGTCATCTGAAATTGTTTGTTTGGTGTCCGTTTTCTATGGTTCACTATAATAATTCCTTCTCCACAGATTTCAAAGAATGTCCTTAACACCGAGTTGAACTCAGTGCAACAGTTCTGCAAGGTTTATAATTATACATGTATATTTATAATCACGTGCTTCATGCCAGTTCTGCTGCTGTACCAGACAGAGAGAGTAGAGTGGAGAGAGACATGGGAGGGAGGGGATGCCACATGTTGTCGGGATTCGAACCCACGACATTGCAACTCCATGGATTACATGGCTAATAGCTGCCGTTGTCCATATACACGTGTGTGTATCAACGTCAGGTCCAGGGACCGCCAAGGGTACAAATGGACATATATATGAGTCTGTAACTCAATAAACATTGAGGATTTTACAGTATCGATCGGGGGTCCCAGAGATGAGAAAAGAAAAAAGGTTTGCCGATGACGAAAAATGTTCATCGACAATAAAGATTCCGATAACACTAACAGGCTGAATGTTGAATGGATTCAAATGTGAAGCGCTACAGTGTTTATGAAATGACATCAGCAGGGTGTGGTGTAAACAAGAAGGCCTCAATGATAAAAAAAACTATTTTTCTTTTGTCAATGTGTATTATCGGACTTAAAAAGTAGCTTGATTAAACCATTTTTGACTTTAAGGTATAATTGGAAGGCAGCATAGGCTATACAATTATGCAATCGCAACTCTCAGCGCTGCTAGTGCAGTGAGTGCACACACTGGGAAGTGGGAACAATTACAACCAAACACAGGTCAACGTGACATGACAGGTCGAGTACCTGCAGTCATTATTATCTGCTGCCAACTAGGTAAGTGGACGTACAGGATGAGGCTGAATAATTGACAAGGCTGATTGGAAGGCTGCGATGCAATGCAATATTACTTCTACTACTACCTTACTACTACTACTACTACTACTATTTTACTACTAAAAATCAATTGAAACGATTGAAACATATATAAGTTGACTTGATCATATTTCAGTGTCACACAAAAGCATCAAAAGTAGCAAATCTACGATCTAAGAAAGACGGTGTGACGCAGCGTGCTTTGAGCTCGTCGTTCTGCTACCGACAGAGACGTTAAACAAGTGACGCCTTTATTGGCCAGTCCACATCAGCCTCCATCACCACAGAGCCACCAAGTCAAGAGGAGACAGTGAGGGTAGGGGACGACTGCGTGTCGCTGCTTTACGGGGAACGTGCATAGCAACCAGTCTGGATTCTGTCTGATTCAGGCAGTGACTGTTCCTTGTGCGTTTGCATGTCTGACAAATCAATTATTCAATCAATCAAAGGTGTGTGATGAGATAACATTGAAACTGACTCCTGCTTTGTGTGAGTGCAGACTTGTGTGTGTGTGTGTGTGTGTGTGTGTGTGTGTGTGTGTGTGTGTGTGTGTGTGTGTGTGTGTGTGTGTGTGTGTGTGTGTGTGTGTTTTGTGAATGACACCCACCTGTCCAGAGTTCAGAGGTCAGATGGGGGGCCATGGGGGCTGTCATCACACACAACACAGCCAGAGCCTCCTCAAACTCCACACTGTTCTGCACCACCCTGGCTGTCACAGCCTGACACACGCACGCAGACACACATACAGACGCACACATTTAAAAAAGTGGTCATGAGTGTGAGTGAATGTGTGTGTGTGTGTGTGCGTGTGCGTGTGCATGTGCATGTGCATGTGCATGTGTGTGTGTGTGTACTCACAGTCAGTGTGTTGGTCAGACCCATCAGGCGGGAAATGGCCGCGTTGAACAGGAAGTCCTCTGTGAGGTGGGCGGTTACCTGCAGACATCACCATGCCAAACATCAGTTGCTGGTCTGATACGTCTGTCTGTCTGACATATTAATGAAACGAAACATCCTACCTGCTTATACAATCAACTTACACACAGCTCTAATAAAACTCTAAACTCTGTCTGTCTGTCTGTCTGTCTGTCTGTCTGTCTGTCTGTCTGTCTGTCTGTCTGTCTGTCTGTCTGTCTGTCTGTCTGTCTGTCTGTCTGTCTGTCTGTCTGTCTGTCTCTGTCTGTCTGTCTGTCTGTCTGGAAGTGACCCTACGCCCGACGTACCAGCTTTAATACATGAGCAGTCGCACACTGCACTGCTCATGTGAGCACAGGCCTTTTCTACACACAGTTAAGAACACCCCACCATTCTTACACTGTGACTGGCAGGATATGACCGCCTGATAACAAACCACACGTGAGCCCTGTTGCGATGTGACTCCCGCATGCACTCGGAAGCCTCGTATCTGCACCGCTTTCCATTGATGAAACGAGGGCCTCCGTGACTCAGAAGAGGGCTGTGGACATTTCAGAGGCCTGCCCAACAGTGGCATGAGAAACACTGACGGGTTCAGAAGAGGGGACCGGGTTGAATTGAAAATTTGAATGGGACATTCTGCATAATGAGTATTTGAACTTTATTAGGCACTTTCAGTACACTTTTGTACGTAAGTACATTTTTAATTCCAGACATTTACTTGTAACAGTATTTCTACATTGCAGAATTGATACTTTTACTTAAGTAAAAAAAAAAATATTAGTAATTTTCCACCACTGATGAGGATTCCCACCACCATTAAGTGAAAGGACACTGCCGCCACGAGCAATCATTGTGCACATCGGCATGCTGGGAAACGACCCTTTTAGGCAGAGCCCTTTTTTTTTTTAGCCGGGCAGATCAAAGGACAGGCTCTTGCCTCCTGTAAAAGCACCAGACCCTCAAGGGAGGGTGACGAGGGGAGGGTTTAGACTAGTGAATTAAAAACCTTGCAGTGAACAGGAGGGCTATTTATACAGCGGAAAAGCAGTGAGGCTGGATTTAAAACACATTCTCATTCCCCGCATCTCTCGCCCCTTCATTCCACGGGTGTTCAGTTACCTGGGATTCTACAGGCGTGTCAACACTGTCAACAACAGGCCTGTGTGTAAATGACTGACGCACAGCTCACCTCTGGACCAGTGACCACTGAATTGACCACTGAATTAACGCTGTTTATTTTGTCGAGTAAAACCGATCAAGACTACCTTTTTTCACTGACAAAAAGTTAATCAAAACTAAGCTATCACGACTAAAACTATAAGACTAAATATAATTGACAATTTCGTCAACAAATAAAAACTAGACGAAAAAGTTAGAGAGGGACTAGTGGAAAAGAGATCTAGTATAGAACTATAATAGACAAGTCATGTCGGGGGTTGCCACATCTTTGTGTGATATAGGATTATGGAGTTTAGTTTTTGAGCGGCTCTCCTATGCACAGCGTTGTGTGTCTGTATGAGCACGGAATGTGCTCAGCTGATTTATTTATTTTTACATTAACCACTTGAACCCTTGCATCCCTATTCTGGGGGGGGGGGGGGCATTAGCCAAACATTATACGATCAACAAGGTTTGTTGTATAGTGAAAAAGTGCAGACCAAGTACAAAGCCAAAGGTCAAGTTTACAAACAATTGTGGTTTTTAAGTGGATAAATGTCTGAAAACACACATTTAACATGAATCCAATATGTAGTGGGGGTCCCTGCTTTATCTCTCTCTCTCAGCTAAGGGGTCCTTGGCCTGAAGACCCCTGCTCTAACCTAACCATAATTAAAACACCTATATTCAAAATCTTTAGGTTAGAATTTAAACCTGGCTTCTTACATTGGAAAATAATAATAATAATAATAAAGTCTTACATAATGTGTCTTCATATGAATCTGCATACTTCAGATTCTTCAAAACAAGTGCACCAGAGACATCTAGTGGTCAGAATGAATTAAAGTTGAAATTGTTTAGAATTTTGAATTAACGCCACAGATCTTGGTCATACCTCTTGAATGGCATAGTTCTTGTTGGTCCAGATGCGTGTGACCTCGGCCTGGTCTTTGTTCTTCAGCCTGGAGGGACAGGGGACGTCCCCCAGCTGACGGGCTCCCCTCAGCTTGGACACCAGCTGCCACAGACGAGACTGCCAGCGCAGAACGCCTGGCAGGGCGTCCGCTGCAACACACACACACACACACACACACACACACACACACACACACACACACACACACACACACACACACACACACACACACACACACACACAATATTCGTGAAATTAATTTGAAAAAAAGTGTTTGAAGTTCAGTGCCACAGACGAGACTGCCAGCGCAGAACGCCCCACCCACCCACCCACCCACACACCCACACCGACACACACACACACACACACACACACACACACACACCGAATACACTGTTTGGGAAACAGCGTAATGCAGAACTTTTCCCCACTTTTTGTGGGTCGAAGACACATTGTTATGGGTCCCCTTATGTAGTGAAAATAGACGATCTACAAGCGCACAGTGCGGTGTGAAGCGTCACGTTGTGAGCTTGTAGATCTGCTATTTTCACTAGTTTAAGTCCATTTTCTGTTTTGGGTCACGCAGGCTAAAATGTGTAGGAAGCCGTGGTATTACAGTGTGTGGTGGACTCACTCTTGGCGTCCCAGAGGATGTCCTTTTCGGGCGGCCCAGCATACAGGAGGTAGAGCCGTACCGTGTCGATGCCGTACTGCGAGACCACGTCCTGCGGGTCCAGGCCGTTGTTCTTGGACTTACTCATCTTCTCCCAGGTCACTTGGAGGCGCTGCTGGCCATGCCGTGACACCGCCTCCTCGCCTGCAGCCAGGGGACAGTGGTGGAAAAAGCACTCAGTTGTTTTACTTTTAAGCCTGTGATTGACGCTGGCGTCGACTGTTCGCTGATTCACCTCCCAATGTATGAATGAATGGACCATTGTAAAGCACTTTGAGCCCTTGGGAAAGTGCTATAAAAATGAAATCCATTACTTAAGTAAAAGTATCAATACAATGTAGAACTACTCTGCTACAAGTAAAAATTCCGGAATTCAAAATGTACTCGAGTAAAAAGTACAAAAGTATTGGCTTCAAAATGTACTTAAAAGTACCAAAAGTATTAAGTACTCACTAAGCAGAATGTCTTTTTTTTTAAATGTATAAAAATATTTTGAAAATAGCCGATCTACAAGCTCACAATGCGTCGCATTGTGTTCTTGTAGATATGCCATTTTCAAATGGCCGAAATGTAAATAGGGCTGAAGTTGTTGCTGTATGTTTTGTAATATAATACAAATAATCTACAAAGTAACTAGTAACTAAAGTTTTCAAATAAATATAGTGAAGTAAAGGTAAAAATGTTGGACCTGAAATGTAGTGGAGTAGAAGTAAAAGTATTCGAAATGGGAAATACTCAAGTAAAGTACAAATTCCTCAAAATTGTACTTAAGTAAATCTACGTAGTTACTTTCCACCCTGCCTGCAGGGGACAGTGTCGGAAACTCAAGTACTGCACTCAAAGGACCACTTCACCCCGATGCGTGTTCAAAAGCATCCATGTGTGCTTTGTCTAGGGGGCCACCAAGAAGGTCGGCGTCACCAACTTTTGAACACACCAAGGCCGAATAATATTAACCACCTCCTATCCAGCTGTGGCCACAACACGTTTGAAGAAGAAGCCAAGAGATTTGTGACACAAAATCACTCGGAGGAAGATGAAGGACAGGTTTTTCCCTCCTCGCCCTCTGGCACCGTCTCCAAGCTCCCGTTTATGTCTCGTTACCAAGGCAACAGAGAGAGTGGAGGAGGAAACGAGTCAAACGACTAAAGCAAGACAGCGGTTCAGAGAGAGCGCTCTTCAACCGGAGGTTCACGTCTGGGAGACGACACTGTGGTGCTGATGGGTTGTTTAAAGTGCTGGGTTGTTCTTCATTTTTCCTTTCGGAAATGTCTTTTGTGCAGTGGTTAAAAAGACAACAAAAGTTCACAATACATGCATACACAGATACTATATTTATAAAAAGACTATATAATTATAAACTATTTTAAAAACTAGTGCTTAAAAGCATAATATATATTAAAGTCAATTCTATAAGTGCTACTAATATAATATACTGTGGGGTGCCCACTGGCCTAGCGGTCCAGGCATAGCATGCCACATATACAGGCTTTGGCCTGACAGCGTGTCACATTTTCAAGTCCTGTTAATGACGACCTTTGCTGCGTGTCTCTCCCTCCCTCTTTCCTGTCTGTCTACTCTTCACTGTAACTATCAATGAAGGCACAAAGCTAGCTGAGCCCCTTTTAGTGAGTTTTGAGGCTCTGTATTGCCGGCCATTGCCGGCCATTAGTTCGTAATGGGTGTGTGTTGTCCTCAACTATTTGAGAGTCCATCTTTAATGTCCGTTTCCTGTGGATGCATCCGAGTGGCTCATGGTTCCTCCCAATGATCTTGCCTAACCACCCTAGATAGCCTGCATTTATTCTGCACAGCCAAAGTGGACCCTAACTCAGATGAAGATGGTGAATGAATTAATGAAATAATGAATCAATCAACCAATCAATGAGGGAGCGGCCTTTGGTACCTGGTTATGTCCACATTATTCTCTGTGGCGGTACTGGTCACTGTGGGCCAGTACCTCCACAGATGGTGAATGAATGAGGGCTACTGTACCTGTGAAGTCCACATCGTCTCTGTGGAGGTACTGGCCACTGTCGGCCAGCCTAAACGTCTGGCCCTTGATCAGGCCCTGCACCAGCAGCTTCTTAAAAGGTTCCCTGAGGGGTGTGGGTGGTGGGAGTAGAGAGACATGATGAGATACATAATGAATGCACATCCATGCATGCACACGTGTGGCTAATGTTCTAGACCAGTGGTTCCCAATATTTACATTTTAAGGACCCCCAGTTTGATAATGCCCAACAGCAGCGATATAATTAAATCATCAAATGTCAAGTAAAATGTCATGTTGGGGACAGCCGTAGCCCTCGGCATGGAACGGTTAGGGGAGCCCCTGCTCTGGAGTGAAATGTGAAAGCAGCACAAAGACATTGCACCACATTGGCACATTGAACAGAGCAACCCACCCCGCCGCCCAATTCCGTGTTTTTACTCCTCTTGAAAATTGCAGACTTCTTTTGTTGGTTTAGATTCGAGTGCTTTTCTTTTCTGCTTAAAATCAATAAAGAGATTTGTTAAAAAAAAAGATGCACGCACACACTGAAACTGCCTTCAGTGATGTTACCCCAACACAAAAGCAAGCCATGAATTGAATTGATTTTAATTAATTGCATTTTTATAGTGCTTTTCCAAGTGCTCAAAGCGCTTTACAATGGTTAATTAATTCATACATTGGGAGGTGAAGCGGCGAACAGTCGACGCCAGCGTCCTCACTTCCCACATTCACACACCAATGGTGGCAAGCTCGCACCAACCAACTCATTGGAGGCAATGTAGGGTTCAGTGTCTTGCCCAAGGACACTTCGACATGCTCTACCTCCTGAGCCACAGCCGAGAGCAAGTCTCTTACTCCTATGTGCAATGCCCCAAAACAGGCAGTGTAGCAAAAATAAAGCATGGAATATAGAATGGTTTAATTCCATTCCAAATTTCGTGCCAAATGTTTTGCTACAACACTTATCCTAGAGCATAGCATGACGCTGCAGCACGTTGTGAACTTGTAGATATGTTCTTTTTCTCACATCCGGGACATTCTGCGAAAAACGACATATGTTACAAATTTTGAAAAACATAGTGTGTAGACTATGCATTGCAGATGGCATTGCCTAGTCTCGAGCACAGCAGAGAAAGGAAGGGGACTACTGACTACTGAAGGGCAGGAGGAATGGTCGCAAGCTCAATGCCAAGACAACTGAATGACATTTAACATTGAGGACTAAACCACTGCCAGCGGGACGGTGCTCAAGGTAGTCGAGGACTTCAAATATCTCAGTGCCTGGACTGGACTGCCTCAATGGAACTGGATCTGAAAGTCCGAAGGGCACTTGCCTGGAATGCTTGTATGGGATGATGATAGAGCTGTCACGATTACACATTTAAGTTGATGATTAATTGTCATGTGATTAACAATTAACGTTATTGTGATTAACGATTTAATTGTGTGTGGCATTAAACATTGGAACATTACAAATTTCTTTTAGGCTTCGTAATCACAAATTGCACAGGGCAGATATGACAAATAACTTCAATATACAAAGAAATAACTGATCAAATAAAAAGTGCTCTCGGAAATATATCTACACGTGTTGTAAGCTTGGAGATCTGCTATTTCTGCTATTTTTCAAAGAAATGTTCACGACATGGAAACGATTGACGATTATGCAAAAATAATTGCATGAGGTACAGCGATCCAGTTGTACCGAGTTGATGTTGGCTACTCCGCACTCCCGCATCGCATCGGATATGTTATCTTAATGGATATGGGCATCAAAAACGAAAACATCAAAACACGACAAACCTACATTAATTTAAGGCTCCATGGCACGGGTTGACACTAAGGTCTCAGAGGTCATGCCCACTTGCCCGAATATAAAATGATAGGTAAAATGTACACTTGTAGAACAAATCCAAACGATAACTGCTGAGTGGCGACAGTCACAAAAACAGAATGAGTGTGTCTGCTAAAAAAAGTGTATTCATTTCATGAATAGCCAACAACTTTTAATGAAGACAGAATGCGCTTGCCCGTCGGACAATCTGAAAGCAAACTCCACTTGCCGAATGTTTTATTTTCTTGCGCACGGGCAGTTGGGCAACCGTTAGTGTGATGGGGTCATTTTTGGGGATGAAAAAAGTTTACCTGTGTGTCACCAGGTCCTGGTCCTAGCATTAGGTTACCTGTGTGTCAGCAGGCCCTGGTCCTAGCATTAGGTTACCTGTGTGTCACCAGGCCCTGGTCCTAGCATTAGGTTACCTGTGTGTCACCAGGCCCTGGTCCTAGTATTAGGTTACCTGTGTGTCACCAGGCCCTGGTCCTAGTATTAGGTTACCTGTGTGTCACCAGGCCCTGGTCATAGTATTAGGTTACCTGTGTGTCACCAGGCCCTGGTCCTAGTATTAGGTTACCTGTGTGTCACCAGGCCCTGGTCCTTGCAGAAGTGACTGAAGAAGCGTGCGTAGTACAGGTGCATGACGGCGTGCTCCTTCCCTCCGATGTACACGTCCACGGGCAGCCAGTGGTCCACCAGGGGGCGCTCAAAGGGCCTGCGGGTGGGGGACATGAGAGGTTGGAGCACAGCAGTGGTACTCAAACATTTTCTTTTTGTGTCAAGGACCGCCAAACTGATTTATATTTGGCCGCAGACCCCCCCATCTGAGAATATTTTTTGTGCATGCGCATGTGTTCAGAGAAAAGTCAGTCTGATATCAGAGATTCTTATTCAGGGTTTAAGTTATATTGTGATTTTACATTTAAATCTTTTACCAAAATCAGTGCTATTGAACACCCTTTACGTCTGCGTGAGGGTTTTTAGAATTATCAAACCAATTACTGTAAATGTTTAAAAAAGGCTTCCGACTAAACCTCCTAACTCCATTGGTTCCTCAAACTGTTGTGAAAACTTGCGCAGCGTATCATAGGCTCTTCACTGCCAACAATTGAGTCAATCTACAAGCAGTAGCTGCCGGTCTAAGGCTCTTAGTATCATTAAGGATGCCTCCCACCCCAACAACTGTTGGGGTGGGAGAGGCCAAAGGGCTACGTGCAAGTATCTGACAATGTATACAAACTTTGATGAGGCAGTAATGCAATTATTTTGTACATACAGGTAGTTGGTTTCTGCCAGCAGAGATATACTGTTTGTAGCCTCTAGGGGGCACACTTAATCCAACACAGAGTGGAAAGTGAACTGCTCACATACAAGCCCAGTCAGTGTCCCAGAGGTTCATCTCTCTCTCACTGTTGTTTTTCACTCTCATACAGAAAGACATTTCATGGGCAGAAACCTCCTAACTCCATATTTGAACTTTCTATCCCCCCTCCCCTAAATTAATACCCTCTAGTAGGTCATCATTTAAGAGTGTCACACAAAAGATTAGCAGATCTACAAGCTCACAACACCTCACAATGCTAGACGTTGTGTGCTTGTAGACCAGCTATTCAGCTGTCCAGAATTGATCTAAAAGTGTAATTTACTGTAGACCAGTGGTTCCGAAACATATTTAGCTCCAGACCCCAAAAGAGATATTAGACATTTGGGACCCAAACTAGTGAAAATAGCAGATCTACAAGCTCATTAGCCTGTTGTGAGCTTGAGGATCTACTATTTTCAGTACTTCTTATTTTTATTCATTAAATTATTAGATTTTTGGTTAAAACATTATGAAATACTTTAGAAAAATGTTGAATATCTTTTAACTGATGATTTCTTTGTACTTTTTACTGTCTGAGGATGTGAAAAGGCGATAGAAACCAACGTTCCTTCCCTTCTTCAGGTTGTGTTCCTAACGAAGGCAGTTACAGCTGCCGAAATGTTGGTTTTCATTGCTCTGTGTCCAGAATAAAATATTGGCACTTTGGCTACCAGTGTGACGCCAAAGACCATCATCTGGATCCTCCTGCCGTGGGGCACATCTCTCACTAACACACACACACACACACACACACACACACACACACACACACGCACACGCACACGCACACGCACACGCACACGCACGCACACACACACAGCGTTCCTGTGCAGGATGTGAACAGGCCAGCTGAAATACCGTTAGCCATGATGACCCATGCAGGGACTGTACTTTATGCTTTTTATGACAGCCTCCTATCTCTGTGTGACACCTTACAGTTACACTACCCTTGGTCTCTCTTCCTGTCTCTCTACCTGCCTGCATGGCTGCCTGCCTGCCTGCGTGGCTGCCTGCGTGGCTGCCTGCCTGCCTGCGTGCGACAGTTTATTTTGTTTGTAAATTGATGCTCTACATCATCCTCCAAGAGTGTTGCTCAAAAGTAGGAAGAAATACCAGATCTATAAGCTTGTACTTATTTTCACTATTTCAAAAATGTTTTTAAAATAAAACAAGCGACGGTTTTGGACATACGAGGTTTCCACCCGACAGCAGTCGGAATTGGCTCTTTCTGTTGTGCCATAATCTGAGCGGCGGAGAGAACAGAGGAAAAGTACCAATCTCCCCCCCACCCCCGTCTCTCTTAAAGCAGCTTAACAGTGAGGCCAGGGCCACTGCCGGGAAATTAATCTCTTTTGTCAAGCTCTGGGTATCACCAGCCTCCCTGCAGGTGACTGGCATGGCTCTATCAACGGAACGTTGGTTGTGTGTGTGTGTGTGTGTGTGTGTGTGTGTGTGTGTGTGCGTGCGTGCATGTGTGCAACTGTGCGTGCGCGCATACAGTATGTGCTTGTAGTAGTACTATACTTGCAACGGGCTAAATGTCCCCACAGGTATTGAAGAATTTGAGGAATATAAATTGTGAGGCCTGTTTTCTCGGTTCTCGCAATAGAGCGTGGCAGGCCCGCCCCCTTTCAGAACGACGAGTGGCCCAGGAAATGATTCTCCATTCATTTTCTCCATAGGCTCCCGACCAACACTCCCTGCTGACAGGTGTCACCCCAACCCGTAGGAGTAAAGCTGTGATTTAGTGGTTAATTGAAAAACACAAGTGCAGTGTGTGTGTGTGTGTGTGTTCGTGGGGGTGGTCTCAGCTCTTGTTATACAAGAAGAGGGGCTCAAAGTTAAAAAAAAGCTTGTGGAACCACAGCTTTAAGTCAGGCCGAGCCTGTGGGCAGATGACCTACCTGTCCTGGTTGTGGGGGTCCGTGTATCTGAAATAATACCAGGCTGAGTCCACAAACGTGTCCATTGTGTCCGTCTCCCTCCTGGCTGGCCCTTTACACCTGCAATAGAGAGAGGCTGAGTCTCAGTTTGCATACTATAACACACACACTGTAAACGGCCTTCTGCTTTAGGGAGATGCAGTATGTCATCTCTGTCAGGTGGAAACCCCATATGTCCAAAACGGTTACTTTTCAGGATTCTAATTAAAAAACAGCAAAAGCAGCAGATCTACAAGCTCGAAACAGGCTGCGTTGTGGCGGGTTTGGCGGGTGACCAATAGGACGTAAAAGTATGAAAAAAACACGAAAAGTATGGAGATAAGAGTTAAAGAGGTTTCTGCCCGACACTGACAGCAACAATAAGTACTGAGTAGGTATAATTTAAGGTAAAAAGGAAACTCAGTTCATCATTATTGAGACCCAGTAGAGTTTCTATGAATTTGAAGAAAACCAGTGAACAGCTATACGGAGTGAGCCAGCAGGTGTGTGTGTGTGTGTGTGTGTGTGTGATCACTGCGTATCACGCATCGGTCTGAGCAGCCACCTGGATATAAGGCGACAGACACAAAAACAACTAGAAGAAGTTCCCCTCGGGGCACAGGTCTCCACCAGGATTGATATTTGGATGAAATCTGAAGGACTAATATAAAAGAAGTGTTGCACATAAATGGGCCTCCTGGTGGTGCTCGAAGAGGCAGAATTGAAAAATGCATGCCAGACGTTTAGGGAGTGTGCAAACCAAGTTTTACACAGATCAGTGCAGTTATATGTAAAGACGTGACTGGGCCTGTTGTAACGCTACCATCAGGCTGATTTGAAAAATGTCAAGTGGCATTTCTTCCTCAGCCTAGTGGGAATATGCGTGCACAGTTTCACCGCAATCGGACACTGCGTTGATGATTTGCGGAATTTTGTACAAAACGGGCCACTCCTGAAAACTCCTGAAATCTTATAGCCAATCAGGATGGAATATGAGAAATGAAACAAACCTGTCGTGATCACATGACTATAGAGATTATGTGTACCGGTAGCTGAAGGAGTGATATAAAATAATGTGTTTTACATATGTCAGCCTCCTGGTGGCGCTATAAAGAGCAGATGTGAAAGATTCCAGGCAAATGTTTTTCCTTGGTCTCTAGTGTGCATACAAGGTTTTACACAGATCAGTGCAGTTATAGGTAAAAACACGAATGGGCCAGATATACTGTAGCGCCAGGGAGTGTGTGTGCAGAGTGTGGCTGCGATAAAGTCAACGGTGCCAGAGATTTGCTGTCCACAGACGGACACACGGACGGACGGACGGACACACACACACACGTACGGACGGAGTGCAAAACATACTCTCTCCCCATGCCTTCGGCCTGGTGGAGACAATAATCAACTCATAAATTCTATTTGGAGCAACATCAACATCGATGGACTGCTATGAAAGTAAAGTAAGTACGTACGTGTGTGCCGTGAGATAATGGGATTAGAAGAGAGGGGCAAAAGGCTTTTCAACAGATGTGGTAATGGGAGCAGCTGCCCACTCTACAGTAGAAAAGCCTCATCTCTGCTAGCTAGAGTGGTGAACAACACAATACATAGTTGATGTCTATTCTATATGAACATTTCCACTAAAGATATCATTGAACTAATCTTACGTACATACTTAATTTAAGAGCTTTATTATACAGTACCTGCAGTTCTACCTATACTTTAACACATTCCCTTCCGTCACGGGAGGGAGTTGTTTTTATCAGCGCGATGTTGGATTATGGATTTGATGGATTATGGAACGACCAAACCTCGGATGTCGTCTCATTTTGAGCAGAAAAACAACTAATAAGCCTGTGCATTCGTAGCCATCCTGACCCCTAATCCATCATTTACACATTATGGATAATTACGATGGACTTAAGACTTAAGACTGTTACTCGATTAATGCCAATTAATTAAATCTCGTAATCTTGCTTTGGCACAGTGGGGTACAGTTATTCACAAGATTTTCTCGTTTCAGCGCAGATTGTGTTAACTTGATTTCTGTATTATCCATCGATATTGTCTCTGCCTGGTAGAAACCTCATTATGTCCAAATAAAAATTCAAGTTATTCAACAAAATGTGTTTAGCTTATTTGTAGGTTTACTTCATTACATAACATCGCCTCCAGTGGAATTTTCCAGCACAACCATCAGCTCGAGCAATCAGGATGGTCTGACACCGGTGTCCTTTTAAGCTTTACAAACGTATTTTCAACGTCTATGTGATTTACTGATATGTATTTTTGTATTATCATCCCCAAGGGGATCTTTTGCTCCTCCTGTGTGCATGTGTGTGTGCGTGCGTGTGTGTGTGTAAATAACGTTGTATTGAATTGAGGAGGAGAGAGAGGGGAGGTTAGAGGGGGAAGAAAAGAGAGAAGAAAGAAGAAAGAAACGAGAAAAGTTAGGAAAGAGACAGAAGAAATTAGCAGCACAGAATCTATAACTGAATATGAATAATGACTGCATAATTATTCCAGCTCATATTACTCTGGAGAAGTGGCCTATGGTTTTGTGTGCTTGTGTGCGTACGAGATGCGAGTGCGTGTGTCAGAGAGGGAGAGACAGAGAAAGAGAGATAGAGAGAGAGAAAGAACGATTGAAACAGAGTCCATCTGGGCACTGATGGAGGTCATGTCCCTGTCGATACGGCTAGCCGACGACAGGCTGGCACCAAATCCCCTTTTCTCACCAGCTGTGCCAACAGGGACTAACTGGGCGGCGAGGCCTTGCCTCGGCGCCAGATTTGTGCGGTGTTTGTGTTGGAAACAACTCCCCTCCCCGTTCATCCAAATTAAACAGCAGCCTCGCTCAGTGCACACGACGCGTTATCTGTCGACCGCCGCTTTCACAGCCCGAGGGACAGCCACAGGAGTCAAATTTACAATTTAGCCCATTTAGGCCTGAGGCCGATTCTAAAAAGGTTTTCTGAAAAATGTATATATTTTTGAGTGGTGCAACCACTCCAAGGAACAGCAATGTCCGTGTACATGTGTTCACCAATGTATGTATTAATGAGCACGAGTATGACTGATTACCAGTAGGGGCGCTGTTTGCCAGAAACAGAGAGAGAGATAGTATTAGTGCTGCACTGTTGCCTGCTAATGTAAAAAACTGGGTTCCAACAGCAAAAGTGGCAGATCTACAAGCTCAGAATGCCTGTGGATCAGCTACTTTTTGATACTTCTGTGTGATACTGTAGTATGATCAAGTAAGGCATTCTGAACAACAGCAACAATTTTAGTAACAACTAAAATAACAATAATAATTATTATCATAAATAAAGGGGCCATGGATTGCAGCAATAAGAAAAAAACGATATGCAATATACACAATAATAAGCAATAGAAATATATAATTGTATCATTAAATTATGCTAATCGATACACAGTATCTCTATAGTCATGTGATCAACACAGATTTGTCCGATTTCCATGTTACATCCCGATTGGCTAAGATCCATTACATGAAATTCTGCATGCACATCCCCCCCCCCCCTATGCAGAGGGATAAATCCCACCCTTTTCACATTGGCCTGTTATAGCGCCACCAGCAGGTCGATTTTTGAAAAACACATTTTTGGAACAAATTGCCTCAAATCATGAATGCAGTGTCCATTTGCCATCAAGGCGTAAGAAGAAATGGCCCGCTTTTCACATTGGCCTATTATAGCACCACCAGGAGGCCACAATAACCTACCTGACCTGGCAGAGACACGCGCTCAGAGGAGAACTTTTTCTAGTTATGTCTGCAATCTGCATAGTAGCCATGCATATCCTGGTCAATTGCCAGCATCAATAAAAAAAAGAAAATATTTACATCGTGGGAAATTCTTCTGCACAGTTAAGGAGCTGAGAGCCCATGCCTGTGAGACTAATGTAATGAGTCTTGATAGAACAGAAAGCCTCCTCCCAGTCATTAAGGCAGTGCTGCTCCCGTATGTGCAAAACCACCTGACATCCTGACATTAGCTGGGTCTATAATGAGATATGGTCCCGTCATGTCCGTCTGTCCTTGGCTTGTTTCTGTCCAGTCTTTTTCATAAATTAATGCCTTATTTTATGCTTTGTCATAATGATAGTGTCAAATAGTAGGGGAAAAAAATCACACCCGTGTGAACCGAGTGTTGCAACTCCCCTCTCTCCCCCCCCCCCTCCTTCCCCCTCTCCCCCCCCCCCTCCTCCCTCTCCCTCTCTCCCTCTCTCTCTCTCTCTCTCTCTCCCTCCAACACATGGACGAACACATAGGTGAACACGGACATTGCTGTTCCTTGGAGTGGTTGCACCACTCAAAAACAAATGTAGAAAAAATATATACATAAATAAATAAATAAATAAATAATGTACAGCTTTTACAGCTGCTATTTTTGCGACTTTTTACCATTTGTGACACACATTTTTTTCATATAGGCCTAATGAAATCCCCCCCGAGAAATAGGAGTTTCAAGCTTGTCGATCTGCTGCTTTTGCAATTTCTTTATCTGAATCCTGAAAAGTTTTGGACAGTTTTGGACATATAAGAGACGACGTAAATCTTCCGTTTTTCTCTCACAAATAAAACTTCTCTCACAACCCACTTCCGCCAGCCATCTGATCCCCTACACCCCCCGCCGAGATGATCCGTCTGTGACAGGGGTGACGGGGAGGAAGTATAAAGGCAACAGGTTGCCTAGCAACAAGGCTAAGGTATAGTGGGGTTAATATTTTGAAAGGCAGGTGTTATTTCAAACACTGGATTATAACCAACCCCCCACTCGCCTCCTGCCTTCCATCACAAATGATAAATTAAAAAAGGAACAGTGAACAGGAACAGTGGAAAGAATGGCACACGGGAGAGGTAAAGCGAAGAGTCAAGAACCAAAATCATACTATAATTAACCGAATGTCTGAGTGTGTGTCCGTGTGTCTGTCAGAAACAGTGCCGTAACTCCTTACTGCCTGCACCAATCACTCCCACTTTTCACACAGGCATTGACCATATGCATATGGAGGGCGTAACGATGCCCTTTTTTCGATTTCACACATTAATGATTATTAATTAATTTGTTAGTCAATTACAAACGCACCCGGTCGCAGTACCCTTCACGGCCACAAGGGGGGGGGGAAATATCTCACAACGGGTAAGGACTAGTATAATAAATATATAGAAACCAAAATAAACAAAAAATTTAGATAAAATTAAATACTAGATATATCCACTGAATCTCTGATATGTACAGTTATCAATAAATATAGACTACTGCAACTCCCTCCTTATTGGCCATATTAATGTGATTATGATAATTATGATAATTTTACTCGAATTGACTTGGTTAATTTAATCCCAATTATATTTCTTATTTTCTTTTTAGTTGGTATTTATTTTCAATTACAACTATGATTAAGACTATTAATACTATTATATGCTTTATTATATCTATCATGTAAGCCACAACCACATTGTGTAAAATGCTGAATCTAATGATAACTCTGAAAAGCTTAGGTCTCAGGACCACACCTGAGACAAATGTACAGCGCGCGCGTGTGTGTGTGTGTGCGTTATGTGCGTGTTGTGTGCATGTTGTGTGAGTGTGCGAGTATTGCGGCTCTCAAGAAAGCGTAATCTCTACAGAAAAATAGTCCTGGATCTGTACTTGGTAAATGTTTGTGAGTTTATGCTTCTGAAAGTATACGTTTCTGTGTTGTCATGCATGTGCGCGTGCGTGCATGTGTGCATGCATACATAAGTGTGTGCGTGCATGTCATGGGATTAACCAAAGAGGAGCAAAAGGCTCTTCAACAGATGTGGAAGCAGCTGCCCACTCTACTGAAAACCTGAATGATTATTATGAATGGTGTGTGTCTTGTGTGCGTGCGCACGTGCATGCGTGCGTACTTGTATTCCTATACTTGTGAGGGTCAAATGTCCCCACAAGTATAGTAGCATTTGAAAAAACAACTTTGTGAGGACAATAAAAACATTGATAAAAAATCCAAAAGATTGGAAAAGATTCATGTTGTGGTTAGGACTAGGAGGATTAAGCACAGATTAGATTTGTAAATCGGCTACTTTCGGCTTAAACACAGCCAAGCAGACCAAGACAACACAATTCACAGACAGTGCAGGACCGGAGACCAGATAATCAGCACACAGGAGATGACTTCCTAAAATCCCTCGTCTCATCAAACTCTTCCTGTTCAGGTTGCACTTTGTGTCTGTAGTCAGACGAAAATAACACATTTCCAGAGAGAGAGAGAGAGAGAGAGAGACTCCCCAATATATAGCTATTCATTTCAGGGTGTAAACCTTGCATGTCCAAACATGTTAAAGAAACTCTCTTCCAACAGTATCAATGTAGTAATTATTTAGTCACACAAGTTTTTGTTAATACCTTTTTTTAATAAAACCTACAGACTTGCCCAGGCCGTAGCGTAACGGTCTGGGCACCGGACTGGTAATCCAGTCGCAGTGTGCCGCGGGTTCGACTCCCGGACCCGACACGGCCTTTACTGCATGTCATCCCCCCATCTCTCTCCCGTTTCCTGTCAGCCTACTGTCTGTCCCTTCAAAAATCAATAAAAGGCGTAAGCCGCAAAAAAATATCTTAAAAAAAAAAAAAAAACCTACAGACTTACTTAAAAACAGATTCACAAGCTCACGATGCGTTGTGAGAGTTTGTAGATCAGATATGTTTGCTACTTTTTGCACGATGGCATCGTTCGGTCGGAAATCTCACATTTCTAATACTGTTACTTTTCAAGATTCAAATCCAGATCGACAAGCTCAGGCTTGTAGATCTCCTACTTTTGATGCTTTTGTGTGATGCTGCAGTATGATCAAGCAGGGCGTTAATTTACCAAACAAAAACACACACACGTGTATGTGTGTCTCTGTGTGAGTGGTCTTGTTAGCAGTGATTAGTCTTATTCAGAGGGATTCCCTCCCGCTCTGACACTGACGCTGCCTTTAAATAAGCCAGATGCCACCACCTTTTCACACAGACATTTTCTTAGCCATGACTCATCGCCGGTTGTGTGTGTATGCATACACTTTGTCTTTGCCCACTTTTCTGTGTGTGTGTGTGTGTGTGTGTGTGTGTGTGTGTGTGTGTGTGTGTGTGTGTGTGTGTGTGCGAGCACGTGCGTGTGCGGTCAGGTCGCAGCTGCTTATCGTCTCTGTCGGGTGGAAACCTCATACATCCAAAATCTGTTACTTTCCAGGATTCAAATGCAAAGGCAGCAAAAGCAGCAGATCCACAAGGTTGAAAATGCGGCACACAAAAGCATCCTTTTGATGCTTTTGTGTGATGCTGTGGTATGAGCAAGTAGACTGGCGTTCATTTACGGGGAAGAAAACAAAAACACACAAACTAAAATACGGGGATAAGAGGTTTCTGCCCGACAGCAACGTTACGTAACTTCAACACATCATCGTCATCATCTCATCTCATCATAACTGTGTCAGGACAATCTTGTAGTTCACACTCGCCCTCTTCACGCTCTGTGTTCTTGTAAAGCTGTCAGTTTTCGCAGCAGGATCCATATGGACCCATTTCCGTCCACTAACCCCCTGAGGGAGCGCAGACGGCAAGAGAGAGACGCTGGTTAAACGTACGGTGCGACATGTCTGTATCATCAGGATGTGCATCCTTTGCAGGATATTTGCCTGATGAAGACCGTGTAGGTCCAAACGTTGCAATTTGTTGCCTCTAAATAAAGTAAGTCTCGGAGCTCTAGAAACTAGTGTGCTTTTCTCTTCCTTCATAATAATAATACTATAAGCAATAATAATCGTCCCATCCCAGCATGCTAAAATGGCTGTCCTCACCTGGGACAGGTACAGTTGACCCAGTCGTGTGCCTCCTCAAGAGGCGAGGCTCCTTTCCCCCTCAGAGAGGCCAGCTTCGGCAGGGTGACGGGGAGCTCCTCTTCGGAGACAGCCACAGGACCGCAAGACCCACAATGCACCACGGGGATGGGCGTGCCCCAGTACCGCTGCCTGGAAATCAGCCAATCCCTGAGCTTGTTGCTGGTGAGGTGGCCGCCCACTGACCTCTCTCGAGCCCTCTGGGTAATGGAGTCAAACGCTTGCTCACTGCTCAGCCCGGTGAACTACACAGGTACAGAAGTGGAAGATGAATACCATTTGTTTTAACTTTTAAAAAAAAGTTTCAATACAACAATGTAGTTACAAGTTTTACGTAAAAGTCCTACATTTTAAATGCCACAAAGATATTGGCATCAAAATATACTAACAAAACCAAAAGTAAATTTTGTCAAAAAATAGCATAGCTAGATATTTGCAGATCGGCTTCGGAATGTCCAAAGTTATTTCCCAACACGGGACAAACAGGGACAATGGCAGGAGGATTTATGTGGACTATTATTATCCAATAGCAATTCTGGCTCTTTATCTATAATTAATTAGTGGGGTTAGGCTAGGTCACAGTTTAACCATCAAGCATCAAGAATTTCACCGGTTTGTTACACTGGAGAATCCCAACTGGACCATTTTTTCCTTAGAGGTCAGTGCAGTGTGTTGAGGATGCAGAGCTCCTTAGAGGTCAGTGCAGTGTGTTGAGGATGCAGACCTCCTTAGAGGTCAGTTCAGTGTGTTGAGGATGCAGACCTCCTTAGAGGTCAGTTCAGTGTGTTGAGGATGCAGACCTCCTTAGAGGTCAGTTCAGTGTGTTGAGGATGCAGAGCTCCTTAGAGGTCAGTGCAGTGTGTTGAGGATGCAGAGCTCCTTAGAGGTCAGTGCAGTGTGTTGAGGATGCAGAGCTCCTTAGAGGTCAGTGCAGTGTGTTGAGGATGCAGAGCTCCTTAGAGGTCAGTGCAGTGTGTTGAGGATGCAGAGTAGAGCACAGCACAGGTCCATAAAATTGGACCCGGCCCGAAACGGACCCGGTGATATCAGAACCGAACCGATCCGGATCCGAGAACATTCTAATTGGCCGCACCCGGCCCGGAACCGGACCCGAAATAATTGGACCCGGTCCGATCCGGAGCCGATAAAAACAGGTTCGGATCCGAAAAGAACCTACCCGGTCCGAAAGACCCGACGACCCGTTACACCCGTGGTGTGTCCAGTCCTATATTATGCTCATTTTCACTGTGATTATGAGACTGAACGTCAGCAATGCTGCATGCACCACCCCCTCCTCTACAAAGGAGCGCTGAAAAGCACCAATCTACAAGCTTGCAATGCGTCGCATGGTTAAGTAGGCCTACAGTTTGTGTCTTGCGTTGCACAATGTGTACAATCAGAAAGGACGACGTGCTGTAATAATTAGGCTTTATTCCAGACTGCGGTGGATCACATTCACATCGGAAGGCTGACTTCACACAACTGACTGTGTATGTGACCGCTCACACACTGTGACACACCCACCACCAGTGGATACGTTCCATTTCCAAATCCTCGAGGCGTGTATTTTATAACATAATCATTACAACCGTAACGCATAACCATAATATCATGTCTATTTTCAAAAACTATTTTTAAAGTTGAAAGGTTATATATATAGTGTAGCGGCCAGCTATGGGTTTAGCCAATGGGACTGTCTTGGGGGTGGGACTCCCGGGACGGAGGAGTGAGTGACGCGGCATGTGAGCCTGTGAGAGGCTGTGTTGGTAGTTAGGTTGAGAGAGCAAACCTGGCTAGCATGTACACACACAAATGCTGTGTTTATATGGATGATTGTTGAACTATAATAAAGAGAGATCTTTATCATTGGAACTACGTCTCTGCCTCCGGTTCCTGGGATCGTTACAATATATATAATAAAGCTCGGGTCCTGCACGGGCAGTTCGGGTATTCTGCATTTCAGATACCCGAACCGAGATCCGCAGCTTTGAAATGGAACCGACCCGTTCCCCGACGGCACGTCAATATTTTGCACCCGACCCGGGTCGGTTCCCGGGTCGGATCTTGGGTATTCGGGTCCGGGTGGAGAGCTCCTTAGAGGTCAGTGCAGTGTGTTGAGGATGCAGACCTCCTTAGAGGTCAGTGCAGTGTGTTGAGGATACAGAGCTCCTTAGAGGTCAGTGCAGTGTGTTGAGGATGCAGAGCTCCTTAGAGGTCAGTGCAGTGTGTTGAGGATACAGACCTCCTTAGAGGTCAGTGCAGTGTGTTGAGGATGCAGAGCTCCTTAGAGGTCAGTGCAGTGTGTTGAGGATGCAGAGCTCCTTAGAGGTCAGTGCAGTGTGTTGAGGATGCAGAGCTCCTTAGAGGTCAGTGCAGTGTGTTGAGGATGCAGAGCTCCTTAGAGGTCAGTGCAGTGTGTTGAGGATGCAGACCTCCTCAGAGTTGACCAGAGTGTAGGTTTGGTCTTCATGGAGCTTCAGTACGGAGGTCCAGCTCAGACCCAGGCTGCCGGCCACGCGCATGTCCTCCTCGCTGCTGTCTGGGATACCTGACATGTCAACAAGCACAAAACACCACATCAGCTTTAGTCTACATCCAATAATATTTGAACTAAATTTGAAACAGTGTAGTGTCTCAATAAACTAGTAGGATCACAGTACAGGTAAACCTTAGCATTGGTCTAAAAACAATATACTATCAATCAATAATGTGTACATTGAAACTAAAGGATGCCAGGTATAATTAATTAACCTAGCCATAGTCTAAATAAGAAAGAAATAACATTTTGGGCAAGAAAAACAAAAAGAAGGTGCAGAGGTGCAGCTACGGGCTGAGGTTGAGTGCAAGGAGGAAGGGGTTGAATGTACTCTAACGTACACGCAGGTGTACAGTAGTACATGAAGTCCCTGTGGTGTTGCTGTGGAGCATGTTGTGATGTGTCTTGACGGCTAACAGTGTCATGAACATCGCCTCCATACAAACCCCTCCCCCGGTGGACTTACACCATTAAGGCAAAGGCACACATGCATGGTACAGCACACTCATTCACAACACAGGTGGCAGCAGATGTATTACTCTGGCTCATATATGGTAATTATTTGACCTTTTCTCAATATAATACAGTATCAGTCCAAATAGTCATTATAGAGATTTTTTTTTCTCTCTCTCTTTTGAAATATATTCTACAAGCATTGTGAGCTTAATTTAAATCTCCCAAACTCTAACCTGAATTATTTTCCTAATTGTAAGTATAACTCCCCAAGATCTTTTAAAACCATGGTGGCGCAGTCGGTAGCGCTGTCGCCTCACAGCTAGAAGGTCCTGGGTTCGAATAGATTCCCGCTGGGGATGCTGTGGGCTCGTTCTCTGCTCCGCGTCATCAGCGCCCATACCCTAGGTGAGGTTGGCAAAGGGCCTTTCTGTGTGGAGTTTGCATGTTCTCCCCGTGTCCCCTAGGGTAGGTAGCCTCAGAAAAAAAACATGCAGCAATCCTGGTCTCTGACTGTACTGCCTCCCTGTGCTCAGCCGGGGAGGGGTTAAGGAACTGGTTGGAATAACGTGTTCCTTTCCTTCCACGCGTTACGTCCTACCAGGGAAACTCCCTCTGTCAGCTGAAAAGAAGTGGCCTGCTCACTCCTCATGCATTGAAGGAAGCATGAGCTCTCCCAGGTTGGCAGAGTAGCACCCAGGATTACAGCTGGCACCGGGTGAAAAATGGGTGTGATATAAATTGAAGGGGAAAAAAACAACTTGTGAGGACCAGGAGAATGTCTATTTCTCAGATTTCTGCCATACTTGTGAGGTATTGACCGTCACAAATATAGAAATACAAGTACCAGTACAAGTACAAGTACACACACACACACACACACACACACACACACACACACACACACACACACACACACACACACACACACACACTGCCTTACCAATTACAGTGTCGAGGTGACCATCGAACGCCTCCTTGTGCGAGATGACCATGGGAACCTCACGGCCGGTGAACAGGTTGCGTGCGGTGACCTCTGTCAGCGTGTCTGTAGGGCAGAGGTCAGGGGTCGTGAGAGACAGCAGTGCATCGACAACAACCACCCACTATAGAGACAGAGAGAAACCTGAGGGAATCCCAATTAAAACTCCCTCTCTCACATCCACCCACACATGCTGCGTGCGCGCACACACGCACGCACACACTGTAGCACAGTTCCTCGTCGCTGTCGGGTGAAAACCACACAGTTATTATGTCTATGTACCTTTTATGCCCATATATGGAGTTTATGCAGATGTCAGAACACAGTGTGATGTCAGAACAGGCCAGCTCCATATTGTTTTACTGTATGTCATTGTATTGTTTTTCTGTACACTTTCTCAAAAAGAAAAAAATATTGTACTAGGCGGGGAAGATGTAAACATCAGCTAAATTGTATGACACAAATAAATATGCCGGGAGGCTAAAGATAAAAGAAAAGAAAAAAAAAAGAGCTCGGGCAGAGGCTTTTGTGCTGGTTCTGGACAACCGTCGATTCGATGGACTTGACACCGGGCACTGCACTCCCTGTGGTGGTGTGGAACGCGTATGTCAAATTTGAAGTCGATGGGGCGAACGACTCCAGAGTTATGTGGATTACAGACATATGTACTGTACACACACACACACACACACACACACACACAGACGTTATGCATTTATATTACTAGACTGGTGCCCGGCTGTAGAGCACAGAGTCTGTGACGATGGAAGTTGGAGATCCATTCCCCACCCGGCTATGTACTGTAGTACCCGTTGTACCCGTGGCAGAGTACCCGTTCCACCCAACTGTGTCTGTGTCCCTTTTATGCCCATATATGGAGATTTCTGTATCCGTCTCTCTGTGTCCCTTTATTCCTATTTATGGAGTTCTGTGTCAGGCATGCCCAAATTAGAAGTCGGTGGGGCGAACGGTTCTCGAGTTACGTGGATTACGTACAAAGACTTGGTGCATTTATAGATAGGATAGAACAACATCATATTAATGTAAGAAAATGTTTAGTCAGGAATTCTCCTTTAAAATAATATATAATCTTCCACCATTGGTGCTAGAAGTACACCGTACCTTTGCCTGGCTGTAGGGCTTTCTCCAGGGCAGAGCGCACAGCGCTGGTGCCATGGAGCAGCCGGTGGGAGGGCAGGATGGCCAGGTACGCTGCTCCATAAACAGCCTCGGGGGAGGAGGTGTAGGCAGCTAGTGTCTCCCCGGTCTCCTCACCCTTCACCTGGGAGAGAAACACATGCAGAGAGAAAAACATCACTCAGCAGCAGCCAAGGATTCCCCGTCTCCTCACCCTTCCACCTGGGACATAACTCTGGTTAACACAATGCTGTGTACACCCTCCAACTGTATAGTATACTTTTCTGTGCCAATAAAGCTCCTTTGAATTGAATTGAACTCTGGCAGGCAGTAAACAGTCGCCCGGTCTGTAAATAATGAATGTTGCTCGAGGGGTTGTGCAATAGTTTTGTGGAATGATGCGAGGGGTTGTGCACTATGTTGCTTTCTTCTTATTACTGGTTGTGCAATATAGGGCTGTCAATTACTGTAATAATAATAATAATCTTTATTCAGAGCAGTTCGAAATGCTTTACATACGTAAAGTAAAAAAAAGAAAAGAATCACATAAATGTAAACAGCAACTGTATTATGAATTAAATTTGAATGAATTATTGGCCCATCAAAGTATTTGCACAGCCTTAGGAAATGACCACCAGACTCATGGGCTGTGCTTCTATAACACACATGTATTGTAATGAAAAATAAATCAAATACTTTGTTATGGCAGCTTAGCAGGTGACAGAAAGGGGACCTTTTCCCCTCAACGTCTTAACTTATACCTTAAGAATTGGTGTGGCCCAGTAATACTACTACGTCGTTCAGGTTGTGCATTTATTTTTGTATAAACATAGTAAATCATGTCCAAGACCAGACTACCTTAGCCGAATGGCAGGATTTTGAATTGAGCATGGAGCAGGTTTTAAACATGTTTGAGCAGGCAGGGTCGCACGGACAGACACAGAGACACAAACTGCATGTTTGCTCCGTGTTTCGAATGCGCGGCAAAATGCTTTCATGTTATTATTTATTTTATTGCTGCTGAGCGGACGGGTCTAAGCAGAGCGTGGGCCGTGGAGCAACCGGTGCGCAAAATGAAAGTGAGCGACGGCGAATCAACATGAGCGAATGAGCGAGCGAGACAACAGCGAGGAGCGGCACTCCGCTCACATGCTCCGTTTGTTTTTAATCATCAATATTATGGAGAAATAGTGTGCAACTGATTCCCTGACAACAAGAATGATTTTAAATAAATCAGCTGCGCACTAGCCTCGGTCCCAGGCTTACTTATCTGCGAAAAGAAAAGCCTGGTCACAGCGTAAGGCAGAGAAGCTATCGGCGGAGGTATCCTCCGGAACATCCGTCAAATGTATTTCCCCCGGATACGATATTTTCCCCACCAATCACAACACTTGTTTCATTCGCGGAGAATGTAAACTGATTTGTAAAGCATCAACGTCATTTCCTTGGGCAATACTTCCGCTAAAAATCCCGCAACTTCCGCTGATAGTCTTTTCAGCGTAGGTCTTGCCCAGGGTGGCTGCGCACAGGATTCTCTGCCTTTTCTCTCTCACCTGTTCCGCCTGTCCAGACTCCAGAGCATGGGGAGCAATTGCGGAGCATAGGAAAAGCATGTAATTGGCTGTCATTCGACCAATCACGAAAACGTAAGGAGAAACCCTTACTTAACGACTCTTGACTCTTTGTAGGCTCCCTGGTTATGCGAGCTAATGCGCAAAAAAGGTTTGCTCCGTGGAGCACAGGTCTCCTCCGCCAGGCCGGGTTGCCAACCCAGGGTGCTGCCTGGGTTGGACGGGAGAAATCATAATTTGTACGACAGATGCTGCATACTGCAGTGGTACTTCCCGATTCGGTTGTCTCTGTCAGTTCTGACGAGACAACAGACATATACCGGTACTTATAGTCCGGCAGCCGACAGGCTTCTTTTGTTAAAAGTAGGAAATTTGGTATATAGTATTTCTTATTGGCCTAAAATATTGTCTATATACATTCATGAATCCACTTGCTGACCGGCTGTCACTATTGGGCTATTTTTATAGGGGTTTCTTGTGACCCTCCCATTACCATCCTATGGCAGGCAAAAATGTCAAACTTTCCTTTTGCTTAAGTAGCATGTGACATGTCAAACTAGGGGGTTTTCATGATTCTGAATCCATTCCAAGCATTAGTTTTGCACAAAAAACACTCCTTGGGCTAAAAGCAGCCATAGCCACTTGCCCAAATGTGCCCAAAATGTGCTGACCTCATCACATTTGTGTGCATTTTGAGTGCATTTTGTGCAAAACTAATGCTTGGAATGGATTCAGAATCATGAAAAAACCCTAGTTTGACATGTCACATGCTATTTAAATTTTTGCCTGCCATAGGATGTTAATGGGAGGGTCACAAGAAACCCCTATAAAAGAAATTGCCCGATAGTGACAGCCGGTCAGCAAGTGGATTCATGAATGTTTACAATATTTTAATAAAAAAAGACCTTATACTAAATTCCCCACCCCATAACCCCGGCTGCAGGACTATTAGGCGTCACCAAAGAGACTACTAATGTCATGGGACACCGAAATAGACAGAGCATAAATTATGCTTTTCAATCCGACTACTGTTCATTATGTTTGTTCTTAATGAATGTGTTACACATATACTTAAAAGAAGAGAAGGAAAGACCTAACTTATTCGAGGACGGCGGGTGAAAAGAAAAGGAAAGGGGCGTTGAGATGCTAAATAGATATGTTGTTAAACTGACAGATGACAAACACGTACAGGCTGTGGATAGAGAAGCCTTGACATTATTAAAGATGTAAAAGGAAGCCTAGCTTTCCCCCCTCTCCTAAATGGCCTCTGGGCCCGTTTTTAATTACCTATTCCTCTTGGCTTTACACCTGATTTATGACAAACCCCTTCCTGCACACGCACACTCAATTTCACCCATGCAAATACACACACACAGACACACAAGCACTCACACAATTTCATCCATACAAAACGCACGCACGCACACACGCCTCGTTGCCCTTTCCTCTCCGCCAGAAATATGATAAGATGTTTTAATGAGGAACTGAATAAGTCAACAGTGAAGGCAGACTTCTAGAATGGGGCTTGATCACAGAGTACCTTCCTGCTGGGCTTTCAAAGCCTTTTTCTCACTCTGCCGGGGAAGAAAACAACACCTTGGAGAATAACACCTTTAAACAAGAGCTCAATAGAAACGAATTCAGGGTGAGGGTTATTGTTGAAAATTGCCTTTATTTTATTTTTTTGGCTCACATCTTCGGAGCAACTACTGTATAAGGCCAGTGGGGACAAGTAACTAAGTACATTTACTCAAGTACTGTACTTAAGTACAATTTTGAGGTACTTTTACTTTACTTAATAAATACATTTGATAATTTTGTTACTACTGTAGTTGCTTTGCACACTTTATTACAAAACGGAAATAGCAGGTCTACAGGCAAGAGATAGCAAATGTACAAGCTCACAACGCGTGTCGATGTGATGCGTGGTGAACTTGTAGATCTGCTCATTTCAAAAAAGGTTGACACATTTTGAAACCTTAAACACCTTCCCGAGACCATTAGGTTTTTATGGAATCTACAGGTGAGGGGACTCATTAGGTCCACTGGCAAAGCCTGACCAGAGCCTTTTGTGGTGATTCTGGACAACTGGGTATCTGACCGACTCGACACCGAGCACTGCACTCCCTCTGGTGGTGTGGAATGCCTGTGCCAAATTTGAAGTCGGTGGGATGAGTGGTTCTCGAGTTACATGGATTACAGACCCACCACACACACACACACAGTGTAATCTCTACACCCCCACAGGGGGTGCAGTGCCCAGTGTCGAGTCGGTCGGACCCACGGTTGTCCAGAACTGCCACAAAAGGCCCCTGCCCAGACTGGCCTGTTCTGACATCACAGATATACCCAGGCTCTGGACCTGATCACCCCTAGATCTCCATAATGGAGCTGGCCTGTTCTGACATCACATCACTTGGAGGTGGAACGCGTGTGTCGGTGGGGCGAACGGTTCTCCAGTTATGTGGATTACAGACGTACAGAGACTTGGTGCATTTATAGTTAGATAGGATAGGATGTATGGACAGAGAGAAGGAGAGAGAGAGAGAGAGAGAGAGAGGCTCTCAAGCTACCTTAAGCTTGAAGTCAAAGAAGCATCCGGTGCAGTCGCCGATCCAGTTGGCCTGCATGGACTTGACCCCGTACCACTCTGGGAGCTCCGCCAGCGCGTCCAGAAGAGGCTGCAAGGACGGACGGACGGACGACACACAGGTCAGACAGCTCACTAGTCCCCTTTTTGTTTCTTTGTTAAAGACAGGAGTTAGAGATTAGAAAAGAAGAAAAAAAAAAGTTGTCGCTCTACTTGCAGAGTGAACAGGAGAACAAACTCCTAATCGTCTGTCTGAGTAATGAGTATGTAGAATAAAGTCCCTGCCTCGTTCGTTTTCTCCCCGACTGTGGCTTTTACAGAATGACAGCCAATTTATTTGGACAAAGCAGCTGACTGGACCGGGTCACATTATGCACACTAAGCTCTACTGAGTCTACTCAACCCACTTTGCTGGATATCTCAAAGTAACTAAATACATACTGTATGAAGCTCTCTTTCTTGTTCTCATACAGTAGACTGACAGGAAAAAAGGAGAGAGAGATGGGGAGTGACACGCAGCAAAGGTCGTCAGGATCGGGAGTCAAACCCCCGACCAGGGGGGCAGTCAGCCAGATATTTCGTGAAGCCTCATTTTAAATCGGTAGTTCATATAATGGCCTGTTGTGGCGCTGGACTGGACCCAAAAAGCCCCATAGCTCCATAGAGGCCCATGTATTTTGGCCCAACTTCACCTAGACTGTATTCCCTTAATAAACATGGTCATGAATATTTTCTTCTTCCAGTCACTAGTTTAAAGTCTCATTTCTAATGTCATAATATTCTTTTTGGAAAATTATGGTCCCATTAATTAAAATAATGACCATAAAGTCGCGTATGTTCTGAGGGGCGTGGCTACCGTTACCGTCTATGATCGGGATTCCCCTCCCACTCAAGAGTCTTCTCCTCCCACTCGAGTCAAAATAAAAACCAACGGAGAAGAAGGGGGGAAGTCCCGCCTCGTTGTCTGGGCAGCCAATGGCCAGCTGGACCCAAACGGAGCCAGCCAATGGCCAGCTGGTCCAAAACGGATCTAGAAAGATGGCGATTTACAGTGCATGGATTTCAGGCTTCATTTTACGTTCATGTTAGACCCGGGGAACGCTTTGTCCATATTTTTTACAGTCTATGCCCCCGACACGCTACACCAGCCGTCCGGGCCTGGCCATCTCTTCCTCTGTCTGTCACATTTTCTCGGAAAGAACACATTGTTGCTGTCAGGCAGAAACCTTTTATCTCATTTTTTCTTAAATTAATTTCCTACTTTGACATACAATAGTGTAACACTACTAAGACGCCAATCTACAAGCTCACAAAGCGAAGAAATTATGAACAATTTTGAAAAGGAAGGAGTTTATGTCTGTCTGTGAGAAAGAGCTTGTGGCTAAATAACTACTTTGGATACAGTATATTGGAACAGTTTTGGACATACAAGGTTTCACACAACCGTTGTGACATGCTAATGGAGAGGATGGTGTGTGAGGTGAGCAGCAGGTGACAAGAAATATGTACACACATTTCCAGGTCAACACTGGGTCGTGAGGAGTCACCGTGTATGAGCGAGTGGAGTGCAAATGGGTGATTATGTGTGAAATTGAACACGTCTGTCATCTGAAAATGACTCTGTGCATCTCATACACTGCTGCACCACATCATGTAATGGACAGTCGTCCGAGATTTAGAATGGGGTCCTTTTATGTTAAGGAAGAAGTTCACAGATGAAGCCCAACAGGACTTATATCAGCAGCTACTGGACAAGAATCACCTCTCCTTATTATATAACACACCAGCACACATTTACCACACGTGCGCACACGCACACACACACACACACACACACACACACACACACACACACACACACACACACACACACACACACACACACACACACACACACACACACACACACACACACACACACACACACACACACACACACACACACACACACACACACACAACCAATTAGAGTGATTTTGCGCCGCACACTCAGCCCTAACATCCCTCCTCGTTTCTTCCCCTGCCCTCTCGCCGTTCTTGGCTTCCTCTCTCTTTGAGACCTCCCTCCCTGCTTCACACCTCCTCCTCCTCCTCCTCCTCACAGTAAATTAGACTCACAGGAACACACTGTGCACTGTGTGCCGGGCAATAGTTGCCAGATTTTGTGAGAGACATTTAAGCGTCCACAACTACGAAAACAAGTTTACCACTTATTTGGACAGACTATTTGAAAATAGCCGATCTACCAGATCTGCACCTGTCAATATGTATTTACAAGCAAAGAAAAACAAGCTTAAAGTCACTTACAATAAGCGGACATGGCAACACTGATGCTTGGCCTAGATTTTGCACGAAGCCAATGACACTCACAGGTTTGGGTTGTGTTGATGATGTGCAGTAACTCATCCAATTGGCGAGATATCTTGTCCGTTGCTCCCTTCATTAGAAATTGATCATCCAAAAATAATACGTCGTCATTGACTTACAAACGTTGCACAGTGAACCATGTCTCAACGTCACCATTAGTGCATAAGAGAGTGCAAACAAAGCTGATTCTGCCAATGTATAACATCACAAAACCCAGAACAGCATTTAAAAACACAAAATGTGCCATGTTGATTTAGCTATTTGAATTACGAAAAATCATATCATTTTGGCCAATCACAATTTGCGTCCTCACTTTTATCTGCCCCTAGTGCCCCTCAACAAGACCCGGACTGGATAGATGGATGCGGATATCGATCTTCAAATTGTAAAATGAACAGTAAGTTCGCTCTCGCACGCACACACACACACTCTCTCACACACGCACACCTCCCACCTCCCCCCCCCCCCCCCCCCCCCCCCGGCTGGGTGGGTTTCGTGGATGGGCTGCGTGGGTGAGTTGCATGTTTATTTTAATGATCAACGATTATATTCTGGCTTGGATCAATGTAGGATACTTTATGTTCTTATTTATTGGTATCACTATGAAAGCAATTTATTAAGGTTTAAAGGATTTTTAGTTTTTACATTATTCTTTTTTATGTTTTATTGTTACATTATCTACCCACTTAAACCCTGGCATCCGTATTGTGGTGAAAGCTTTTGCTGAAAGTAGCAGATCAATAAGCTCAACATAACAGAACATATACTAGTATAGAGCCCTGAGGGTTTAGGTGGTTAAATCTAGTGTTTTGCAAATCACGTAGGGGCCTACTTGTAATACCCTCACGGCCCACCAGTGTCGCCCCAGCCCACAGGTTGAGAGCCAGTGCTCGAAACTGCAAGCCATGCAATTATGGTGAGACCAGATATCGTCTGGGATTTTGGATATCATAATACCTCAGCCGTTTCGGACGCGGGGCACACCTACAAGCTCATAGCGCGCCATCTGCTATTTTTCAATAGCTAAAGTATAAATAAGGCTTAGTTAAAACACCAAAAGGGTTCCCGCCCAAAATGGGCTAATACAATATCAGTTACAATTGGGGTGGTTGTATTTTGTCTCTCTGCTCTTCTATTGAAACATTTAGATCCTGTCAAAGGTCATGTCTCACCTCACAGGCTGACACAAATTTTGTCCTGATGGTCAAGATTCAATTAATCTCCTGCGCAAGCAGGCCTGCTCTATTAGCTCAAAATGTCAGCACTTGTTCAGGAAAAGGGTTCAATTCCAGGGTAAAAGTGTAAAGTAACATAGTTCTGCTTCAAACCTTAATTTAAACTTTCAAGTAAAAAATAATAATAGTTTTTATAACAGCAAAAATAGTCGCATACACATGAAGCTCAAGCCAGGTCATACAGTGCATGGTTCACATCACAACATCCAAACCAAGGCTGGATGTGTAATTCACATTCATTGACATTTCTACTGGGGATTGACTTCCAAGTCTTTGAATAAATTAACACAGACATCTTTAATGCCTCTCGTCCTTTAGTAGACCTGTACTGAACAGAGTAATTTCCTTTGGGAGTGAACACACTCTTATGAGTTTATAATCTCCATTCTCCGCGGTACAGTTAGAGACGGGAATCCACAACAGGAATGGTTGACTCAGTGACTCCATAAGGTACAGTACGCCTCAGAGCTTGTCGATTCCTTTCATCAATAGTATTGATAAAAGGAATCTGGTATTGATTCAATACCAGATTTTTTTTTACAGTTTCTGTGACCGAACAATGTAGACACAAATGTCACGCATCTATGGCTATACTGCTGAAAAGGACAATATAATAAGGAGTGTTGTATTTATGTTAAATGTGCTGTAGTTTAAGTGATATGTTTTGGTAAAGATTTAAAGCCCTATTCAGATAGTAATCATTGCTAGTATAGATCTTGTTTATATTCAGTAACACGGGCTCCCTCCAGCTCTTCAGTAAACAGAAAATATCAAAATACACTTTCAGATGGGTTGCCAATTTCATCCAATCAGAAGAGGGAACCTTTCCATTTCCAATTTTGTATCACAATACTTTTGACCAAATACTTCAATATTGTGATGGTATTGTGGGGATGACCATTTGTGCTTTCAATAAATGTTTAGGCAATGATATTTTTCAATAAATATTTAGGCAATGATATTCTTTGATAAATAATCAAGGCAGGTGGATGTCCAGGATTCAAAATCAAAAATAGCAACAGTAGCAGATCTGTATGGGCAGATTTAATTGCGGTTTTCGAGTTTGCAGATTTGCTACTTTAGATAGTTTGTGTGACACCGTAGTATGATCAAGTAGGTCATAACTTTTCGAAAATACACCAAAAAACCACGCAAAAATATCAGAGGTTTTTGACAGTGATGATATAATAACATAAGTGGGTAAAGCATCATTTTCTTCATGGATTTAGCTGCAGGGTGCAACATTTACAATAATCGATGATTTTATAAAATAATTCTCGCATACTTTATCCCTATTTTGTCAACACTAGAGACACAATTTAAATTAAAGAAAAAATAAATAAAATAGTGGATCTACAAGCTCCCAACGTATCCCAATGCAACACGTTGGGAACTTGTAGATCTGCAATTTTCAATGTTTTTGTGTGACAAAAATGATGCTTAAAGGGTTAAGCGATTCATTGATATATATAAAAAAAGCATTCGCTAATAATAGCATACAGGACGTAGCGAATGCTACATCATCATACATCGTCTGATGAACAACTGAATTCATGCGATGGTTAGCCGATTTGCTCGTCTACATTTTCCGTACATTTCCCTTCATTGTCAATGGCATTTAATGTTTACGTCAATTTACGTCATATTTGAGGCACATATGACCTAATTTCTCCTTTCATTGTCAATGGAAAATATTAGACGTGTGTGGACAAAAGCTGTATATAGATACAAAAATTAAACTGGCTTCTTAAGTTCTTGATTATTGGAAATGGAAAGGTAAAAAGTAATCAATAGAATGGATAATGGATAGTTGCAGCCCCCGCTCCATGCTTCAATCATCTTGCCTAAGAAGGCTGGCTCACTCTGTGCTTATGTGTTACAGTGTTACATTATGTATGAAGCCCATGCAATGCATAACCTTTACACGTGTACACGTTTATGTATTGGCACAGAAAGTGCATGTGACGTTTCCACTTGGATGACTGCTGTGCATCTCAATGGGATGTGAGAGGGTCATTTCACCTGAGACCTGAGTGCCTGGTGGCTCCAGCATCTCATCAACCTCTCTGCAGTGATGGAAAGAAACTAAGTACATGTACTCCGGGTACAATATCACAGTATTCTTTACTTTACTGGAGTATTTCCAGTTTTCAATACGTCCTACTCGACTACATCGCACTACTTCCATTACTAGTTAATTAATTTATAGGTTTTTAGGGCTTTTTTGCTTTTGACAGATTGGCAGGAAATGGGGAGAGAGATAGGGGGGGAGGGGGGGGAAGACACACAGCAAAGTTCGTTGCGATCAGAGACTCGAACCTGACCGCTACGCTGGCCCAGGAGACTCAAACCTGACCGCTACGCTGGCCCAGGAGACTCAAACCTGACCGCTACACTGGCCCAGGAGACTCAAAACTGACCGCTACGCTGGCCCAGGAGACTCAAACCTGACCGCTACGCTGGCCCAGGAGACTCAAACCTGACCGCTACGCTGGCCCAGGAGACTCGAACGTGACCGTTACGCTGGCCCAGGAGACTTGAACGTGACCGTTACGCTGGCCCAGGAGACTTGAACGTGACCGTTACGCTGGCCCAGGCCTAATTATTATTATGAAACCACTTCAGACCAATATACTTTGGCAATTTGAAAATAGCTGATCTACAAGCTCACAATGAGTCGCAAACTGCCTGCCTGCCCTGCCAATATACTTTGGCAATTTGAAAATACCTTATCTATGAGTTCAGAATGTCGCAAAGCTGCCTGCCTACCTGCCTGCCTGCCAGCCAATACACTTTGGCAATTTGAAAATAGCTGATCTACAAGCTCACAATGCGTCACAAAGCTGCCTGCCTGCTGGCCTATTGGCACTCTCCAAATTTGGATTGGACCCAAAAAGCTGGCATCGGTCAGGTTGTAGCCTGCATGCCTGCCTGCTTGGGCAATTTCACTTGGCTTTTGTAAACAAAAGGTGCACAGGGGAGATATGAAAAATAACTAATAACGCAATTTAATAACTCAATATGCATAATGGAAACACAACAAGCTGAACATTTTTCAACATGAAGATGATTATGACGATTATGCAAAAACGTATTGTGATTATCTCAAATAATTGTGATTATGTAATAAATTGTCATAGGGCTATACTGCCTGCCAGCCAGCCTATCTGTCTGCCTGTCAGAATATCAGCCAGAGAGTGTCTCTGTGTTTTCGCCACCACATGGCCGGGGGAGGCCAGTCTCGTCTCTGCGGTGGTGATTGCAGAGCTGCTGCTTGCTACTGAAGTGGCAGCCTTGATTGACGTCACAGGAGTCTGTTGATGCCAGCTCAACAGACTTGACAAAGATTACCGTAAGTCTTTGTCAAAGGAAACTAGTCTAAGTGAGTGGCTTGATTCACACAATGAATATTCCATTATTCAAATATATATACACCGGTATTTAAAATGTAAAGAAATAACCACATTTTCGACTGTAAAAAGATTAGAAAAGAAAACTAATAAATTAGGTAACACTTTCTTGTTACATTTCTCTGAACTGTACACGTTAATTTGACTGAATAAATGGTAAATGGTGCATTTATATAGCGCCTTTATCCAAGGTGCCACACACACACACACACACACACACACACACACACACACACACACACACACACACACACACACACACACACACACACACACACACACACACACACACACACACACACACACACACACACACACACACACACACACACACACACACACCTTGGCATAATTGGTGGTCCTGATGAACCACTGCTTAAGCAGCTTGTGCTCCACTAGAGCCCCAGATCTCCAGGAGCGCCCACTCTCATCCACCTGCTCATCAGCCAACACGGTGTGATCCACTGGATCCCAGTTCACCAGAGCCTAGAACACACAACACAACACATACTGTACATATTGTATTGTAAGTTGATTTACATTACAATCTCTAATTAAGCATTTAGCAGACGCTCATATCCCGACTTATCGCCTAGCACGCGCGTGCAATTTTTTTTTTACCACATTTTTTACCTAAATTGAACACAATCAACGGCCAATAGACTTTCATATAGGGGAAACCGAGTTGGCCAATCACAGCGGGGTTTTTCTAACTGCGGTGGGATCATAATAACCCATCACGGACATCCAAGCAGAAAAAAACCCCAAAACAGCCAGTCAAAGGGGGTGACATCACAGATCTGTGAGAGCAGAGGTGTCGCGTCGTACTCACCATATATAGGTGTGACGCCCATGGCAATACCTCTCTGCCAAACAAAAGACGATCTACAAGCTCACAAAGCCTCGCCATGTGAGGCGCTGTAGGTTGTACCAGCTCGTAAGCTGTTTTTGGCTAAAGTTCTTCTCAGAATAGGGATGCTAGGGTTCAAGTGGTTAAGGTAAGGTAAGGTAAGGTAATTTTATTTATAGAGCGCCTTTCAAAACAGTTGTTACAAGGTGCTGTACAATAAAATAAAAGGAATAAAACAAGAACATCTCAATCAAAAATAAACCAACAATGAAATAAGAAACAGAGCAGCAAAGACAGTACCTAGAAATAGATAAGATAAAACAATACATAGAAATCACTGGAGCAAGCCAAAATGTTTACGGTACAAATGCGTTTTCAGTAGCTTCTTAAAGATCTCAACAGACACAGCGTTTCTCAAGCAGAGTGGTAAATCATTCCACAGCGTAGGTGCAACAAATTCGAAAGCTCGATCTCCTTTGGTTCGCAGCTTAGTGGCGGGGATAATGAGAAGACCTTTGTCTGAAGACCTAAGTTGTCTCATATTCACCTTGGGGTGCACCAGTTCACTTAAATAAATTGGGCCCAGCCCATGAAGAGATTTATAAGTAATTAATAAAATATTTAATTTAATTCTGGAGTCGATAGGAAGCCAATGCAAGCACAGGAGTGATATGTGACCTCCTTTGTGTGTTTGTTAGCAGTCTAGCAGCCGCTAGACTGATGTCTGACTAATGTAAAACAAATATCCTATCACACAAATATGTGGCTGTAGTATAACTCTGAGAACGCCCTAGGGGTCCCGCCGTCCCGGACACCCTGTTGAAGACCCTGCCCTGAACTACAGTAAGGCATGGCATTAAATGCGCCGATTTAAATCAGCAGTCTAGACATCTGTTCCCCGCTGATTACGACTCAAAGATTTGGCTCATGGCCAGCATTCTGAATTTTCATGTCCTTCAATCAGCTACAGCTAAGCTGGTCCCCTTATCTTCTCTGTGAACATTTCAAAAGTAAAAAGTTCCAGCATGTGTCTCCACGGGAGGCGGTCTTTTTTACGACACCCTTTTAGCCTTTTAGCCGTCCTACTGGGCCCTACTGGGTCCAACTGGGCCCTAATGGGCCCTACTGGGTCCAACTGGGCCCTACTGGGTCCTACTGGGCCCTAATGGGTCCTACTGGGTCCTACTGAGCCCTACTGGGTCCAACTGGGCCCTAATGGGTCCTACTGGGCCCTACTGGCCCTACTGAGCAATCAATCTATGCATGCAGGTACAGATGGACAAACCAGGCAGTGCCAGTGGCTACGGATCCAAGTAGGAAAAGAGATAAAATAATAATAATAAATATGATGAAGTATAAATAATAATAATAATAATAATAATAAATACGATGAATTATAAATAATAATAATAATAATAATAATAATAATAATAATAATAATAATAATAATAATATTAAATACAATGAAGTATAAATATTGATAATAATAATAATAAATACGATGAAGCACGCACGCACGCACACACACACTCTGTATACGCACGCACGCACACACACACACACACACACACACACACACACACACACACACACACTGTATAAGCATGCACGCACGCACGCACACACACACACTGTATATGCACGCACGCACGCACACACACACTGTATACGCACGCACGCACGCACGCACACTGTATACGCACGCACGCACACACACACACACACACACACACACACACACACACACACACACACACACACACACACTGTATACGCACGCATGCACGCACGCACACACGCACACAAGCACCCCACTCCTCCCCTCCCCTCCCGTGTCGGACTATTGTCCCGTCTAACCTAAGGGGTGTCTAACCTAAGGGTAACCTGTCTAACCTACGGTTTGTCGGACTATTGCGGGAACTTCTGTCTGTCTAATGTCGTGTCGAACTGTTGGAGTAAAAAGACGGTATTTCAGACAATAGTCCGACAGTGTCGGACCATTGTCCTGTCGGCTAAAAGAGTGTCGGAAAAAAGACATGCACCCGTCTCCACAGTGGGTGAAGCTGAATTTTACAAAGTGTGAATGGAGTTTCTAGGTGAAAGTGATTTTTTGAAGTGCCACTATCTGCCTATAAATGTCTCAAATTTGAAAGCACTATATTTCTAAAACTATGAAACATTTCAAAGATTCCTTTTCAGGCACACATGTCCACCGTAGGATGAACCTAAATAGGTTTGAATGGGGTTTCTAGGTGTAAGTATGTAGGACTAGTAGTGGGTGAAACGTTACAATGGTAATATGTTGTAAAACAATGAGTAATGGTAATATTTAGTGGTTTTCACTTTTACAACAAAAAAAATTAATATCATATAATATAATAATTCTTCTTAACTGTGCACTTGCACGACAGCAAACCTATTCATGGGGAACATTCACCAAAAGCAGCTGATCTACAAGCTCACAAGCTGTCATGATGTTGTGCAGCCTATATATTTTGGTTATTTGATTTTATATAGTGCTTAAATTAGTCCTTTAATCCAGACCGATACAAATAAGGCAACATAAACCCATAATAATTGAATAAATCTGGAAAACATCATTGGTTTGTGATCAGTTTGACTGCTTAATGAACAGTAAAGACATCAGGATTAGGTTAAACCTGGCTGTTAGCCTGGTCCGGAGCAGGCTAAATCCAAAGCATTAGTTTCCATGGTAACTAATGTAGCATCACTTTCATGAAAGCGAATCAAGCCTCAACATATCCAGGTTAACTGGTTAAATTAATCTGGCAAGATCAACCAGCTTTCATGAAACCGGTTAATCACTGATCCAGGATATATTAAGCCAGGATATGTGTTAAAGCCCGGCTTAATCTCTAATCCAAGTTTCGTGGAACGGGCCCCAGATCAACAAGCTCACAACGTTGTCGAATTGTGACTCGGTGTGTGCTTGTAGATCTGCAATTCTTTTGTCGGAATCCAAGTTAAGTTACTTTATCTCTGAAGCCAGGTACCGTGTGCATGTCTCCTATGTAGTTTTGTATTATTTTTCGGTACTCCGAATTCAATTCTGTGAAGTTTCTCAGAGAGATTTCAGGTTTTTTCAAGAGTGTCTTTCATAAAACTCCCTCACCAAACCCATATAGACCTTGTATGCGGCTATATGGGTTAACCCATATAGACCCATATAAGCCATCGGTGCCCCACCAGACTTACCTCTTTCTGATAAGCCAGTCCTGCGTTGAAGAGCTTGACAAACAGGTACTGGGTCCACCGGTAGTAGTCTGGGGAACAGGTGGTCACTTCCTGTCAGATAGAGCTGTGGTCAGGACAATGGCATAGTAGGTAGCTACACACACAGGCCCACCTGTACAGTATATAGTAGGTAGCTACACACACAGGCCCACATGTACAGTATATAGTAGGTAGCTACACACACAGGCCCACATGTACAGTATATAGTACATGGTAGGTAGCTACACACACAGGCCCACATGTACAGTATACCCTTGCTGTCCCTAGCTTTTTTTTCCTCCTAAAATTAACATCACCCTACTTGAACTTACTAGCTAGCGTCACACTAAACTGACTAAAGCATCTAAAGTAACAGATCCACTAGCTCGAAATGCGGCGCAAAGTGATGCTTTTGAGCTTGTAGATCTGCGCATTTTTGATGTTTTTTAATTTGAATCCTATATTCTGAGTGTGCGGAGCTTCCCTTTATTTTTTTTATTATCCCTCATGTTCCCTTTGTGGCTCCAGCACCTCACTTAAGTTTTTTCAGCAGATGAGTGGTGGTTCTTTTTACATTTTTGTCTGAATTTGAATCCTGAAAAGTAACAGTTTTGGACATATGGGGTTTCCACCTGCCAGAGACGATTATAGTTGCTTTCTGGCGGAACCTTGTATGTTAAAAAAAATTATACCATGGTTGAGTGGTGCAATTCCCCCCCCCCCCCCCCCCCCTTCTCTCTCTCTCTCTCTCTCTCTCTCTCTCTCTCATTAGCAGGCAGCAGGCACAGCAATACCCCTCTCTCTGTTTCTGGCGCACCCTACTGGTATTAATAAGTCACATACTCTTGCTCACTGATACAGGTACACACACAGGTACACAGGTACACAGGTACACGGACATTGCTGGTTGTAGGAGTGGTTGCACCACTCAAAAAGGTCACAACTTGTAAATACTGGATTAAATATTTATAAAACCTAGAGAAAGCTTTCGAGATTTTCAAGTGGGCCCTGATTGAGCCAGAAAAGCTGGGAACCACTGACTGAGCAAATATTGCCGATCTACGCAATGCGAGACAATGACGGCTTGTATTCAGAATAAAATAATTCTGAAGTAATGTTTTTTGCTACGAGTTTACGTGGGAAATGGTCATTCCGAATGAGTGTTTACATGGACGATACTTTTAAATCCCACCATTTCATTCCGCAGCAGCTTTGGGGCTGGGAAGGCTTCTGATTGGATAGGGGCGGGCATATATGTTTAGGTCTTTACGTTTCCGCTGGGAAGGTGATCATCTCATTTTGTACTTTTCTGATGCGGCTCACGAGGCTATTATTGATTTATTTGTGCTTCGTCTTTGCACAATGCACGTACATTGTGTAAGAGGCAAGAGCTGATCTACAGGCTGACAACGTGTCCCATCTGTGGTCTTGTACATCGCATAATGTTATCTGCACGACAACATCGTGCGATGAAAGATAATCCAGGCTTGAACCCATAGAGACAGAGTTATTGAACTTGTGGCTGCCGCATCCATCTATGTCCGCATCGTCATCATGGCATGGCATTAAATATATACCGGGCGCAACACTTTAAGCTGTATACCAGAGAATAAATAATTGGGTGTTTAATTGCAGCTCCTCATCAATGCAAATTGCGCAAGCCGTTATGTTTCATCGACGTTTAGGTTGCAACTTGGAATAGGCAAGATATATAATAGTTTAAGGGGATAGGATAGATATGGACATTATAGCGATAATAGCGTATGCTTGAAACTGTGTGCGTGCGTGCGTGTGTGCACATGTGCATGTGTGATCACTGATCAGCGGGCTGACAGCATTGGAAGCGCCTTGAATTTGGAGCGCCTTGGAAATGAGCATGCTCAGAAAGACCAGAATGAACTTAAATCCGAATGAGGGTATACATGAGTCCAATTTTCTCGCAATCGCATTCCTCATCGGAATAATTCGGTCAGTTACATCAGAATAGTTTTTTTAAATCACATTGAGCATTTTCATTCGGATTAAAGTTTTTGTAGGTGTTTACCTGACAACTTTGAATAGGATTTAACTTTTATTCTGAATTAAAAGGGGGTCTCAGTCCTCATGTAAACATACTCATTGTGAGCTTTACAAGGTCTCAGATCTAGCCCCGCCCCCTACCCCTACTCACCCGATCCCAGTTGAAGCAAAGCCCCAGGCTGTCAAGCTGCTCCCTCATGGAGGCGATGTTACTGCAGGAAGGGACAGGACAGAGAGGCAGCAATGAGGATCAAATGTGACAGAATAAATTGGACAATTTATCGTTGCTGTCGGGTTAAAACATCATATGTCCAAAACTGGTACTTATCAGGATTCAAATTCAAAATAGCAGATGTACAAGCTCAAAACGTGTCGCTCGCGCAGCGTTTCGAGCTTGCGGATCTGCTACTTTCGATGCTTTTGTGCGACGCTGTAGTATAGAGCGATTCAGAAACGGGTCCCATGGTCGCAGGCAACGTATTCCCTGTAGGCAGAGCCGACATAGCTGTGTTGTAACACTGCACCTCTTCTACTACAGTGAATGGAAAAGTGACTGATGTTAGTCTGCTCAAACGTTACTCTTTTACCTGCTTTTTACTAACACTAACTTTATAAAGATGCCCAGAACATCGATGAACCCGTGTAGTTTATGGCTGCTCCAACAGTGGTGGCAACATTCAACTTGGGAGAGAAACGGAATGTCAAATACACCGCACCGCGGTGGCTGAGACCGGAGCTGGCTGAGAGGAAGCAGTGAAAGGTCCTGAAAGATGCATAATGTCAAGGGCGCTTTCACACCCATTTCCATTCACTGTAGTAGCAACACCAGCTCAATTTGCGCAGTTGCGCGCTGAGCTAGTAGATAGTTACTATTACTAAACTATAGGATAAAGTTAACGTGTATATTGCAGCTCATGAAGATAGATCAGCTGTCATATGATATATCAAGATTCTAGTGATTCCCCATTCCCGTAAGAAAGACATTAGAACTAATTACTGTATTAATCCAGCCTCAGTCACAACTGCTGAACCAGCTCAGTGGCCTTGTGGTTAGAGTGTTCACCCTGAGACTGGGAGGTCGGGGGTTCGATCCCCGGCCGGGTCATACCAAAGACTCTAAAAATGGGACCCTGTGCCTCCCTGCTTGACACTCAGCATCAAGGGTTGGATTGGGGGTAAGTCCCTGCGACATACTAGCGTCATGTCCAGGGGGTATACTTGTACATCAAGCTGCCTCACGCTACAGAAACAGGAGATAGGCTCCTGCCCTATGGGCCCCATGGTTCGGCAAGGCTACTTAGTCACAACTGCTGACACCCGACGGCTATTTTGGTTAACTTCCAATATTTGGTCCTCTATAAAGTCAGACTGTGTTGAACCGCTCCGCTGTCCGTCTGGAAACAAACTAAACGGTCCCGCTGAAGTGCCCTTTCTTTCTTTTGTATGAACACAAGGCTGCTGTACTTTATACAGTACCTCATACTTTAAATGCTTAATAATAACAATAATACCATAATAATAATGTATTTTTATTATTTACAAGACATCATATTAGGCTACTCAAGTCAAGTACATCAGTGCAGTGTAACAGTGACCAAATAGATTTGGGATTTATTTGACACATTATTTATGATGATTATTATTATGCATTTAAATGAGGTATAAAGTACAACAGCCTTGTGTTCATACAACAGAAAGCTTGGGTATTGTGTAAGACTGACATTATGTATCTTTCGGGACCTTTCACTGCTTCCTCTCAGCCAGCTCTGGTCTCAGACACCGCGGTGCGGTGTGGTGTATTTGACATTCCGTTTCTCTCCAAAGTTGAATGTTGCCACCACTGTTGAAGCAGCCATAAACTACACAGGTTCATCGTTGTTCTGGGCATCTTTATAAAGTTAGTGTTAGTAAAAAGCAGGTAAAAGAGTAATGTTTGAGCAGACTAACTTTTCCATTCACTGTAGTGGAAGAGGTGCGGTCTTACACCGCAGCTATGTCGGCTCCGCCTACAGGAAATACGTTGCCTGCGACCATGGGACTCGTTTCTGAATCGGTCTATACACAAAGTTTATGGAGGTAGGAGGTCTCTGCCCAACAGCAGGGACGACAAACAAAGTACACTTCAAAATGCTTAGTGTTAAAGCCACTGTAAGATTATATTTTTATTGTTGTTAAATAAAAGGGATACAAATCTGTATATTCCCATGCTAATCACCGATATAGTGTTTGCACAGTAACAGGGTTCTCTATAGTCTCTCTAGCTCTTTAATAAACAGAAAACTATACCAAACAGGAGAGAGAACTCATACAGGACACAGGATAATATAAGTGAAATTGAAAGTGATGAAGAAACAAATAAATCAGCCCAAATCAATTTTCCAATTTTAACATATCAAATTTAAGCTAAAGAATGGTGATCCACCTGAAAATGTGTTTTTAGTTTACTATGGAGGTGGAGAGACTGGGAGAAACCGGTTACTGAACAATATAGCAATGATTACTATCTTTTTTTTTTACCAAAACATAACCTAGAGCAGTGGTTCCAGAAGTGGGTTCCGGGGACCCCCAGGGGTCCTTGAGGGAGTTCCAGGGGTCCCCAGCTAAATGATAGTTTGGAAGCAAATGGACCCCATGGTCCATTTGGTTCCATTTGTACACCGAGTTAAATTAACATTGATTTTACAATATAAATTAGGGTCCCATAGAAATGCCATTAAATGGGGGTATGTAGACTGACTAATGCATGTCACACCGGGGGTCCTTGAACAGGTTGAGAATCACTGCAAGAGCCGTAAAGATCTTCTCTTATGGGGGTCCCTGGAATATCATTTCAAATGGGGGTCCGCGGGCTAATTAGTATCAATTTGGGGGTCCATGACATGAAAAAGTTTGGGAACCAAAACCACTGACCTAGAGTGTACAAATGAAACCAAATGGACCAATGAGTTACAAATGGATGACACAAGGCTTTTACTGTGCAGGATGTGAATGACAGGACTTTCATGTACCTCTTCGTCCACTCCTCGGGATCGAGGCCTCTCTCGATAGCGGCGTTCTCCGCCGGGAGGCCGAAGGCATCCCATCCCATTGGGTTTAACACCTACGGATAAGAGCATGAGGATTGGCATGACCTTTTTTCTTCTTCACAAGAGCATCTTAAAAAGGTACAACCCAGCAGAACGTTTCGATGCACAGTAATACATCTGTGAGATCAGATTATTTCAATAGATGACTGAACTGTTAAGACCTTTTTAATACCAAAAAGAAAGCAAAAGTAATTAACAAACTACTATAAACCTGGTCAAACACTGGCCAAATTGTCGATTTTTTAAAATAATGATTGGATCTACAAGCGTTGTGTTTTAAGATTGGCTATTTTCACAACATTTATCTGTGAAACCGAGTCAAACTAAATGTAGCCTCGGAAATAGGCGACTTACCCAGGAAATGTGGCATAGGAATGGGGTGAACCTTGTATTTTCAGATTAGATTAGATTAGATGTCTTCTCTTTATTATCCACAAGGGAAAATTGTTTTGCTCAGGTCAATGCATACATTAGGACAATACATAAATATACAAATACAATAAAACACCCAGCAAAGTACTAGTAAAATAAAATAAAAATAATAATAAATAAAAATTGTACTTAAAATCAGCACTTAATTTCTTAATTTATCGAGTGATTGATTGAAACCTGTGTATTCTTGAAAAGAGCATTGATGTTTGCCCTAATTTGAAATGCTGTCGAGATCACTCACACAGAAATCTAACAGTTACATAATACATGTATATAGTGGGATAGGGATATTTGAAAACAGTTTATTAATGGGTTAAATTGTCCGTAGGATATTGTGACATTCTTTCTAGTGTGAGTTGTAGATTGTTCCATGACACTGGAGCATCAAAACAATATTACGGTAGGTCTTTTGATCCGTGTTTTTCAACCTTCCACACAGGGTTTGAGAGAGAGAGGGAGAGCGAGAGAATGAAACAGAGGTTGAGAGCAGAGGAGTGTTAGGCAATGAAGTGGAGATGAGAAGCAAGGGGAGATGGAGAGAAAGAGAGGGGGGTGTAAGAGAAAGAGAGAGAGGGGTGCGAGAGAGAAAGAGAAATAGAGACAGAGAAAGAGAGACAGAAAGAGACATGTTAGAAAGAGGGAGGGATAGAGAAAGACAGGCAAACACAGAAAAAGAGAGAGAGAGAGAGAGAGAGAGAGAGAGAGAGAGAGAGAGACAACTGTATTGACTAACGACTCTGATGCCTAGCATGAATCGGTATCCTTGGTAACTGCCCGGGTCTAATTTGTAAAACTGAGTGCTATATGGCATTAATCCTGTGGTTCTCAAAGTGAGGGTCCTTGAAGGGGTGCCAGGGGGTCTTGGCTATTCAAAAACAGCTGATCAGCAAGCTTACCAGGCGATGTGATCTCTCAAATGTGAAAACATTGTGAACATTGTGAACACAAATCTTCTTTTCAGATGGGGATGTGGGGCCAAATACAACCATACCAATTTGGGGGGTCCTTGACATGAAAATGTTTGAGAGCCAGTGCATTGCAGCTGTTGTTATTGATACCTCCCTGTGTGTTGCCACTGCTCTTGCATCCCATTGACTTAGCACTGTGCCACCCGAGCGCTAGAAATGAGCACAGTGCCACGCATGGTACAGTACAGTACAGTACATGCGCAGAGAATGTTCAGTAAGGAAACCGAGTGCAGTTGCTGCTGGCCGACCATTAGTTGGTCTCAACTCCATGCTCGTACTCTTCATAATAGAGTGCCAAAGTCTGACGTAATTTCAAATCCTAGCCGGTTTGCCTTTTTATTCCCCATTCTGAATTCTCATTATAGATCGCACTACATAAGAGCGCACTAATATTACTCTAACATACACTTAGTAACATTTTCGCCAGAAACGCATGTAAACGATACAGAGTAATCTCCCAGACAATATCACAAAGACAGTTTGTTTATTTTTGGACCACATTGCTTATATGAGACAATTTTAATATATATGTTATGCTCCAAAGAGAAGTTACATCCGCGAAACCAGGGTAAGAGGCAGCAGACAGCAGGCACACAGCCCACTGGTCCATCCAGGCGAGGAGAGGAGAACGGCAGGTACACAGGAGAGGAGAGGGAGAGCAAAGACTCCCTCCCTGAAAAATGCTAAACATCAGATCCACTGCACGCTGCGGCTCATTAAAAGTGACACGGTGCTGCCTTGCTTATTAAGTGCAAACACTCTGGTCTAATGGGGAGAAAGAGAAGTGATGACATGATGTCGTTTCCAAGGGGACCCTCTGAGACGGACAGGCGATGACACTTCAACCATTTTCAACCTCATCTTTCATATTGGTCGTTGTTGGCCAAAACCACCATAATCGTCGTTGCTGGCTAAAACCAGGCCGCTCATATTTGAGCGGCCTGGTTTTGTGTGTCGTCCCCCGTGACATCATGTGGACTAGATGTGGAGTCTATGGACACATTTGTAGGCCAAGTCAAAGGCAAAATACATTTAATATGACGCAGTGGGTGCCACAGATTTTAGAGCAGTGCCTAACCGCTCCATTACACACACACACACACACACACATTTATACCGTATAAATGTTTTAAGCCACTGTGGGCCTAAAAAGCGATTATTTTACATGGCTGTGTTGTTGAACACATACACAGATTAACATTGGCAAAGTTAAATCCAAAAGAAAAGAAAGAAACTGAACGGCTGGAATATGGAAATTAAGGATGAGAACCCCTGGTTTAAACAACATATAATAAGCCCAAAAAAACACAAACACCAATATTTACAAGCGACTATACAGGAAAAACAAGCCCAATGTCGCTTAGAATTATCTAGTGCCACAGCAAATAAAAAAGATTAAATAAAAATAAAAATAAAAATAATTTAATTTTAAAATAAATGAATAAAGGTAGGTTTTGCGCAAGAATGCCTTATCATAAAAGTACAAAGTGTACAGTAGTTTGGATAATTGCATGGATGCAATGTAGTGCGTTGTATTTCCTATATTCGCGCATGGAGAGATTTGTGCAAAGAATGGTTTGGTAGAAAAAGATGAACGGATAAACGGTTCCCCCCGCTTTTCAATTAGTGTAGAAGGAAATAAATAGATCTGGCAACACTGAGGAGGAGTCCCTCTCGAACAGATGCTGAGCGGATGTTATTATCCTCCCGTGCAGGAGGGAGGGCGCCTCCAATCACGTGTGACGGTGGCTGTCGCCACACCAAGCTCCAGACATCACCTGGGGAGTCTCTGTGTCGCTACGGTGGGAGATACACTCCACTTGATCACATAACTACAGTGGTGGAAGAAGTCTTTTACTTTAAAGCAGTGGCTCTCAAACTTTTTCATGCCATTTGGCCACGGACTCCCATCTGAAAAGGTTTTGTGCCCCCCCCCCCCCCACCAATACCAAAGAGATTTGTGTTAGAAAGTGAACACTTTCAAGATTTGTTCAGAAATCTCAGCACTGTGAGCTTGTACAGGTATATCTACTAATTTTTAATAGCCAACGTATAAAACATGGATAAAGGGGTTAAAATGATTGTGACGCTGTATTGCTTTATCCAGACACAGACGTTATCAAATGTATAATATCATAAAGGTAAAGGATTCAGAGTCATACAGTATACCTGACAGAATGGCCTGGCTGATTCGTTTCTTCTTACAGTTTTAGGACACGTTGTGAGATGGGGATTTTCAGTCGAAAAAACACTTCCCGTGACCCCAGGGGTAGTGGGAGTGACGTCAGGACTTTGGTACTCTATTGTACCTTGCTGAGTAAATGAATGTTTGAATCGAGCACACAGCTGTGCAAAGCATAAGCCTTTAAACAGAATCGCAGCGTGTGCATTATGGAGCATGTGTCCACCTGCGGACGCAAGCACGTGAGCTCTGCAGAACCCCTCATGGGTCCTTTTGCTTTCGCTGTGCGCACAAATAAAACACAGATACCCACATTAAGCACCTGCCGGCACACACTAGCCAGTGGTGGCACGTATTCAACTGATGATTTATACTCTGTCGTATTAAGACGCCAAGGTAGCTGATCTATAAAAAATAAGCTCGCAACTGTTGTGTTTTGTGTTCCGAGGTTGTAGGTCTGCCCATTTTCAGCATTTTTTTTTAAGCGTTAGTCATTTCAGGCAAACACTGGGAGACAAAAAAAAAATAACGATTTGTTTTTGTTTGTCTAGGCAGGACACCAACCACCGTCGAGTTCTCATCATTGCTCCAATCTGGCGCACCTCCTCTATTCCACGGTGCGTGCCTCTCACTCTGTCTCTAACCATCCATCAATCCATCTCTCCACTTCCTGTGAGGTACTGTAGAAACATGCCGATTACAGAGCAACGACGGGAGCACTAGCCTGAAACAGACTGCACTACACTGCACTACAAACAGTGATAAACACTTTCACGGCCTATTAGGCTACAGTCAGAGTTCAGGAGAGGAGAGGAGAGTGGAGGAGAGGAGAGGTAGTGAGAGAGATAATGGGCCATTGGGCCATTACTTGTCATGTAAGGCTGTGGTTTTCAACCAGTGGTCCGGGGACCAGGAGGTTCCACGTGGATCCCAGCTAAATCATAATGATGGAGTTGATAACCAAATGGACCTTTGGTAGATCTTTAACTCTTGTTTACTCTTAAGTAAACACATTACTTAAGTCTAGTGGTCTACACCATTGGAGAACGTGAAGAAAGTGAGATGGGAATGTCTTGGGTCTGAGAGGCTAAATCTCATCAAATGGTGGTCCGTGGCTCAAATGCCCAATAAATAATGGACCTTGATAAGAAAAAGGTTGAAAACCACTGATTTATAGGTATGTGGGTGATTAACACGCTTCCCTTTCATCTGGGGTAACAGCTTTTATACATGTACATACACGGTAAAGGTTGGTTACCAAGGGCAACCATGTATGATTAATCACCCAACCGTAGCCTTATTCAGTCACAAACGAGGTGAAAAGAAGCATTTGATCAAATATGGCATGCGTGGCATCCAATCCATGACTGGCACGGCAAGATGCTTCTATAAGCCAGGTTGCTTACAGCGACAGCAGCCGCCCTGCAATGATTGGTCAGCTGTCATAGCGGTCCTCCGGTTTATCAATTATCACCCTGTCTCTCTCTCAGTGCTTTTTTATCACTCCCCTCAGCCTGGTCAAATTTAATCTGGCTATGTGGTAAACAGAAAAATACTATCTTTCAGCTTTATGTCATTTTTTACTGGACGCTTTTATTAGGCTAAGCACCCCTTAGCTGAGAGAGATGAAGCTCTCTCATATATATATATATATATATATATATATACACACACACAGTATATACTGTGTGTGTGTGTGTGTGTGTGTGTGTGTGTGTGTGTGTATAAAACCTTCCAAGGAAGGGACTGCACACTCCAGGGAACAGAGACGGACAACTTACTGCATCAACTTATTTATTAGCACGACGCATTTCGCCGTGAGCATAGCACCTGATGAAGCGTTTTGCCAGGTGCTATATGTGTGTGTGTGTGTGTGTGTGTGTGTGTGTGCGTGTGTGAAATTGTGTTTGATAAACTCTTCCATGCAACTTAATAAGATAAGAGGCTTTCAAGCTACAGTAGCTCACCATATTTCGCCGAGCGAGAGATTGAGATATTTGAGAATCAGTATTGCAGTGCAGCTTCTTAGCTTCTGTATGTTTACCAGCACTATCAGTTTTGCATACTATTTTTACAAATTACCTTTGCTAATAAACATTCCTATCACCCGGCACGGCGGCCAGATTATAGGGGACTAGGGGCCCGCAAACACAGCTTGCGTTTAGGGGTGTCACGATTACATTTCACTTGACGATTAATTGTCACACAAATGTTTTGGCCGTTGAACATGTGAACATAATAACAATTACATTTCTGTTTGGCTTTTATGCTTCGTAACCAAAAAGGTGCATGGGGGCAGATATGACACATATGACACAGATATGACACATAACGTAGATAAGATAATTTAATAACTTGGTGGAATGGTGGAAACGGCCAAACTACAAGCTCAAAACACATCACATCATGACGCATTTTGAGCTTGTAGATTTGCCGTTCCCACTATTCTTGAAAATCCATCATGGAAAATGATGACGAGTATGCTAAAACAATTGCTATTATCTCAAATAATCGCGTTTAGAATATTACTGTATATAATAATTGTGACAGGCCTACTTGCGTCTAGCTGCCAAAGGCTATTGGCAACCGGACAGGACAGTTCAATCACTTACAGTAGTTTGATGCTTTCTAATGGCTTGGCAGTGATGGGGTGCCTGGTGGCTCTGCCAGCTCATGAATGGGACCACATTGCTCCTTGTGAGCCGCAAGTCCCCGAGTTCAATCAAATCCAACTCCCATAGTAGGGTCTTGCATGTCTCTCTCTCCACTCTGACCTTGTTTCGTCTAGCAAGGTCCGAATCTGATCACCATATTTTCCCCCTCATGAATGGCCATGATCGATCTTGTATTTAAACTAAATTCCGGTGTTGTATTTATTTATTCATTAAAATAGAGCTTTTACGTTCAGGGTATTCATGGAAATGTCATGTCACACAAAGATGGCAGACTGACAGTAACAGTAGGCTACGTGTAGTCCGCCTGACAGCAACTGAGTACTTTGGGCAGCCCGTGTGCATGCACATTTCTGTTAGCAAACCACAGCATGCAAGCCACCTTTGTTTTCAATGATCCCCCCATAGTTCTCACCTATCGTCCGGAGATGCGCTGGTAAAAAATGGTAGGGAGGGATAACTAGATAAGAGATCCAATAGAACTATAGTAAGACAAGTCATTTTATTCTTGGTTGCACATAGGTGTCACGCTCTACTACGGCACGTTGTTGTGAGCTTGACCTATTTTTGGCATGCAGCCAAGTACAAATCAGGCATTACGACAGGATAATGGCCCGCCAAGATAAATGTTAATCGACTACCGGTAATTGACTACAATCTTCTGATATTTAGTCAAAGAAATAACATATTTGTTACCTCATGTCCTCTCATCCTTTGGAAGTGTCCAATGGTGTCACTGATTGTGTAGACACGCACATGTCCCATGTGCAGACGACCTGACGGGTACGGAAACATGGAGAGGACATAAAACTTCTTCCTTCCAGAGCCCTGGGGGAAAAGCAGAGGTGTTGTCAGTGGGGAATGTTGAATGGAAGGAGTAGGACAAAGCCTCTCTACTACATCCTCCTGGTGGGGTCTCCTCAAAAGGAAGGAAGGAAGACAAGCCACCGTATTATTTTGTCTGCCGCTAGCTGTTAGCATAAATAATAATAATGGATTTTATTTATATAACGAACTTTACATTCATGAGAATCTCAAAGTGCTACAGCAAATTAATAAAAACAGAAGAAACAACACACCAATAAAAACATCTAATAGAATGGGAACACTTTTAAAACGGGGCTATAAAAATGTTTTGGTAAAAGCAAAGTCTTAAGTCCTCTCTTGAAAGGATCGACTGACTGTGGGGCTCTCAGGAGTGTGGGGAAAGCATTCCACAGTTCGCACCCATGGTGCGTAGGTGGTGCCGTGTCATTAGTCAGAAGGTTCATTGTTCCGAAATTACTATCCCTATCTCTAACCCTAACCTAAACCTAACCGCAAGCATGGGAGCAAACCTAAACCTAACCGCAAGCACGGGAGCAGTGCATGTTCGGACTAACGGGACTTCGGATCTATGGGTATAGTTCCCGCGTAGGTTAGTCTTTATGGGTTTGAGGAGTTTGGTGTTTGAAGACACAAACACAAAACCCAGTATCCCCAGTTTAAGATTATTTTATTTACTTATAAATCCCTGCACGGCCTGGCCCCTTCATATTTAAACAGAACTTTTGGTCCCTCACACGCCACAAAGGGCACCGAGGTCAGCAGACAAGCTGCTCCTGGAGGCTCACAAGACGAACCTAAGGAGTCGCTTTGTGCTGCTGCTCCTATTGGCTCTGGAAGAGTCTGCCCTTTTATATAAATTTTTTTTAAACTCTATGTCACTTCTTAAAAACACTTTTTTATTCTTTGGCTAATGTTTGTGTTTTGTTTATTGCACTTTTGTTATTGTGGCATTAATTGTTTTTGTCTCACCCTGTACAGCACTTTGGTCAATTTTGATTGTTTTAAATGTGCTCTATAAATAAAGCCCTACTTTTTTCCAATAGTGCAGGTATTTTTCTTTTTATACCATGTAGTGGTACGTAGCTTGATAAAAGCACATCATTTAAGAAAGATATTTCAGGCGACAAACTGTTCACACAACACACAATTTCAAAGGTGTGATGTTCACAACTGTTAACAGTTGAAATATATTTATTTCCCCATGGGGAAATATATTTCAAACAATATAAAAAATGTATATTATAAAAGATCTATTAGAATGAGAATTATGTTTGTGTCGATTAATTTATATCTAAGAGGGGAAAATCTAGATTATTCAGTTAACCTACATGAACAAGATTAAGTCGGTTATTGGTTCCAAGTTTCGGTTCAGATATATTTTTGGTAAATTGCCCCAGCCTTAGGGCCGATCCATACTCCTATTTTACTGCTGTTTCTGTGCTGTAGTGCCGAAATCATTTCAGCTCATCAGAAATCTTCAGTAGCACCGAAGAGGACGGTACCCGCCCCCCCTGAACCTCAAATGACGTCACATTGTAGGCTCTACAGAGCCGAACCGACTTTTATTCGGCTCTAAAATAGGAGTATGAATCGGCCCTTACTGTCACCACAGTCATGCCCCACCAGCAGAAGACACATGATCTGCAGTCATATATGATTATAAAAATCTTTCAATGAATTAATTAGTTCATTAAGAGCACGGATGTCATGAATGTCCCTGATTAAAGCAGCATCTTGAGGTAATTGCATATAGGGATGACAGACACGCGTCAGATAATTAGCCTGTACAAGCCAGTGTGCACTTTGTTGATATCGGCAAGAAACTGTGTATCTCAACTGTTTTTTCATAAATTTGTGTTGTAATCTGCTTATTTATTTGTGTCATCACATCCAATTTTACTTGTTTAATCTGTATCCTGACTGAGTTTTCTGTCCTGATTGGATACAATTGGTATCCCGCCCTGAAACTGCATTTTCTGTTTAATAAAGAGCTGGAGAGACATGGAGACTCCTGTTGCTGAGAAAAAGTCGCTATAGCAAATTGATTACGTCAGAATATAGAGATATTTAAAACTTATTTTAACCAAAGAAAATGACTTACTCTACCTTTAAGTTGGTTAAGTCTGTGAGTTATATTTATACATATTGTACCTCTTAAAAGTATATTACAAGAACTTACTATTGTAAAATGGATCCATTGGAACACGGGTACCTGAAAAGTAGCAGTTTTGGACATACAAGGTTTCCCACTCGACAGCAACAACTCTAGGTCTACTGTGAGCTACAAGGCCCAGTCTTGGTAACGACGTCTGCACAGATAATTGGAAAGGATGCTTAATGGACCAAATTAAATTTAGAAGGAAAATAAGGCTATGGGTGCACCCAATAAATATTCATTCTGTCAAACCAGACACCTTCAATAAAGGCAGTAGTCTCTCTACAGTAAATTATTTTCTTCACCAATACCAAATGCATAAGGCAATATGGGTTGTCTTTTTTTTTTTGGGCAAAACCCACACAGTGATAAGCCACTCTGTCAGACAGTCCACAGTGTAATAGCAAACCGAGAGCTAGTAGTCGCAGCTTATCACAAATGACAGCATGTGTTTGTACTCTTAGAAGAAAAAATGATTAAAAGGGAGTGTATAGACCTCAGACTGATTCTACAAATGCCTTCTAAATCAATAGTTCTAAAACATTTTCATGCCAAAGACCCCCAAAATGATATGCATTTGGTCGCGGACCCCCACATTCCAGGGGGGTCCCATGTATGTGTTGGCTATTCAAAATCCCTATTAAAAAATAATTATATATATATATACATATATATATATATATATATATCCCCTCAATGTGGTGGTCCTTGAGAACCACTGGTGTAATGCAGTGGTTGCCAATCTTCTTTTTTGCTCAAATGTTATGTCTCCCTGAAAGCAAAACTAGTGAAAATAGCCTATCTACAAGCTGACGTGACACATCTTGTAGATCAGCTATTTTCACTACTTCATAAAACAAATTGTATTGTTTTAAATGAATGAAATTGTCTTTATTTGCTTTGAAAATCTTTTGAAATGATTTTCTTCCTCTTTTCCATGTACTAAATGAAATTTAAAAAGCTATATTTTCTCGTGACTCATCAAAATGGGCCCACGATTAATTTGTAAATGTTTATTTTTTCTTTCCCCCTTGCCATTCTATAAATCTGTGACGTGACAATAAAGCTGATTCTGACCCAAACATGGGTCCCGACTGGCCCACTGTTAATGAGAAATGTTAATGGTCGGTCACCTCCTCCTTCGCCTCCCTGCTCCACTGCTGCATGATGCGCGGGTGCCACCACTGTTCCACCTTGCGCCGGGTCTCTGCTCGGTAGTCCTTCTCCCAGAGGCCCGTCTCACTAAACAGGGTGCGCAGGGTGCAGCAGCCGGGGCGGGGGTGGTACCGGAGGAGGAGAGGAGGACCCAAACGGGCCAGCCGGCCACACAGTGATGATGCCGGCATGGTTCCGTCGTTACCTAGGTAACACGAGGGATTGAGAGCACAGTCAGTGACATAGTAAGAAAAGTAGGTCAGTGAATGTGCGTGCGCGTGTGTGCGCCCGTGCATGTGTGCGCCCGTGAGTGTGTGCGCCCGTGCGTGCTTGCGTGTGTGAGAGAGTGAGAGCGAGAGTCTCAACTCTCAAGGCTGGTGGAAAAGGTGTAGGTCGTTATGATGGCTTACTTTGACATCCAAGAGAAAAAAACGTATCGATTCAATCAATTCTTTAAAAAAATTACCGGTATATAATTCTAGTAATAAGTGATTTTCCAAAATGCCGAACATTTATCCGTCTCTCTTAGCACATTTCAACGAGGCAATTTTATGTGCTTTACACATCGAGCAAAGGAAACAAATGATGCACGAAAACAAATAAGTAAAAAACACACAGTTACAGTGCAGAAGAAATTAAAGTAATTGATTTAAAGGCAGTGGCAAAACTAATGGTCTTTAGTTGTGTTTTTTAAACGAAATAAAAGTGGGAGCAGACCTGCAGTTTTCTGGACTTTGTTCCAGATATGTGGTGCATAAATGCTCCTTCCCCATGTTAAGTTTTAAGGACAGAAAGCAGACCTTTCAGATGACTCGAGAGATCTGGAAGGTTCATGAAAAATAAAATACGGGTGTCGCAATGTGAGGGAGTAGATTTCTGCAGAACTTTCTTTCTGCCCAGTCACAATTATTACATAATGACCCAATGGCTCCTTTTTTAATAATAATAATTATAATTATTATTTTATTATTTTGGAAATAGCTTCACTACCATATGTTACAACGTGTCATGAAGACACTTAACAAATAATATTACAAATGTGATATAATGCATTATAGACCAGACCTTTTGCGCCATAGGCCACATCCCACGGATGCGCCTTTCCCCGACAGTCAGGGCAAACACTCTCGCCAAAACATGATCGCGCCAGGCGGCCCTCCCTCCTCCAATGAGGCTTCTGCTTCAGGAGCAGCGGAGGCGGGGCGCGGGGGAGCGCACGGGAACTGGTATGAGAATAACGGAGTCGCGGAAAATGTTTGTCGTATATTTTCAAAAATAGAAATGGAAATAGCTTAACTACCATATGTTACAACGTGTCATGAAGACACTTAACTAATAATATTACAAATGTGATATAATGCATTATAGACCAGACCTTTGAAGTAAAGTGTTACCGGAGCTGCAACGTGTGTCAACATAAGGAACTGTAAAATCTTTAGAGAGGAATCAAATCGGTTTTGGCCTACTAATACGGGCTTTTATGGAAGCCAATTTCCGCCAAAGAAAAAGTCCTGTAATCATTATAATGAGAAATGTACATTACAAAGAATAATAATTACTTAGTATCTCAAAAGAACGAGAAACTCGATGAACTCATTATGTTGATACAGATCTCTGCAGGAAATGGACTTCCATTAGGAGGCTTGACTTCAATTTGCTGTTTCTGTATTTAGGCTGAAGCAGAGTAATCTAGTAAGAGAGTGGTGACACGCTTTGATCTCGCCGCAAAGCGAGTGCCTATGGGCGATAGTTCCAAACATTGCTCCTATGGCAGGAACTATCCCATTGAGAATGAGCACTTCCGCATTCCATTGTTACAATGAGAGTCAACGGGAGTGTCATTACTCTCTTACTAGATCACTCTGGGCTGAAGGTCATAATGTGAGTAAGGGTGCAACACTTAATCTGTACTTAGGCTGAAGGTCATAATGTGAGTAAGGGTGCAACGCTTCAAAAGAAAGAAACGAACCAACATTGATTATAATGAATAATCGATTATAATAAAATAATAGATACTGGGCGTGGGGGGGTGGAGGTCGGGTGGAAACCTCATTATGCCCCAAACTGTTGCGTTTCAGGATTCAAATTCAAAAGTAGCAAAGGCTATTAGCTATTTTTGATGCTTTTGTGTGGCATTAATTATCATCATCATCATACTATCATCATCATCATCATACTATAATTCTAACAATGTCTGTGTGTCCGTGTGTGTGTGTGTCTGTCAGAAACAGTGCCGTAACTCCTTACTGCCTGCACCAATCACTCCCACACAGGCATTTCACACAGGCATTGACCATATGCATATGGAGGGCGTAACGAAGACATATTTTCGATTTGACACATTAATGATTATTAATTAATTTATTAGTCAATTACAACCGCACCCGGGCACAGTACCCTTCACGGCCACAAGGGGGGGGGGGCAAATATCTCACAACGGGTAAGGACTAGTGGCATTAATTTACAAAAAAAATAAACACAAAAAGTTAGAATATGGAGATAGCAGATTATAGGAGACAATAATCACATCTGTGTGGGGACTCCGTGTGGGGGGAGAGTGTGTGTGTGTGTGTGTGTGTGTGTGTGTGTGTGTGTGTGTGTGTGTGTGTCATGACGCGCAGCAATGGCAGCACGGTGGAAACGCCGGTGGACGCCAACTTTGCTTGTTCTTTAACATCTAACAACCGCACCCGTTCTAACTACGATCGTTAATGTAGTGGGTACAGCTTTTGGAACTTTTGCAACTCCTGTGGCGGTGGCTGTGTGTCAGGATATCACGTCAAGATGTACCCAGCGACGTAGTCTACTACCGGCGACCACGCTGCCTGTTGGTCCCTCCCGTGAACAACAGGTGCCGGGAGGAGAGGCAGTGGACCCGGTGACTTCCCTGCGGTGTGTCGGTCCACCATCGGGGCAGCGGTGTGTGGACTTCCAGGCCCATGAGAGCGGCTGCGGAGTGTGGAGGGTACAGCGTCACCGGGAGAGACCCAGTGAGTCGGCAACTTCCCTACACCAAGCGGACGCCGCGTGTTGTCACCGGGAGGCGGTGTGAGAGTGCTGGCTCCGTTCTCTCTGATGGTCCAGCCTGGGACATGTCCACAGCGTGGGAGCGTTTGTGGGAGTGTTTCGAACTCTCGACAGCTTGCAATGCGAGGTGTTGTACTGTCCCTGTTGTACTGTCTATGCCACCATATGAGACTAGGGGCTGTATTTTGCGTGTCTTAAGTACCAGGTCTTATACCCTAACTTGAGTAAACTAAAGACCTGGAGGCGTGATCAATGCCATTTGGCTATTCTGAGTGGCCAAAGAGCATTGATCGCGCCTCCAGGTCTTTAGTTTACTCAAGTTAGGGAATAAGACCTGCTACTTAAGACACGCAAAATACAGCCCTGGGTGTCTATAGGAGTGGTTGCACCACTCAAAAATAGCAATAACAAAAGCAGATCCACAAACTCACAAGAAGCGAGCTTGTATTAGTGTAGATATAAAAACAGACAAATCAATGTAGTCAAATATAAAAAAATCTATTTGAATTTATTTTTTAATGAATTACCGTACTACAAAAAAACACGCTTCTCGATTATTCAAAAAAAGACATTGATAGAATCATTGTCAAAAGAAGATAATAATAGATAGTTGCAGCAACCCTACAGTATGTGCAGCGCCACGGTGGCGCTAAGGAAATTGGCGCCGAGTATGTGCCTCAAATCAAGAGCCGGTAAAACCAGCAAATTTGAATCTGACTTTTACCAACTCACACACACACAAACACAGCCGCACACACATACACGCACAGTTACCAAGGTAACCCCAGATTTATACCAACCTCTCCTTGATAACAAGGGAAAAAAGGGAAGAAAAAAAACCATCCATAAAGTATGAGTTTAGAACTGTGGTTCTCAACATGAGGCCCATGTACAACAAGCGGCCACAGGGAGACATTTGAGGAGTCACTTCGCTGTCGGGAGGAAAATGTCCAGAACTGTTACTTTTCAGGAAATGGAGAAAGGAAACGGTGTTCAAATGGATCCAATGTAGTCGTCGTTCAGCCATAAGCTCTCGTTAATACTTTATTGGATTTTAATGATACCCAGACAGTTTGAATAACTTTCACATATAAAAAACAAAGAATAAAATAGCAGATCTAACAGCTGATGTGACATGTTGTGAGCTTGTAGATCAGCTGTTTTTGCTCACTTTTGCTCTTAGCAGTGACACACGTCGCACTATGAGCTTGTAGATCTGCTATTTTTGAATAGCCAACCAATGTGCTACATAGCTCAAATCTAAAATGACACAGATGCTTTCTGGGTTTAATGGGTTAACACGGTAGGCCAACAAGCTACTGTGTTGGGGGGGGGGGGGGTTCCCCATCGTATCCAGTTAAACCCTTAAGGCAACTGAAGCCCTTTTTCCTCACGCTAAAAGGCTGAAGGAGCCATGATAATGCACTCAAGGTTGTTTAGCTCTCCGACTGGTCACGGTGTGAGTGGGCTGCACAATGACATGTTTCTATGGTTACAAGTGGGTAGTAGAGATAAAAACCTATAAATGTCCACGGTCCCGGTATTACAAACAACAAACTGCCTTCATACACAGTACAGTTCATATTGTTTCTCAAACTTTTTTCATGTCAAGGAAATAAGGACGGACCCCCTTCTGAAAATATTGTGACGGGGAGCGGCACCCATACCAGATTTATGTGGGCAAAATGAAAAGAAATAATATATATACCGTATATATACAGTATATATATATATTCACAAATATGTCGCATCACGTCATACTGCAGTACTTAGATTACGGTGCCTCATGTACACAGAATTGTTCCAAGTGGATCCTCTGGGTTCCTTGAACAGCAGCTCGCAATTCATTTTCAATGTGAGTCACTGGGTTTCACAGAGCAGCTCTGCTCCATGGCTGTGTGAAACCCATGGACTCCCATTGAAAATGAATCGCGAGCTTCTCTGCCCCCCACTCTGAGAGACAACAGAGAGAGCGATTTGTTTTAATAGTTTAATAGCAGACAGTGCAGACTCGCAACGCAGCAGACAAGCATGATCACTCACAGTCACACTCACGGCTTGACGGGGAAGACACGTTTGCAATGTTGGAACGTCACTCGATATAACTTCAAACCAAACGCGGCTGCAAACACGTTACTAAAATAATAATCATACTAATATGGGGGGGAGAACACAATAGAGACAGCGCACGCAAGTGGCCGCGAAGCACGAGACTGTGACACACAAACATACATGTTACTTATTACAATAATAATAATCATACTAATATGGACACAACGGAGACAGCGCTTCTTTCACCTGACAAATATCACAATGTGATCATTTCTTGTTTTCTTGTTTTACAAATGGGGGGTCCATGACCAAATACATATCAAGATTGGGGTCCTTGACATGAAGATATTTGAGAACCACAAAATAAGAATGCAAGCGTTCTACCACCATCCATATAGGTTACGGTACACATGTAGGCTATGTACATGAAATTATTAAATTAATGTAACTAGACCGGTGCCTGGCTGTAGAGCGCCGAGTCAGTAATGATGGAAGTTGGAGATCCATGCCCCACACAGCTATGTAATACGCGTTGTACCCGTGTCAGAGTACCCGTTCCACCCATCGGTCTGTCCCTTTTATGCCCATATATGGAGATTTCTGTATCTGTCTCTCTGGACAACCGTGTATCTGACCGACTCGACACCGGCCACTGCACTCCCTGTGGTGGTGTGGAACGCATGTGTCACATTTGAAGTCGGTGGGGAGACCGGTTCTCGACTCGAGTTACGTGGATTACAGATATATACGTACACACCTACGTACAGAGACGTTGTGCACTACTTGGAACAATGCAAGTTGGACATGCATGCACCACCTAGTTATTATGTCTACAGTATATCCCTTTTATGCCCATATATGGAGTTCTTTGTCAGGCATGCCCAAATATGGAGTCTATGCAGATGTCAGAACAGGCCAGCTCCATATGGAGATATAGGGGTCATCAGGTCCAGAGCCTGGGAAGAGACTTTTGTGCTGGTTCTGGACAACCGACATCAGGCACTGCACTCCCTGTGGGGGTGTGGAACACGTGTCGAATTTGACGGTTCCCGAGTTACGTGGATTAGAGACGTACACACGTACGTACACATGTACCTACACACAGAGACTTGGTGCATTTACAGATATATATCACAGCCATTCTACCTAGGCCTCACCCTGAATACACTGAAATCACTATGTCGGAAAGACTTGTCCTTGTCAAATGTTTAGATTTCGATTTTACATAAGAATGTTCTCAATTTGATCATAAGACAATTACTAAATATCAGTTTACGGGTTTTCTTCAAAGTAAAATGTATGACACACTGATTTACTATGGCACATTTATGAGTCCACTTGTAGGCCTACAGACTTTTTAGAGGTCTCAATCTCAAAGAACACCATGGAATTGGTACACTCTCCACCTAGACCTAGAATGTCTGTGATCATGTCATATAACTTCGTAAAGTATCATGTATCACAGGCATATATCCCTTCCACCCGTTCCTGGTTGAATTGAATTGTGGGCGGCCTAAATGTGATAAATGCTCCGTTTGTACTCACCCATTAAATAATTCCAAAGATGTGGAGTGAAATATGGTCCTTTAGTTTCATATCCATGTGAAAGTTCTGGCTCAAAACGTGTATTTAGTCAATTATCTCCACTTTTTCAAGAGATTGTCGTGGAAATTTAGAGATAAACATTTAATAATACTCCAAGTTACAGTTTGGTGCTGTTCCCTGTGCTGCTTGTTTTATGACGTCACTGTTTTGGTGAATGCCTTGAGGCTATATGTTGGGGGGTTGTCTGTGTGGGAGCAATGTCGTTTCTTGTCACTCTGGGAGCCAGACCGGGGTTTCCATGCACAGGTTCGTGTAAGTCTGTCTTCTTACTCGAGTAAAATCCTTATACTCTATAACTCCGTATTCTTGTGTCGCCTCATTATTCATTATTATGATTTGTCTTTTGAGCATATGTCCCACAGATTCCATTACAAGATGCATTGCACACAGATGTCTTTCTCTCCGGGCGAGGGCCCGGAATGATCGATGGACTGATTTTACCAATACTTCACGTTGTTTACCGCAGACGTCATCACCTGCCAATTGTGTGTCCCAAACATTTGTGCTTCCCTGGTCAATTGGTGATGACGTTTGTGGTGATCAGAGGAAGTTTTGATAAATTAAGTCCAGCTGTTATTCCGGGCCCCTTTGCCCGGAGAGAAAGACGTCTGTGTGCATCTCGTGAAAAGGTGAAGATAATTGACTAAATACACGTTTTGTGCCAGAACTTTCACATGGATATGAAATTAGAGGACCATATTTCACTCCACATTTTTGGAATTATTTAATGGGTGAGTACAAACGGAGCATTTATCACATTTAATGCCGCCATGTTGCACCCGAACAGAAATTAACCAGGGTGTTTTATGGCTCTGTATGTGAAATACTTTGCAATGTAGGCTATGTAACAACAGAGCCATTCTAGGGCTCACTCTCCACCTAGCCCCTCTCGGAACCCTACGTAAAGTTTGTATACACTACACTTTACATAGGGTCCCTTCCCATCTGTCCCAGGCTAAATGTTATACAGACGTACATACCTTCGGAAAGTCGGAAACGGCCGTGCTGCGCTTTTTTGATGGGAGTGAGATGTTTCAAAAGAAGCATATATCTGCTATAGGAGACAACGGAAACCTCCGCAAATTTTCATTTGGCGCAGAAGCCGTTAAGTATTTTAGTTTGACCGCTTTGGTTGCTCTGAAATTCTCTCTTCCTTCCTTCCTTGACTTCCTTATTGGCATCCGATTGTACCGCCTCCAGCACCAGAACTGGCTAGCTGCAACAGAGCAGATCAGAGGCAGGAACGTAGGGACGCGCATCTGGGATGCCAATAAGGAAGTCAAGGAAGGAAGAGAGAATTTCAGAGCTGTCAAAACGGTCAAACAAATACTTAACGGCTTCTGCACCTAATGAAAATTCGCTGAGGTTTCCGTTGTCTCCTATAGCAGATATATACTTCTTTTGAAACATCTCACCCCCATCAAAAAAGCTCAGCACGGCCGTTTCCGATGGTATGTACGTCTGTATAACATTTAGCCTGGACTGATGGGAAGGGACCCTATGTAAAGTGTAGTGTAAACAAATGTAAACAAACTTTATGTAGGGTTCCGAGAGGGGCTAACTCTCCAGTGCACAGACCCCCTTCAAGTACCCCCGAATGTCCCTTCCTTGACCACTGTACTATACACAGTATAGCTCTTTATGTGTTCCTGCTGTATATCATCATTTGGTGTCAAAAATATCCTGCTTTTCAACATCATACGTCACAATAATAATAATAATAATAGTTTTCCGCGCTTGCATGATAACGTGTTCTGTTGTTGTTCATGTCTGTCTGACCATCATTCAGAATCAGAAAACAAGAATTCAAATGACAGTTTACACGTGCAGTGCAGTGTATCAACGTGCACGAATGAGCGTGCGTGTGTACGAACGTAAACATTTAAGAGGGGGTTGAAAATCGGTTTGGTCACCTTAACTTGAACTATTAGATACATACAGACTAGTCATATCATAACATAAGAGAGAGAGAGCTGTAGCACTTACACAATAAAGGATGACGTTTTGTTTCCAGAAGGACCCTTATTTAGCGATAATGTCTCCGATACATTCATCAACAACAATCCACGCAACCAGCCGTTGCAATGACTTGGCTTCACCGCTCATGACCGGCTCATGACTGCACCACGGGCGCCGCCATGTTGTTAAAGAAAAAAATGAAACCTTTATGAACACAAGTGTCCTTGTAAAAACAATGCGTTTAAACCACGCCCCCGTTTAGATAGAACTGTAGTTTGTGTGGTTTGAATTTACAAATGTCTAAAACATGTTGTTGTTTTTTTTACTTCAATGTTGGATTTTTATAATAATAATCTTCATCCACAACAATAATTTGTTCAGGGCTTTGGTTTGGTTTGGTTTGGTTTGTGGATTAGATTATTCATCATAGTTTTTAATGTATGATTGAACCTGTATCATCGCATAATAATAATAACAACAACGGGACAACTATTTAAAAAATATTAACAACAATTATATAAAATGATTGGATTAACTGTTGCAATTGCACCCTTCCTTGAGACACACCCAATTAGTTAAGCTTGATCACTATCATTGTAACCACTTTAACTGTATCTTGGCTATTAAAAAATAGCAGATACAAGCTACATTGTGGGTCACTTCATGCCGCTATGAACTGGTACATATACATATACGATCTTTGATCTCCACCAGGCCGAAGGCATGGGGAGAGATCAGCGACGTAGAGTCTGTGGGGGCCACGGGGCCATGGCCCCCATGAAGAATCCTAGGGCCCCTTTCGGCCCCCATGAAGATTTTCGTGGACATTTTACATTTACATTACATATTTTCTGGGAATTCCGAACATTTTGGACCTCTCCGCCGGCAATCTGAGAATCCCATCGTCAAATATTCGGGAAAACAGCGCCTCCCCTGTTGTTCCTCAGGCAACAGTCTGTCTTGAGAGACACCGGCCGTCCAAGAGGTGTTAAAAAGTGCTAATCTGTTTCTTTTGTAGTTGTTCTTGAGGCGTGACATAAAGGGCGCGTTCGGAAATACCACACCGGAGCACACTCGCCTATTAGTTTGCATTGCACAGTGGGCTCAGTGCGCTATTTCCGAACGCGCCCAACACTGATCAAGAATTCACCAAAGAGACCTAACCACAGACTAGTGAGACTACACACTGACTCGAGAAAAGACCCATATCGTCCAAAATAGGCTGATCAGTCGCTGTCTGTGTATAGGCTAATTCAATGGTAAAAGTATGCTAAAGAACTCATTTTTAGACCATTTGGGAAAAAAATAGGCGGGGCTGCGGGGGGACTGGCCCCCATGAGGATTGATCAAACTCTTCGGCTCTGGGAGAGATTATGTTTTGCACCCTGTCTGTCCGTCCGTTTGTGTCTGTCTGTGATCAGCTAATCTCCGGCATCGCTGGCCTGTTCGCAGCAAAACTGTGCACGCACTCTCTGGATGCCAGAGCTGAACCTCTGACTCACATTATTTACATCGGCCTGTTATAGCGCTGCCAGGAGGAAGATTTTTGCAAACCCCATTTTTTTAAGTAGCCTACACGGTAGGCTACCTACAGATTTTTTTGCTGTTGTTATCAAATGTTTTTTATTAAGACATGAAATCACAATAAGACATGTCACCATGAATGACTAAAGAATTAGAAAACAAAACACATATAAAAACAACACAAGAGCAAAAGCAAGGAACACAAAAACAAACAAACAATCCCACCCACCCCTCCCCCCGGGACCAAAGATGCCACAAAATGTCAGTACTCCTACTACTGTGCAATGGGAACAAAAAATAAATAAATAATAATAATAATGATTAAATCATGCCCTTGGTACCTACAGATTTTGTAGGCTATATCTCTAGCCATTAAACAAAACCGGTGGATCCCGAGGCGTTCCAAGGCAAGTGAGTCAATGTGATTCCTCCACCTGTGCATTGGTCTGCCCCGGGGTCTCCTCAGTCTCCACCTAAGCGGGCTCTTTTCCAGGCGAACAAGACTAAGAGGCATATTGAACCAATGGAAATATTAAAAAGTGCTTCTGCAAAAACTTCCTAACTCCAGTGGATCCTCAAATGATCTGCCAAACGATCTAACTCCACCCGTTTAGCGTTTAGTCATATTTTTTAGTACTTGTGCAAGCAGAGCGTGTAAGTACTGTAATCGGCTGTGTATGTCGGTGGCGTCGCTTGGTCAATCAGGGACCAAGAACTCAAAATTGGTATAAGGTCAATATAGGGGGTATGCATCGGCTGGGTATGTGTGTATGTCCGCGTACTCCACCGGGCAATGAGGGAGCACTGACCACTGCTGTATTTCAAACCTAGACAGCAGCAGAGAGCTTTAGGACTCAGAACAGCAGTCGTACCAGCAGTGGTGGCGCGTTCTGCTTGCGCACAAGTTGGCCATACATGTCCTAAACCGGTGACCTATGAATACGGTTTTGACAGAAGCAACAGCTGTTGAAATAGTCTCGCTCAGGGCCCTGAAGCTGCGGGACGTGGGGCTTAATGCCACTAAAGTTCCATTGTTAATCCGGGCCTGCCCACAACAAGCATTCCTGATCTGTTGGAGACCCATGTGCTCTGAGGAGCACTTTTTCTAGTTGAAATTCTTCTTCAGGGGTTCCCTGGCACAAAATATTTTCAGATGGGGGTCCGCGACCAAATACTGTATAGGGGTCCTTGTCATGAAAAGGTTGTCCCTGCATTACATAATGTCTTCTGGCATCCCTTTTGAAAACATACAATCACACACCTGACCTATAGCTGCATGTCCTCCTGCCATGCATGTAGGTCAGCATGTGCTGTATTTTATTATTTATTTATCTAATAATCTACCGTATTCATTCAGCAGCACAGCTGAGGCATGCAAGATTATTATGTTTTACTCTGTTTGTTACCGTAGCAACTCCCTTTTATCTTCATGATCTGGTTGGTCTCAGTTGAGCACATTGTAGGATATTTATGAGTTTATGATATTTATCAGTGTTGGAAGAAGTTCTTCTAAATGTATCGAACACAGTGTGAGCAGTTGATGTTTTTTGTATAATTGTTTATAAATATTTAACCAACAAAAAAAGGCTTTATACTTTTTGGCAGTGGTTCTCAAAGTGAGGTCTTGGGACCCCCAGGGATCCTTGGTATGGCGGGTACCAGTTAATACAGTATATGGCACCACAATAATTGTAACCATTTAAACCATATACAAAAGTGTAAAACAAATCAGCCTGCCAAAATGCTTTTTTGTCGACAAAATCGACTGTAGTCGACTAAAACTAAAACTTTTAGATGACCAAAATATGAAAATAGAAACACTGCACAAACAATAATTGTAACAAACCACATGACACTATCAGGCAAGAGTTTACATTTTTTATGTAAAGCTGAAAATGAAAACCCAACATCATGATTCCACTTGTTGTACCCTTGCTGAATGTATTGCTGAACAATGAACATACAAACAAGGCTGTCACCATTGTACATATTATCACTTCTGCAGCGTGACTCTTTAATGTCGATTTCCACAGTCAAGTGATTATTTCATATTGTACTGAGAGACACTGCCTCCACTCACATCTGCATCTCACCCAGAGACATGCATAAAACATGAGGAGGATAGGGGGGAGGGTTGGAGCCTCCTGCAGCCCTCCAGAAACACATTGATTGATTGATTGAAATATGTATTAAACAGTTTGCAGAATTACAGTACATTTCAAGCACAAACTCAATACAAAGACTGTTAACTGTGAGTGGACGGCCCAATTAAGCATTACACTTGTTTACAAGAGGGTCCACCTTGTTAAATTCATCAAAACATTTAGAGACGTACAAATAGACACTTCTATATTAGAACAGAACAGGAATTCATCATAAAGGAGGTAAAAGGGGAAAAGAAACATACAGTGAGGGGAAAAAGGAGTGGGCAATCAATCCATCAAATAGCAAAAATGGCAGATCTACAAGCTAACAACAATGCGTCACGTTGTGAGCTTGTGGCTTTGTGGCTTTGGTCTGATTTCACTATGTTTTTTAAATATCTTGAAAGCAAAGTCGTTTCTTTATACTTAATTTATTTGTCATATTATCTGCCCTGGGCAAGTTGTATTTGATTTTATAAGCAGAAAGGCAAAGATAAATTAAATTTTCATTCATGTTCTGATGTTAAATTCCAACAACCCAATTAAATTGTTAATTGCCATTTGTGTGTCAATTAATGGTCAAGTAAAAGTTCATGATCGTAAAAGCAGCAGTAAGAGTGAAGCCTGGTTTATTATACTAAAGTTGCACACTTCATGACATTGCATGCCGAAAATAGGAGATAGATAATACAAGCTCACAACATGTCACATTCACATGACGTGAGTTTGTAGATTATCTGCTATTTACCAAGCACGACACTGGCACGCGACTAAGTATTACTGCAGTGGTGGATGGAACTAAGTACATTTATGTACAGTGTAAGTAAGTACTGTACTTAAGTACAATTTGAGGTATACTTTGAGGTATACTTTACTTGAGTATTTCCAATTTCCAATACATTTACTTCTACTCCACTACATCTTGGATCCAAATATTGTATTTAACTTTATACTAGTAGTTACTAGTTACTACTTCATATTTTGATTATTATTATTATATATTTGCCACTTCAGCCCTGTATATTTCGGCCATTTGAAAATATCCGATCTTTTCAAAAGATTTTTTATGCATTTGAAAACTTGAAATATGAGACATTATGCATGAGTACTTTTACTTTTGGCACATTAAGTACATTTTGATGCCAATTATTAAGTACTTTTACTCAAGTACATTTTTAATTCCGGGCTTTTTACTTGTAACAGTGTTTCTCTATATTGCAGTATTGACACTTTTACTTGAGTAAAACATGCAAGTACTTTTCCCACCACTGTATAACTGAGACGTTATCTCAGTGAGCTGAATCCGGTGCTCTACACGGCCCTCCATCCATCCGTCGTACCATCAGAGTCAGGCGGGCGCCACACTGCCCCAAGGCAACAACAGGATGTGGCTCGGCTCCTTAGAGGAGGAACGAGAAGAGAGGGGGAAATGGCTTTTTGACATTATTTAGACTGTGGACTGTGCGCATCCATCCAGACAAAGATCTGTCATCACACAGTGAGCCCATATAACCAGAGCTATAGCGAGAGGACCAGCTTGCGGATTTATGGGTGAATTCAGGTGTGTACAGACATATTGATGACCCCCCCCCCCAGGAGTCCAACTAGTAATGGTGGTGGTTCTCAAAGGTTTTATTTTCAAGGACCCCCATAACTCTGAGCGTGTACAAATGGAACCAAATGGACCCATACATACAGTACACGCTCAAGAGTTACAGGCATGTTATGGTAATTTAATTCAGGGCTAAAAAAACCCATCATAGACCTAACTAGAACTGCACTCTGTCGAGTGCATACTTGCTTGTTGCCAACTAGTGCGCAAGCAGAGCGCGCATGTACCAAATTGTGCCTGATCTGCTGGGACCAGAGTACGTGGTGTGTATCATTTAGAGCTAGTCATACATCAAATCTGTGCCCGGATTGCTGGACCAATGATGACGAAATGACCATATTTCTTACATACTCACCACGTACTCTGGTCCCAGCAGATCAGGCACAATTTGGTAAATTATTTTTTATTGATTATGTATATAGTATACGTATGACTAGCTCTAAATGATGACGTAAGAAATATATATAGTATATATATAGTATATAGGCATATACTATATATGTATACATATATACTCTATACTCTATACTCTATACTGTATAAAGTGTGTAGTTGTAAGTTGATTAGCGGTATTCTGTGATCGGCCTGGTCCAAAAACCGTGACAGCCGTTCCGCCATTTCAGGACCCCCCCAGAAAAACATCAAATCTGTGCCCATATTGCTGGACCAATGATGACGAAATGACCATATTTCCTACGTCATCATTTAGAGCTAAATGATGACGTAAGAAATATATATAGTATATATATAGTATATAGGCATATACTATATATGTATACATATATACTCTATACTCTATACTGTATAAAGTGTGTAGTTGTAAGTTGATTAGCGGTATTCTGTGATCGGCCTGGTCCAAAAACCGTGACAGCCGTTCCGCCATTTCAGGACCCCCCCAGAAAAACATCAAATCTGTGCCCGTATTGCTGGACCAATGATGACGAAATGACCATATTTCTTACGTCATCATTTAGAGCTAGTCATACACATACGTGTATGACTAGCTCTAAATGATGACGTAAGAAATACGTGTATGACTAGCTCTAAATGATGACGTAAGAGATATGGTCATTTCGTCATCATTGGTCCAGCAATACGGGCACAGATTTGATGTTTTTCTGGGGGGGTCCTGAAATGGCGGAACGGCTGTCACGACAAATGGACCAGGCCGATCACATTACTTGCGCGCTCTGCTTGCGCAAGTAATTGGAATAGCAACATTATAAAATCAAAGCTGATAAATGGGTTCTCTCTGCATAGGCCTACTGTTCACTAAAGAGAGAGACAGGGAGAGCCCTGTTGCTGAACAAACTCTGCATAGCAATGACTAATAAAAACATAAAACTATTATCTTTTATCAACAGCAAAAAAGTTTTGTTTAAACCATATCATTTATGGGGGCATGGTAGTGCTGTCGCCTCACAGCTACTGTAGAAGGTCCTGGGTTCGATTCTCGCTGTGGGCGCTGGGGGCTTGTTCTCTCCTCCGCATCATCAGTGCCCATACCCGAGGCGGGGTTGGCGAAAGGGCCTTTCTGTGTGGAGTTTGCTTGCATGTTCTTCCCATGTCCCCTATGGTACCCTCACAAAAAACATGTAGTAATCCTGGTCTCTAAACTACCTCCCCCTGACCAGCCAGGTGTCTGATGGAGATGATAGGAACTGGTTGGAATAACGTGTTCCTTCCACGTGCTACGTCTGGCTGGGGAAACTCTCCCTGTCAAGTGAAAAGAAGCAGCTTGGACTCTTCATGCATAGAAGTGATAGTTATAAACTATAGTTTGACTGAGAGATGGAACTAGCCGTCACTCATCAGCTCCAATCAGATCAACGTTACCTTGTACGCGCCCCTTCAAAAGGGCGTCTTCTCCTTCCCGTCACTCATCTGTGCTTCCGTTCAGGTACCCGCCACCTCCCCGACGCCGCCCAGCAGCAGGCTCCACCAGGCTAGCCCCAGGGGGGCAGTCTCAAGAGCCCCCCTGCCTCCGCCAGGCAGGATCCGAGCCGAGGCTCCGGCCCGTCCCCATGGGGCCCACGCCAAAGCTCCTCCACCATGTCTCCTCCTCATCATTCTGTTTATCATGCCATCAGTCACCTTTCTGTCCATTCACTCAATCCCAGCTCCATACCTGTAATCAATCTATCTGCAATAAATCTCGCCTACATCCTCCGCATTGTGTAATCTCTTACAGTTAAAGGAAGCATGAGGCCAGTCCGCTGTCCCAACAGGTTGGCAGAAGTAGTGTAGTGCCCAGGATTACATTAGATAATTGACACTGGGTGAAAGAAATGGGTTGCAAAATTGTGGGATAAAAAAACAAAACAAAACAAAAACATATCATTTACAATACCTTTAATTTAGAATTACGTTAGGAACTTCAACATTTATAACCGGTGAGGCCTGGCCTGCTACCTGCAGCTACAGTACAGGTCTCATAGACTATGGATTTTTTATTAAGTGTATCGACGATTGAGCGGGTTCATCTGGAGGTCACTAATCCTGAAATCAATGTTCATGGAGGTGCTTTCATGTTAGGGTTCAATACGATATTTTTCAACACAACCAGATGTAAAGCGGAAGGACTGCAGTGGTTACTGGTTACCTTGGTCCAGAGCGTTTACATTGGAGATATTTCAAGCTAAGTTTAAATTAAAGTGGTGGTGCCAGGCAAACACTCAAGGCAAACATTTGGCATAAATAACTTGCTGCGTTGTGAACTTGTAGATCTGCTATTTTCAGACGAAACACCAGATAAGTGCTGGCTTTTCTCTTATGAGGTGAAGTGTGTAGTTAGTTTGAAGTCAATTGGATTATTTTTGAGTTATGGCCTTATTTAGGCTTTCTTTTTTCTTTTTTTAACTTGAATGTGCCTTGACCAAATTTGTGTTCAGATACTCTAGGGAGTAGGGATAACAGCTTCCCTGAATGTGTCCATATCCATTTCCATGAGGCCTATAAAGTTGGGTGGTTGTGTAAAGACATTGGCTATAGTTTGAAGTATGAGGCCCCTTATCCTTTACTTTTTTTTTTTACTAAAAAGTAATCTCCTTTGAAATCAGCAGCCTGGCTCGCCTCCTTCGTTTCACCCATGTCGCTGCCTCCCAGCTCCACGTTCCAACATGACAAACAGCCCACGGTAATCTCACCCTCCCTCCCTTGCCGCTCTCATCCTGTTTTTTGGAGGACGATTACATTTTCACCAGCAACAGAACCACATGACAAATGAGCACACAGCATTAATGTGTTAGATGGGAAGTGGATGAGGGGGGCGGAGGGTATAGGAGGGTGAAGGGGGGTTGCTGCCTCTGCGTGTCCAAGGTGACCTGTTGTGGATGGCTAGTGTGATTCACATCCAGCACATCCGGCGCTAGTGGGAAGGGAGCGGTGCTGGTGGAGGAGGCATTGGCAGCGAGAAGCAATCTTTTGATTGATTGATTGAAATATTTATTAACAGTTTGTAGAATTTACAGTACATTTTAAGCACAAACTCAATACAAAGACTGTCAACTGTGAGTGGACGACCCAATTAAGCATTACACTTGTTTACAACAGGGTCCACACCATCTCAGCTTCAAGAGCAACGAGGAGCAGGTTGATCTCTCTCTGGTCTCTGCATAGGCGCCTGTGATCACTGCTCAGATGGGATGATGAGTCTAATGTTATTCTCGGGGGCCTATTTCACACCGACAGCCCCTCCAGGCTGTGCACATCCATCACCAATCTTTACCCATAGAACACAGAAGCCAACTAGGGAAGCGTGGTAGTCTGAGCACAGATCTGCACCAGGCCTGGTTGCCTACCCAGGTCTATGTCAGTCATCCGGACAGCCATTGGGACATGAGGAAGCTGCAGGGGGAAATGGAGTTTGTACACAGACGGTGTAATATTCACACTTGTGGCACCCCCTATGGGCAGAAGTGAAAGCGCTTTTGGTGGTGTTCTCTATAGACTGATTATTTGTTTACAAACATTGGAACTAGTGGGCACATGGGTGACTGTTTCATGTAATCAATTCCCAACAGATCTCCAAACCTGTTGTTTTGGGGAGCGCTGATTTCAGTCCAAGTGGATGTTTCTGCCTCAAGGCTTTTCTGAAATATCACTTTCACGCGGTTGGGAGACCTCACTCGTCAGAAAAAACACGACCATATCACTGCGGTCCTAGACTCTCTCCACTGGCTCCCTGTCCATTTTAGAATTCGATTTTAAGATCTTGCTGTTTGTTTTTAAAGCCCCAAATGAGCTTATAGAGCCATGCGGCCCCGCCAGACCTATAGTTACTCTTGATTGAGCTTAACTCACTATAAGACCAGGTGACCGGGCCTTTGCAGCGGCTGGCCCTAGACTCTGGAACCACCTGAACCCTTATTCCATATCCGCTGCTCTGACTAGAGGCCTTTAAGACCAATTTCTTCACTTTGGCCTTCAACACTAGCCTGGCTAATAAGCCAGACTAATATCACACAACACTGTCGCGACTCGCGGGATATCTAAATAGTGAATGAAACAATTTTAAAAAGCTTTGAGGTGCACATAAAAGCCAGAGTAAATGTGAAAAGGACCCCAGAGGTGTTAGGCCTACACATGACATGTATGTCGTGATCTTCTAGTCAGGGGTGTCAAACTGGTGATCCGCGGGCCGCATGTCGTCTTCTGCGGCCCGCCTGCCTCAAGCTATTTTTTTAATTGCCAAAATATAGGCTAATAAGTAAGGCTGCATGATATATCGAACATGTACCTTCATCAGAGTGGAGAATATAAGTATAAATCAAGTTGAGCAAAGCCACTCTTCTCTGCCCCTCTCTCTAACACAGTTAACGATCGCTTGTTAAGTGCCTGCCAGACAGACAATCAGATGAAATGAAGGCAGGTGTAGAGTAGAGTGTAGACTAGTGAACTGAACATGTTCTCTTTATATCAATATATATATATATATATATATATATATATATATATATATATGATATTGATTAATATGGGGGGTGGGTTCAATTAATAGATAGATAGATAGATAGATAGATAGATAGATAGATAGATAGATAGATAGATAGATAGATAGATAGATAGATAGATAGATAGATAGATAGATAGATAGATAGATAGATAGATAAATAGATAGATAGATAGATAGATAGATAGATAGATAGATAGATAGATAGATAGATAGATAGATAGATAGATAGATAGATAGATAGATAGATAGATAGATAGATATTATAGCAGTGACTGACTGAGACATCAAGCGTGCGTCCGCAACTGGTTGTGGCCCCCATCAAGTGACCTTTTGACCAATGCGGCCCTCGCCCCAAGTTGAGTTCGACACCCCTGTTCTAGATCATGGGCTATTTTTGGCCAATCTTCCCCCAGAATAGCTGAATAGGGACACTATAGGGTTCACGTGGTTAAGCTGACAAAATGAATATTCTGTGATGGATAGGCTGAATTTCCCCTCTCTACCGTCCCCCCTTCCGTTCCAACCACTACCATCAGCTATTTCCTCTACCTCTCGTCTCCCCAGGGACTCCTGGGTAATTAATGCTACTAATTAACATGCTACCATTCTGTCCTGTGAATCCATCTGCAGTCTCTCAGATCACAGCCTAGAGTCGGGTTAGGATTCTTGAGCACCAGGTCTCACCAACAAATCCACTCTTGATCTTGTGGATTTGAGCCTACTGTATTTTTTTTCAGAATTTTGAATTTTGTTTTCATTGTATTCAAATGTCCTTTCATATTTTTTCACTCTGTGTGCTGAATAGGTGTTTCCTATTAAGGGGATATCAAGGAGATATTTTTCTCTACTTTTTACTTAATTCAAATGCCCCTTTATAATGTGTTTACATTTCCTATGTTATACACCAGATTTGAACCTGGGTTTCTGCAAAAAATAAAAATAAAAAGTGCTGCAATTGTTATCCAGTGAGCCAATACAGAGAAATTTATGTCAAACCAGAAACGGGGGCAAAGGTCATGTCCAACCCAGACACAAATGTAAAAATGTTGTGACTTGTGAGCATTTCTGTCAGATGTTTTCAGCAAATAGTTTTATTTATTTAATTATTTAGTCGCGAACCATAGAAATGGTTAAGTAAAAAAAAAGGGTCTTAAGCCATTGTTTGGGAACAGCTGAGCCAGTGGATCTGCTAAATGGTACGTCTGCTCAAGTACAGTTGATACAGGCGAGTCAAAGGCCTCTAATAGGTCCTCATTTTTCTCCCAAAGACACAGTTTGAGAAAATGAATCTTTTATACGTTCTCCTTTGGCACAAGAGGCTTTTATCTTCATCCAATTTGCATTTTTGGCCCTGAAGCAATTTACATTTTTATAGCATAATTAATGAGCAGGAACACCATTTACATTTTTTGGCTCTATTTGCTGGTACATTGTCTAGACAGTCTAGAGAAGTTCTCGTTTGGAAATGTGCGAGTGTTTTGTGTTCCCAAGTGTGTAGGACTGCAACAGTTAAACGAACTAATCGATTTAAACGATTATCTAAAAGAAATATCGATAATTGATCATTTTAATAAGATAATTTATTAACAATCGAACCCTTTTGGGCATGTCTTTATAGACCGAATGATCATAACATCACCACAACCATTTCTGTATACACCACCACCAGCGTTGCATTGGAGCAGTATTATTAATTTATTTATTTATTTTCTAGAAGAACAGGACACTAATGATATTGTTAGATTATTTTTGTTGAATTAAATAAATATCCACACATTGACAGTGACAGCGTGGACACTTTATTTTATATTACCTGGAAATACCTGTTTGTTTACAAGCATTTAAACATTCTGATCTGGTCCTTAGTAAAAACAAAAAGTGCAAATAAATACAAAGATTGAAAATAGCTGATCTACAAGCTCACAATGCATTGCAGCACGTTGTGAGCTTGTAGATCGGCTATTTTCACTATTTTTGCATGACACCATTGTGAGTATGAATTAAATAACATTTGTATATATAAATACAAAATATATATTAAAAAAACACACACTTCTTGATAATAAAGAATATAATCGATAGTTGCAGCCCGACAGCACATGGATTTTTATTTTGTTTTATTATGAAAGGTGAAGTGAAATACACTTTGATGACAACTGGGGAAGGGAGTGTAGGGCTGCTTTCAGGTGCAAATCAAGGCCAAAGGCGAGTGATGTCTCTCACTTCAACTGTTCTCCAAATCAAACAAACAGAGGCAGTCCTCCAGAGCAAATGAAGCCATTTATAAGCAGCACAAAACACAATTCATACAAGTATCATTATATTCTCTGGAAAAGATGAAAGGGAATGATTTATCTTTTTTCGTCTCTTTTCCTCTGCCAAGTCAAGGACTCGTTTCACTTGAGAATGTACAGTACGTACCCTTCAGATTGGATTACATACTGGGGGTCTTGATAAATAGCTAAATAAATCAATATTATAATCAATTGTTGATTTCAGGATAAAAGAGATTGGCAATGGAGACGTATAGCTGTTATAATAAGCCTTCTTTTTATCTCTTCTGTGTGAAAGACCTCCCAGGTTGATTACGATAAAGAAGATTATTGTCTATTATTAAACAATTAGGAAAACTAAAGGCAATTTAACCCATTTAGGACTAAGGCCGATGCTAAAAACGCCATCTAAATACTGACCTACGTTTAGAGAAAATTTTCAAATATTAATATTTTTCCAAAATGTTATATTGCTATATACTGTACATAGTAACAAGAACCCCAAAAGGTGGTTCCCATCCTGAAGGGGTAAAACACCAAAAGCGGTTCCCGTCCTGAATGGGTTTTAATAGATATGCAGACAGAAATCATAAAGTGGCACTATGTAACTTTTGAATGAATAAAATGAAATTTTGTCCAATCTGTATGGTATATTATGTTAATACTATATAACTCATACAATTGGGGTGGATATATTTTGTCTCCCTGTTCTTCTATTAAGACATTTAGATAGTGTCAAAGGTCATGACTCAACTAGACACAGGATCTGACACAAATTCTGACCTAAAGGTCAAGATTCAATTCATCCCCTGGGCATGCAGGCCGGCTCCATCGATATAAAAACCTATAACCTCATTCGCCACTGCAGTTCATTGAAGTGGCCTGTATAGCCAAGGAAGCTCTTAGAAGGAAGTGAAGTGGTCACGTGACTGGGCTGCGCCATGACACTTTCATGGACACTTTCACGGGAGCCAAACCACACCCGGAAGTTCGGCAGAATGCACTGGAGCCAATGAGAGCTCAGTGACCAGCTCATGAAGAAACATTATTTATGAATGACTGAGACCTTTTGTAAAGTGATCGCTTCTAGAAAATAAAATAATATATATAACACGTTATTTTAGGCTGTCTTATTTTTTTATGTGCATACTACTTAATGTGATTTATTTTTTCAAAGAGCAGAGAGCAGCCCAGGCAGAAAACGTACTCTTCTATAAATACCTCAATAAAAATAAATAGTTATTAAGTCGAAAAACAACCACTCGGACAAAACGTGTGATATCACTTATGTCTTCTTTCATATTCCTGAACCAATTATATGACAAAGCTCGCAATTGTTCATGTATAATGTTTGTTATGAGCTGGTCCAGCCGGCTCCATTCACTGCCATGTATTCATTGCACTACCGGTGTGAGTTTGGCTCCCATTAAAGTGTCCATGAAAGTGTCATGGCGCAGCCCAGTCACGTGACCACTTCACTTCCTTCTAAGAGCTTCCTTGTGCATAGCAGGGAAGGCGGAAATGCAGGAGGTGCACTGCTGCCACTCAAAGTGACTACTGGCCAATCACAGCACGCCTTTTCCGGGACTTTAAAAAGTGTCTCTGATTGGGTCTACCGAATGTCCTGTTCTGTTATACACATGGAAGCTTGCCTCCCCTCCCTGTATACGCCCAAGATTACAAGTATAACTCATTAATGTGTGATATTCACAGGCTTGGAAAGCATGGGATTCTGGTCTCTAGTCTTGGCAATCAGAAATGATTTTCCCTGAAGCTTGGAGTGATTTGTATGTGTGTGATCCAATTAGCTTAAACAGAGGACTGTACAACTAGCACACAGAGGGGTGCAGATTAAGATGCCTCTTGCCAAAACAGAGCAGGTGCATCATAACAATGTGTAAAAAACCTTCATTAGAACCGGAGAAAGAAAATCTAATTAGTAATTATTTAACAGCAGCTGCGTCCCCAGCTGTAATGGTGATCTTACTGTTACAGCATTTTCTATTTGCAAATGGGTGTTATGCTGAGATCACACAGAAAGGGTACAGCTGAGATTCCTGGTGACTCAGCCAGTTAGTATGGAGGTAGTGGAGGTGTCACACAGAGGTAGTGGATGTGTCACATCACATGCAGGGCCTGCCTGTGGCACAGAAAGGTCACCAGTTACATAAGCCTGCCTGTCATTTGGCCTGATCACAATTATTTGATAAATAATTGCAAAATGGCTTAATAAATAAATGAATAAATGAAGTGAAAATGGCTTAATAGCAAAAATAGCCAATCTACAGACAAGGCATTGTGATTCGTAAGCTTGTAGATCTGCTAATTTAGCCATTTTGGAATATTTTGGACATCGACGCCATTACAGAATAAGAAGAACGCTATTACGTGGGCACTTTATGGAAGACATAATAACCGTCATGACATGTTGTAAATGTGACATTATTAGCCTGGACAATTTAATGAAAATTGAAAGGATCTGCACTAAGAGCTCTGAAAATGCTCAAAAAGCATTCTGAGCTGAATTCATTAAAGACCAAATCCATTAGGGAGCAACTAACCTGATTACATAGCCTGAAGGCAATGTGTCTATTATACCTGCTGTGCGTACGTTAGTAGAGCTACATGAACATGACCTCTCAGTGGAAATGTACAACCATCTAAAAGGTTGTGTAATTTCTGTCAAATGGTTTGTAACAATAATGAGCAGTTGAAAGATAATCAATGACTCTGAATGAAAGCTCTGAAACTGAATTGACAGTGCAATATCAGTGTTTTGCCTATATGGCTGGTCGCTCATTGGGACAGCAGATTTGTTTTTCATTGCAACATGTATTTATTTATTACCACTAACTTAAATTCTAGTCGTCATTGTGTACTCATGGCTATGGCTATAGCTTAGAAAAAGGATACGAGTAAAAACTATTTGGAATCTGCATAATTTATTTTCTTTTTGGCCACAGAATATATATATGTGGCCAAAAAGAAGAAAAAATATGCAGATTTTCTTTTTGGTTACCTTTTGAGGGGATAGCTTTCCAGCCGGGTTTGTGGAAACACAAACTTTGAACACAAAAGTGAGGACGCAAATTGTGATCGGCCGGCGTGATTGGGTGGGAGATGTGCCATTGGCTGAGCATTGCATAACGATTGTGCCATGAGGACACCCGTTGTATTTATACTATTAGACTCGAGAGATGTCAGACATTGTGCAATACTTGAGAGATGCAATACTTGGACCTTTTAAACTACGCCCATGGCTGTTGTATGATATTAAGAGGTTGACTGATTTTGGCTCTATAAATTGGGCAATAGGGCTACAGCAATGCATTGATACTGTAATTTGTAAATTGTACTTTTGAATACTTAAATATGAGGGAGGGCACTAGTCCCTCCTATACACAGGTTTAATGTTTGTCTTTACTTGCGCAAGCAGAGTGCGCAAGTAATAGTTTTCGTTTTCGTTTTTGTTTTCGTATACATGTATACATACATGTACATGTATACATAGGGGCATTACCTTTAATCCTCCCAACACTAAAACATATCGTCATTACGTCACCATCGAAAACCAATTACACCCTGGCATTGGGTCCTTTAATCCACATCTTTATTACGTCATCATTGAGAGCTAGTTGTACCAGTTATACCCTGACGTCATATGCTGCTATGATACATAGGCATCAAACGGGGCATATACGCAAAGTAACCACAGTATACCGCTAATCAACTTACAAATTACATACACATACATAGAGGCATTTCCTTTAATCCACCCGACATCGACATATACGTCACCATTGAAAGCCGTCACTCATCTGTATTAATTACAACATTACGTGATTGATTGTTGTTAATTACGTAACAAAATAATTCATTTGAAATACTTAAATAGAATTACCTTCATGTTCATTCATGTTCTTCAACAGTTCTTCAACGGAAGAACATGAAGGTAATGTTCATGTTCTTCTTTCACAGAGAAGCTGAGATTTGATAGTTTGTATAGCGGTCGACAGTACTTGCACGCTCTGCTTGCGCACTAGTAGGCCATTTATGGCCTACTTGTGTGCAACAAGCAAGTAGGCACTCGTCAGAGTGCAGTTCTAGTTAGTTCAATGTTTGTTTTGTAAACGCATTGACAATGAAGGGAAGATTTACATCATAATGTGTCATTTACGTCATATTGTCTCTTTATTGTTAATGGCGTTTAATGTTTGGGGGTCCCCAAATTATTTTCCAAAACAAAACTTTTTTATTTCATTTTTTCACCAACTGAATGGCTGGAAAATGGAAAAGAAGAGTTTCAACCCTGTTTGTGTAGGACAGGACCCACCTTCACTCAGAAAAGAGAAAACCCTCAAAATAAATGATGATAAAAAAGGCAATGAAGAGTTTACATAGTACACATATAGTACATGCATACACTTTCTGTTATATCTGGTTTCAGTATTCATTATTATGATATATTTTCTCTAATATTATATTTTTGCAGTCAGTTGGTATTGGGGGTGGGGGGAGGAGGGAGGGGCGGGGGTCGCGAGACATGGCAAAGGCATTGAGAACCATAGAAGACAAGACACAATTCAAATAGTAAAATGTCTTGAAATTACAGTAGGCTACTTGAGTAAATGTACAGCCTACTTCTTGTACCAGTGCAGTGCTGCGCACAGAAATGGGGCGCTGTGTCCCCGTGCGGCGCAGAGGGCAGGTCATGGCTCACTCACTCATTCCCTCATCATCCAGTCTGCCACGCTCAGTGTGGTGCTGAGTCTGCTGAGTGCTGACTACTGTGGTCACACCTGAAATCACAGCGGGACTCGGGAGGAGGAGGAGGAGGAGAGGACTCACTCAGTCAAGCAAGGCAAAGCACAGGCATGAAGACAACAGCTCAGCGTCCACGTTCTGCTCATGCCAACTAATAATAGCTGTGGAAATTAGGACGCAACTTTGGGAAGCGGAAAGAAAAGAAGGAAAAAAGGGGGAAAAGACCGAAAGAACAGAGAGGAGGAGGGGAGATGCTGGCGCCGATGACAAGCACTGGACGACGTTTCCATTCAGATTTCACAACGCCTCGGGTAGTCGGGTTGTTAGTTACGGTAGCGGGAAAGAATCGCGAGGGACATTTTCAAACATTCTAGCCTACGCCCCGTCTGTCCGTCCGTCGTCAGCCCGCCTGCCTGTCAGTGCCACCACGCACGCTCCACCCCCACGCACACACACACGCACATACAACACAGAGATCAACATGCGAGCAGGAGAGACGCACCAGGCTGTGCCATGCTGAACAACTCTCCATCCACCGTGCTGGTGGTGGCGGCTCTGGCCGCGTCGGCGGCGCTGCTTCTCCAGCGATGCCATGGCTGGAGCGACGAGGACCTGCTCCTGCCGCCCATCATCAACTCGTCCGCCGCCAACACGTTCCTGCACCGCGCCGACCTGGAGGTGGACGTGCGCTACTCCAAGAGGTCCGTGGAGGACAGCGAGGCGTCGGCGGCGGCATCGTCCGACAGCGCGCTGCTGCAGTGCAACGTCAGTGTGCACAGAATGCTGCCCAACTCGCTGGTGGCTCGCTGGGACGCCAGCTTCGGCTTCCAGTGCGACGTGCTAGTGTACACCACCAACAACCACGGCAGGGCTTTCTTCTCCGCGTCGTTCAACAGGGCGCTGTCGCCCGTGCTCATCGAGCACCTGGGGGTCACGGGCGGCCAGCAGGAGCTGAGGCTGTGCGTGGGCTGCGGCTTGTCGCGGTACCGCCGGTTCGGCCAGCAGGGCCGGTCGAGGGGCCAGCAGCAGAGCGGAGACGCGGTCAACTTCTGCTGCGTGGACTTCAGCCTGGATGAGCTGAAGGGGGACAAAAGGAGGCTGAACCGCAAGCCCATCGAGTCCACTCTGGTGGCTTGTTTCATGACTCTGGTCATCATCGTGTGGAGCGTTGCTGCCCTCATATGGCCGGTCCCGATCATTGCAGGGTTTCTGCCCAACGGGATGGAGCAGAGACGGCCGAGATAATTTAGAAGAATGACTTCAAAGTTCTTTAACCTGGAAATAATAAGCCTTGCTGCCTGTACTGTGGCGGTGGAAGAATTGCCCGGATTTGTTACTTAAGTAGAAGTAGCAATACCACAATGTATAAAATACTCTGTTACAAGTGACCTGAATTAAAATATTTACTTCATTAAAAGTAGCCTACAATAGTATTGACATTAATTACTTTAAGTTGCCTATATAAAATGCAAAACATAAAAGTGAGGTATTTCGAATGTCACACATGTCACAAGTGTGTCGACCGAGGGCTATTTTCGAATAGCTGAAGTAGGCTAGAATATGGGGTTTGTATTCATATTTACAAGAAAAAAAAGGTTTCAATAATTGTAGTGGAATAAAAAGTACAATATTTGCCTCTGACATGGAGTAGAAGTAGGCCTTTTTTAATTACTCAAGTAATGTAAAACCACCTCAAAGCTGTGCTTAAGTAGACTATAGTACCTGAGTAAAGCGCTTACTTTGATTACTTTCCACCACTGCCTATACTATCTGTAGCCATTAAGTTCATCTGTGTGTGTGTGTGTGTGTGTGTGTGTGTGTGTGTGTGTGTGTGTGTGTGTGTGTGTGTGTGTGTGTGTGTGTGTGTGTGTGTGTGTGTGTGTGTGTGTGCGTGCGTGCGTGCGTGTGAGAGAGGGAGTGTGCGAGAGAGAGAGAGAGAGAGAGAGAGAGAGAGAGAGAGAGTTTGGAATGGAGAACACGTTGAAAGTGTTTTGTTCAAACATATGTTAACTTAAACTTACCTATAGTGTAGAGTTCCCCTTCAAGCCAACTTGGTGAATAGTAGGGCTGGGCCCGTAATCGAAAATATATCCATACCGACATTTAGAACCAATTCCTAACTCAATCTTGCTCGTGTAGGTTAATCGAATAATCGTGAAGCAGGTTTTTTTATATTTATTTTTTTATATGTCAAAGAAAAGAATCAATGTGAAAAATATCTAATAGATTGTTTTTTTTAATAATCTAACTAAACTGATTAGAACCCTACATTATGCTTCATTCTACAATGGTGGCATATACACAACTAGTGCAAAAACAACTGAGATGAGAGACCATATAATGCAGAATGTATATATAATGCAGAATAATAGTTTTAATGCCAGATATTTGTATAACTTTTGTTTAGGAAAACGAACACACAATGGTTTAAAATCGTACAATCTACTCTGCATCACATTTCAGAAATTACTGCCTGAGGAAGAATGATTTACTCAAAGTAGTCTGCACGATTTGGGTTTATTTAACAAAAGTTGTAAAATATGTTTTAGAATGTTTGAAGGCATTAATACTATATTCTTTTGCATTATTATACAGTGGGTTTTTTTTACTGTGTCTAACTGCTCCAATGACTGGCCGTGTGTGTATGTCTGTCTGTCTGTTTAGAGAACGGACAGCTGCAATACCGCTGGGTGACCTAAAGTGGCACTGTTAATAACTGTTTATAACTATAACTGCAGTCAACCAGCAGTGTTGTTGAGCAGCCTGCACCGCTCAGTTCACACAGGTGTGATTTATTTTTTTGCTTTGGGGTTTGGGAACAAGGACTTTTTCAAATAGTGAAAATAGTGAAAAACAGAAATGGTCTACAAGCTCACAATGAGTCGTATGGTGACTTGTAAATCGGCTATTATCACTTGGGTTCATTAATCGATTCGTAATCGAGGCAAAAGTTTGAATTGATTGTGATATTGATTTGAAGTCGCATTGCTCAGCCCTAAAGCTATATAGCCTATAACCTTTTGAGATCTGTAATGGGGCCAGCTGCTCAGCTCTTAGAAGTAAGATGTCTAGTGTTTGTTTTTCTATAGCCATGTAGAAGACCTTCCTATATAGACAAGGTCAGTGTGAGTTGTGCACACCCTTTTCCTTAAAGCAGTGTTTGTATTAGTTTTTAATATTTCTAGATTTGTTTTGTTTTTCCTTATCCTATAGGTCCTTTACACAGAACACACTATTCAAGGTGTGTGAAAGTATGGCTACGTGTTTTTTTCAGTATATTCTCAAAAATAGATGTTTACGACAGTTGCAAAAGTTTATATTGTTAGATTTATAAAGTAAAGTCCATGCTGATTTGTATTTATGTTACCCTTGCTACAAAGAAAATAAAATGTTTATAGTCTTATTACATTGGGTCTGACCTGTTCTGTGCCACTTTGGATGATTTGTAATTCAAATGAGACCTGCAGGAATTTGCAGATGCAACCCTCAGTTCAAAGGATTGATATCATGGACCTGGTGCAGGATACATTTATATCATTATCCATTTGAAAACAAAGCAGATTACACATATCGTACTACGGGATAAGTACTGTAACAACACCTGAGGTTGCCGTTTTTAAGTAAAAGGGACAATTCCTGTGCCTGTTCTGTGCATTTCTCTAGGAGAGTATAGTTATAGTTAGACACAGTCATGAATGGCAGACAATGTAAAACTAGCTGTCACATAGAGTACAATAACTCTCTGTGTGTGTGTGTGTGTGTGTGTGTGTGTGTGTGTGTGTGTGTGTGTGTGTGTGTGTGTGTGTGTGTGTGTGTGTGTGTAAGGGTGTGCATGCAGGTGTGTGTGTGCGTGTGTGTGTAAGGGTGTGCATGCAGGTGTGTGTGTGTGTCAGGTGGGGGTTTAAATATTGGTGAGATTATACCATTACAAAACCTCTGGGATGCATGCATGCTACAACTGAACAAGACAGATTTCCATTTCTCTGCATAAAAGTGGATACTGGATACATGCATTATGCACCAGTGGTGGAAAAACTAGCAACGGTAACTGAACAAACACTCAATGATATATATCGGAATATAGCCAATTCAATACTTATAATAATACCTGCACCTTTAAAAAACACTAGTTTATTTTGTTGTAGTATTATCCTATTAGTTCCTGCTCATTATTTTCTGGTAGATTACTTAACTGTCTTTAACTAACTTAGCTGGCTACACTATAGGATCCATTATGTCTCTACACATCATTTATTCCACTGATAATGGTATTACCCACCTAATCAAATAACCCCATCTCTCCATCCATCAGCAGTCACGGGCCGTAAACGAGGACAGCGTAGAAGTAAACATTTCTCCCTTCCTGCAAAAGCTTTCCAGCAGTATTGATTTAGTTCAGTGACTTCCACTGTGACAAAGTGTGTGACAAAGGCTGAGATCAGCCCTTCTTGTACAACGGATGATTACACATTTGCGATACAATTATGCATTGTGAGCTCGTGAATAGGCTGGTTTTGCAAGAAAATAAAAATAAGTAGCCTAATGTACTTTTTTCTTCTTCTTCTTCTTTTCTTTTTTTTTCTTTTTTACAAAAGGAAATGCCCAAAATGGGGTTGCCAAGTGGAAGTAATTTTTTTCATCAGGATATAGCATCCAGCCTCCTCTCCCCAATCCTTTCCCTGTTGTTTGTGTTTAACTGCTGGACAGTTTAGATAGCTGGACAATAGCTGCAGCTATATAAAGCAAGGGGAAACGGACACATTTTCTTTCTAGAAATGATCAATCAATACAACCAATAAATTGGCTACACACATTTATCAGTCAGTTTTCTGCTTAAAATAGGCTAGACATGCCAGCATATGGTTTTCATATAGGCCCACTTGTACTATTATTATATTATTATATTAATTATTTATGCCATTAAATTGCTATATGAGCCAGCCAGTTGCATCATGACCTACATGCTGACAGTGCCCTACAGTTAGCTATATACTATTATCTGGGCAGGGCTGTGTTTACAAATTACAATCAATCATCCTGACTAATCACAACAGCACACTGATCCCATCTGCATAATTTCTTCTTGAGCTAAGAGCTTACACTTCTTGAGCCTACACTGTGTATGCAGTGTTCGGTTCCCTACATGGTAATTGTGTGTGTGTGTGTGTGTGTGTGTGTGTGTGTGACTGTGTGTGTGTGTGTGTGTGTGTGTGTGTGTGTGTGTGTGTGTGTGTGTGCGCGCGCGTGCGCCCGCGTCATCGATTCATCACATTCACAACACGACCTCATATTGCCCTGAGCCATTATATCTATGACTCTCTGAGCCACGCATTTTTTATTCTATGGGGCCACGCCTTTACCTGCGTCAGGAGGAGGAGTTAAGGCCTACACCTAAACGAAATACAGTCAGGAAGCACCGCTGCATGTCTCTACTGTAGTATCACTAAACGGTCAGATCTATCTTTTATGAGCTGGGTGATGATAATAAGACATAAAACATGATGCACGACTCAGGATCAATCTAATCTATTCACGTGTTTATTGTTTTCGTGTTTCTCCAAGGACAGTATGCCCGCAGCATCAGTAGTCAGAGTTGCTCTACAGATTTGTTTATTTGCATTCTCCGCCTTGAGTGTATCAGGTAAGTGATCTCTGTATTGTACCCTATTATAACCATGCAGTTGATCAGAACGCTGCAACGCTAAATCAATTACACAGCCGTTGGGTGTAATTTTAAATTGTTTCGTCCTGACTCTATGTGGCATTTAGCTAGAATATATGATTAGTCCATTTTTGGGCACACTAGCTGGTAATGTTTACAAATCAAAACAAATGCTATTTCACTTTTGGGAAACGCTATCCGTAATCAACCTATGCGCAGCGTGTTGGGGTGAATGCGTTTTTATTTCAAGGACCCCAGCTGGCCTGTTTGATTGATTTTAGCTGACGGATGACAAGTATTATTTATTGTACAGTAGGCCTATTCTAATAAGATCTCTGCTCTGTCAAATCCTCAGTTATTGAACTCTGAGAGTGTACATATTGGACATTAATTTGTAGGCTACACATTTGATGAATTTGTAGGTAGCCAGAGCGTTTAGTGCAGAGTTACAGACCTATAGTCCATTTGGTATATCATTTAGCTGGGTGGGGAGCGGGACCCCCTGGAAGGCCCCTCCAGGACCACTGGGGGTCCCTGGCCCTATAGGCCCCACTTTGTGGATGTATTAGTAAATAATAAATAGATAATATCATGTACCAGGCCTGTTCTTTACCCTATGCAACATGTTACAGCTGGTCTGATTCGAGCTTTACCTTCCGAAAAAGAAATATGACTGTCAGTCTTATGACTTGTCTTGAGTATGTGATTGGCTAAATAAGAATGTTAGTGTCTTGTGTGAAAGACAGTGAAACACGTACGCTGTATGAGTCATCCTCTTTACAGGAAAACAAGCTGTACTAACAAGAACTGAAATGGAACCAAAAATGAAACAAAACACAATCTACCCATAGGAAGTGTTTAGTTATTTAATTATACAGTATCAGTAGCTACAAGAGTGTTCATATACGTTTATTACTATATGAAATGGACAGAAGATTTTCTGTAGACAGCCTATTTTTGCTTTTTAAATGTCTATGGAACATGACAGTTTCAGAGGAACAAATGATGATACAATAGTGTGTGTGTGTGTGTGTGTGTGTGGGGGGGGGGGGGGGGGGGTGAGGGAGAGAAATATACTTTATGTAAACTGTCTTGCAAATTAGTTGCTTGTGTGTGTGTGTGTGTGTGTGTGTGTGTGTGTGTGTGTGTGTGTGTGTGTGTGTGTGTGTGTGTGTGTGTGTGTGTGTGTGTGTGTGTGTTCAGGCCTGTTTGTTCAGGAGGTAAAGGCTTATTAGTCATAGAGGGAGTGAAGCCAGGCTGTGTTGCATTCAGCACAGTCAGTCAGTTTCTTACAACACAACAGCACTACCAAACATACCTTTTGGACAGAAGGAGGAGAGGACACTGGTGCAGCACGGATATTTTAAGCCTTTTTATTAGGTGCTAGTATACAAAAACGACTAACGTTTAAACCTTTTGGACCTTAATATAATCAGGGAAGATCTTCTGATGCTGAACTTGTTTAAAGGCCAGAGCGAATACAACTCCCCCGACCCCCCCTAAAACAAACTACAATCCAACAACACACATTGTTGGATGTCAAATGATGACTTGAAAGCTCACACATAGCTCTCAGTCTTTCCTCATGTTGGCCCATGAATTCAGGCAAATAATCTTGGGGTTATAGTTGTCCAAATGTCTGCCGTTGGCCATTAATCAGCTAGGCCTACAGCTACTGTACACTGGACTATTGGGGGTTAAGCAACCATTATATCATGACATCTATATTAATATCAAAAGAAAAGACATCACTGACTCAATCACTTGTCGTGTCCCTATGTGTACTTAATTGACCAGGGTTTCCCAGGGGTCTATCCTGGGTGGCCCTCCTTTTATTTGTCTCTACACCAAATCTCTTAGCTCACAGTTAAAAAGCATCACAACGCGTGAACTTGTAGATCAGCTTTCACAGAATGTTCGCCTATACTGTATGTCAATCCCAGAACAGGGATGCAGCGTGCTAAGGTTCAAGTGACTTGCTCAAACTTTAATTCAAAGGCACCTCAGCAATAGCGGTTCACAGTCAACTGTTGTTCAGATTTTCTACTCAGATTTTCCCAGCTGATAGGAATTGACAATATAGCCCACTGGTTCTCAATGTCAAGAAGTGCAGTCCTTGCAACCACAATGTTTCCAGCCAGACAGGTCTAGTCCGAATGCCACTTAAGCACTATATACTTTGTTGTACAACAAATAGCAAAAATAGTTGACCTACAAGCTTGTAGATGTTTGAAAAATGTGAAAGATTTAGAAAGCTTTTGCCTATAATGCATGTTGAATTAGAAAGCTTTTGCCTATAATGCCATGTTGAAAGTGGTTATCACTTAACATACCTACACCCGCACAGTATCATTGGTATGAAGTGTAACTGAATATCGCTGTTTTAGTATCCCCACTTAACCCATTAACCTGAGTTTGATTCTACAAATGTTATATTATGGTTATGGCAAAACGTAACTTAAATAATAATCACTATTATGGATCCATAAAACATTTATTCAGCTCTTTTGAATGCATTAATTGCATACACTATTCAGTGATATATTTTCTGCCTATTTGGGCCGAAACCGAGTAGGCCATGTAATGTATGTAGCCATTTTCTGCCGAATATTTTCTGCGGCCGAATATTCAGTGCATCACTAGAAAAACCGGTTTGCGGGAAGGGAAAGGAAGTTCCAGATTGAGGGTTCATAACTACAAATTGAGAACCAGTGAGGAAACGTTCTGAGCCTAGTTGTCTTGCCTCCGGCCTCCAGGGTACTGCCACCCCTACTCATAACATGTTGTGGCATTGCAACATTTAGAGAAAATGAAATTAACTTCATCAAAAGTATTTTCTCCCCTCCTTTGTTCTCCCTCCAGGAGTCCAGAAGTTGACCATCAGCCCTGATAGGGGCTCTACAGTCTCCCTCAGTAATAAGATCAGAGGGTCAGCGTGTGTTGTGTGTGCCGATCAGGGCCGCTCTCGACAATGTGGTGCTTCTGTGCGGTTAAGTGACGCCGGCGCTGCCTCTCTGGAGTTCAACTGTTCCAGTCCTCAGGATGTATTCAGTGTGGACATTCTAAGATACATAAGTAAGTGTTTATTAAAACACATTATTCACCTGAGGCTGATTCTACTTGAATGCCTTCTAAACTTGTGGTTCTCAAACTTTTCTTGTGCCAAGGACCTCCAAATTGATAGATAGATAGATAGATAGATCTTTAATTGTCATTGCAACGTGTACAACGAAATTAAAAGTGCCAACCAATCAGTGCATCATATCACAAAACAACATACTGTACAAGATAAAACAAAAACACATGACTTCTTGTTATTGCACAACCCCAGCAGCCCTAATGCACAAGCATGTCATTTTCAGCTGTTATCGCACAACAAACCCTTATTGTACTTAAGATAATAAATATTAATAGAAGGTAATAGATAATAGATAATAGAAACTAAAAAGTGTCGCAGCAACAGATCATTTTTTAGCAGCATTGAGTGCAACTACCGCTGTGGGATAGAAGCTGTTACTGAATCTGTATGTGTATGTGTGTGTAAATGTGTATTTAAAAAAAATGAGGTTGAGGTTTTGGGTTTTTTCTTTTGCATAAATCTGTGCTATTGAACACCCTTTACGTCTGTGTGTTGGTTAAAGAAATATTGAACCAATGGAAAGTGAAAATGACAAAACTCCATTGGATGATTGGACCCTCAAACTGTCTGCTAAAACAGCTAACTCTACCACCTCTCCCCCTCTCATGCAAGTAATTGACAACATATAAAGTCACAACACCAACTTTGATGAAGCAGTATTGCGTTGTTTTCAAAATATAAGGTTTTCTTCATTTCCTGAACAATTTATATTTTTCATTGTTTGAAAAATGAACATTTTGGAGTTAGGTGGTTTCTTCCTGTCGGGAAGCTGCAACACTACCATGTGATTAAGTATACATGAAGCTTAACCACTTCAAACCTCTTGACTTGTAAACTGGACCTGAGTCGACTCTGGACCTATTTTACATCAACACCAAATCTCGATGCCAAAAACAGCCGGTTTATAAGCTTACAACGCATCACGTTGTGGCTATTCTTGGCCAATGTTCCCTTTGAATATGGATGCTGCGATTCAAGTGCTTAATGTTTATATTACCTAAATTGTTTGATATACAGTATACATTTTGTGCTTTCTACAATTGTTTAATTTTGTGTATTTTTGCTTCATGTTTTCTTTTGCCAAAAATGTATCCCCTGCTTCTTTGTCGTTGGAATGTCACACAAAAGTATATTTTTCATATATTCAAGCTCACAATGCATGACCACTATTACTGTACCTGCTTTTCACAGAGTGCACCACGAAGCTCTGTGATGGGATCGTCCTGATTGAGTCACCGGGTTCCCTTCCTCTGTCGGATTTCGACCGCACCTTCACCTGGAACCTGTCGGCCGCCTCCTCCACGGTCCCGGTGTTCCGAATAGACTTCACCAAGACAGGCCTCAGGCAGATTGAGCCCAGTGGGAGCTGTCCGGACAAACACACGTACACCCTGGAGGCCTTCCAGACGTCCGGGCAGGTGGCGATCGGGACATACTGCAGAGACGGAGCCGTCCGTGGGGCTCAGGTGCAAAATCAGGGACAGTTTTCTCTGAAAGTGCCGGCCAAGCAGAAACTGCAAGCTGCACTGTTTCCTGTGTCCGTTGGGGAGAAAATCAAATGTAAGTTTCTAAAATGTTCCACTCCCATGTGTCTATGAAACATTGCTCTCGCAGATAATTATTTATAGCCACCTTCGTTATGGGATATTGATATGTTTTTTCCCTGCTTCTGGTTAGACTGAATTAAATACATGCATTTCCTTTTGGGGAATGTAGACTGTCTACAAGCTGAAATCACATTGCATTGTAACACGTTGGGAACTACTTGTAGTTAGGTCTACTAAGTTAGTTACTTGTAGTTTAGGGCTTAACTGTTTTAAGAAAATGTTCTTTTTTTACAAGACACACCCTTGGTAGATGTGATCAAACATACCATCAAACAAGCCAGCGTGTTCTGACAGTCTTCATTCACTTCCTCATTCTCTCCCGAAGCACTTGCCAGAATCCAGGTGGTTTTACCAGAGGGGACCTCCTCTTCTGAGCTGCTGTCTCCAAACTACCCTGACAGTCTTCCAGACGACGCCGTGATGGAGTGGGACTTTTGGGTCGCGGCGAAACACACCGCCGCCGTTCGGTTCATGAACCATACGCAGCCCCGGTGTCGAAAGAGCCAGGCTGCCATGGAATACCTGACGGCAGGCAGAGGGGCGACTGTGCTGGAGCCCGCGGCCCGCCAGGCGACGCAGATACTGGGAAACTTCTCCTTGACTCTGAGCAACTGTGACATGGACAGGAAGCGCGCAGACTCCCCGGGACTCTCTGTCCACTTCCAGGTCTCTGCTCTCAGGACGAGCTTCCCAGGTTTGCAAAGCATGTGGTCGTCGCTCAGTGGTGGAAGAACTCACGTTCTTTAACTTGAGTAAAAGTATCAATACCACAATGTGGAAATTTACAAGTAAAAGTCTGGTATTCAGAATTTACTTGAGTAAAAGGATTATAAAGTATTGGCATCGAAATGTACTTAAGGTACCAAAAGGGGAAAGTACTCAACTACTAATTTTGCAGAGTTTTCAATTGTATTAAAATGTGTACAAATCTTGAGCTTGTACATTGGCTATTTTCAAATGGCCAAAATGTATATAGCCTAACGGCTATGGCTGAAGGTTAATGTATGTTTTATAATAATAATCTAAATCTACGAAGTATCCAGTAACTGATGTTGTCAAATAATTGTAGTGGGGTAAAAGTGCAATATTTCCCTCTGAGATGTAGTGGAGTAGAAGTAAAAGTATTGAAAATACTCCAGTAAAGTAAAAGTACCTCAAAAGTGTACTTAAATAAAGTACTTGAGTAAATGTACTTCATTACTTTACACCGCTGGTTGGAAACAAATCGTCGCTGCATGTCCAAAACCGTCACTTCTCAGTAAATGGAAAAAAAATATCTGTGTTCCAGTGGATACCGCCGGTTAGTATTTAGTCACAAGCTTGTTATTACTTTTAGAACCCACAGACACACTTAAACCACTTTTAGCCTGTAGTCTCTATTTGGGGCATGTGATTATAGGTGGACAAAAACAATAATAGCACATCTACAAGCTCATAACACATCGCTACACTTTAGCTATAATTGTTTTTTGCTTATTTATTTATTTTTCACTTTCTGTAGTGACACTGTCATACAAAAAAACGATAAATTAATTTAGGGGAAAAAAAACAAGCAGATAAACATATAAAAAATGGTTTATGGTTGGCCGATTCTACTCTATGGCCCCGAGACGAGAAACTAGAGAAACGGTTGGATGGCACTTACACCCGCCTTCTAATGAGAACGCAAAATCTGTCTTGGAAGAGCCACCCATCGACTGATCTAAACCTTCCCCGTGTTTCTTCACTAGTCCGATCCAGAAGAACACAGTTTGCCGGCCACTGCTACAGAGCTGACAATGAGGTTATATCTTCCCTTCTTCTCTGGAGTCCTGCCTCAAAGCAGACCAGAGGTAGAAAACTGTCGTTCCCTGATCGCTAGGAACACAGGCATCAGTAAGCAGGAACTGGGGATGGCAATGAAGGACCGGGAAGTCTGGCGTGATATTGTAAAATCCACGATCTCGACCGTGGTCGAAAAATAAATACACAGTATGAGTGGTCAGGATAATGTATTTTAGATACTGTGACTTATACAATGGCACCAAACGTGTCTTTTTCTAAATCTTAGCTGGCATGGATTTTTGGTGTGGGCTGACTGAGATGCTCTTGATGACAACGTTGCATGTTAGAACACTGTACAGGATGATGTCATGATGACACATTGCCTCGTGGCCTTGATATGAACCCTCATTGGTTAACTTTAGGGGAGCTTGGGGATTGCGTCATCACCGATAGAACGCAGTGTTTCAAGGATGCACTTCCTTTATGTCAAATCTGTGCTAATTGGCTGACAGTGATGGGCTTCCTCATGCAAGACACACACACACGTCCTCACCTCACTGCTCTGTCAAAATGGCAAGAAATATTAGCTTTGAATAAAATATTACCTATATTTTCCCAAAAATTGCAGATCTACAAGCTATACTTTTTATTTCTTCTATGTATGACAAAGTGTCAAATAAACCAGAGTAATTGATTTAGTCGATTATACAAATCAATTTACATTTTTAGGATTCCTTGATATATAAGAAATGTAAAGAATTATAAAAAAAACACACTTGTCGAATATTTGATAGATCGCAAAAGTAATTGAATAATCTAACATAATGAATAGTTGCAGCAATACAGACGTCGTATATTTCCAGGCCCTCATTTGTGGGGGGAAAACCCTCTGATGTATGATTGTTGTGTCGTGTGCAGTGCAGTGCAGCGTTGATCTCACGAAGAAGAAGGGCCTTTCTCTGAACATTGAGAAGACCACAGCGGACTCTGACTGTGAGATGCAGATGGACTCTGTCCCCCGGGGGAAGATCAGTGTCCCGGCAGGACAGCGGGCTCGGCTGTCCTTCCAGGACTGTCACCCCGAAGACCTCCTTGTGATCGCCAGGCAAATCATAGGTAACTCATATATACCCTCCATTATTGGACCTTTTTGAAGACGAGTGCTGGTATTTACGCTAAAATACCAGGTCTCAAAGGTCAGTGGCACGAGTCTCCTTGGTGGGATATAATTGGTATCCTGACCCGAAGATCTATTTTCTGTTCACTAAAGAGTGGAGAGATGAGGAGACCCGTTTCTGAACAAACACTATTAATAAAATAATTGTAAGCCTAATATGTTTTTCAAATCAGTAATAGCCTGTAGTATAGGACTCTCTGATATCTGGATCGGCATCAGCACCCAAAAATCTGGTATCGACTCTAGTTGTAGGTGTCAAACTGTGTGTATCACAAAATCACCAGCTCAATGGTGTGGTTGACCACTTTTGTGACTCGTGGCACACATAACAGTAACGTTGCAAACTCCTGCCATGACTCATATACCTTTTTAGCTTTATGTATTCACACACGAGATCGAAGAGTGACCGCTTTGTCATTTACTGCTTGTGGCATCATAAGAGTGGATGTTCTTCCTAATTCTCATGCAATTATTATGTGTGATATACTGTATATCACCTTTTCAACAAAACAGCTTGATTGTTTTGGTATTAGTTTTTAAAATGCATGCTTTAGCACAGGTGACAACCACACATTATTATTGCGAAACATTTCATTTTCTTAATTTACAATCAGTGTACTTTGTGCTTTGTGTCATTTAATAATAAATACAGAGGCAAGTTCTATAATTGATACTATAAAAAAATATGCCCACTGCCCACAATAGGTTTGGAAATGTAACGTTGGTAGATTATTTCTCCACTATAACAATACCGATTGTGACACGTTGTGAGTTTGTTGATCTGCTTTTTTCGCTACGCGCACAGCTGTGCCTTGACTTGTTTTACTTGCCCAACAGTTTGTTTTCCTTGCCCATTGGTGTGCCGTGGGCACAAACAGTTTGAAAACAATGCTGTGTGTGTGTCATTTCTCCAGAATGTCCTGAGCTCAGAGGATGCTCCAGCCCCTTCGCCCTGACCGTTCCTGACCTACGCAATTGCCCTCCTGCCCCGCTGAGCAGCATGACGTGGACCCTGCGCCCTCCACTCCACGGCACTGTGGAAATGTGGCCGTCTGCTTCCACTGGTGGCGGCCTGCGGCAGTCTCTGCCTGAGCAGAGGTGTGTCTAGGAATTCTGTATCAATCAACGTTTTAACCGGTTTGTTGTCAGACTGTCAAAAAACGAGAACTATACTAAATGCAAAAGTCCCGACCCGCCTTAACCTCATTCGAGCTTGTCGACTTTTAGATTTGAATCCAAAGTTTTGGACATATGAGGTTTCCACCCGTCAGAGACGATATATACAAAGATAGGAGAGGAACCACTTGTGTCACGGGACCAAGCTGTACCCAAAAACAATAGATACAAGGCGTGTTCCCTGACTCTATCATATTCAGATGGTCAGAAGTTCAGAACATAATCATGAGGAAAAAAGCTGAAAAACATAACACTATAAGGTGTTCATTCTACCATAATTCTCTCTCAGGTGCAACGACAGCGCCATTCTCAAAATCTCAGAGGACGATGGCACTTCCGTGGGCCAGTTTTGCCCTCAGGGGCCCGTGCAGAAGATGCAGATCAACAGCAACGTGACCGTCGTGGTTTCCAGGTCGGGGAGCAAGGAGCTGGTGGCGTCACAGTCGCTGCTAAATGCCCGTTTCAAAGAGGAGATCTTTGGTGAGATATTGAAACTGATGAAACATTTTCAACCAGACTCTAAATGTATTGATCATGATTGCTTTTGCATTTCTCAAAACCTTAATTAACCTGTGTATGTGTTTTTTTTTTTGTATATTTTGATATCCTCAATATAAACATTTGAGATGAGAAATAGGCAGTACATTAGCAAACAGGATTCGGCACTGGCTTGTTGTAGTGCGAGTTATTTCATTTAGATCCCATAGCCTGATAACCTGACTCTGCCAGATTGCGGCAGTACTGAGTTCACAAGTTCCCTCCTCCTGCCTGCATCTGGGCTCGCTCAAGCAGAAACGATGAACCTGGAAGCAGCGGGACAAAAATATGAAATTAATATAAATTAATATAAATTAATATGATATTACTTTCTAGTTGTAGTCTTGTTAGGTTGTGTTTACATTTGCGCTGTGGCACAGCTTCAATATGTCATAAGTCTCGCGTTCATTCCGCCTCTAGCAGCCGCATACAGCCGCATATCGCTCCGACCAGAATTGGTCGGAGTAATCTGCCCGAGAGAGACCAAACTCTCCCTTCTGGCAGAATGCAAATGTTGTCCAGCAGGGGGAGTGGTTTCACCAGGCTAATAGCCTGAGGGTATGGGATGATTAGCTGTGATTGGCTGCCTCGATAAATTTTTCAATTTCTGTTTGTCTCTTGTATCTCTGCCATTCTTACAGAGAGGTACATATTCACAGTATCTCCCAAGAAAGGCGTTACCAACCGTTTGGCTACTCCTAGCTGGCCGGCAGGCATGAAGCCCTACTCCACAGTGGCTTGGATAGTCTCTGTCCCGGCCAAGATGCAGGCCAGCATCGAGTTTGTCAACGCCAGTCGGCCCAAGTGCGGCAACCGGCACACTAACATCGGGGTGCGGGGCCTGAGCTCCCCGGAGGAGATCTACAGCCGGCGGGAGGACGAGGCCACCTCCGATGTCCTCGTCTACGAGACGTTCTACCTCAACATGTCCAACTGCATGCCCGAGTCGGGACAGTTCAGCGTCATTTCCCAGATCACCCTGCAGAAAAACAAGAGTGAGAGAACATTTCACCTGGGAAGGGAGGGAGGAAGGGGGGGTGTTTATTAGTGACTTTAAAGTTCCCTCACTAACGCTGCACGATGAACAACTTTAAACCTGACATCCATATTGCTATAGCTATATTGCATATAGCTTGTATATTGGCTATTTTTGCTGTACATTGTACGACAAAGTAATGCATATAGAGGCTTAAGTGGTTCACAAAACCAAATTGCAAAACGAACTACTACAATTTCAAAACCTGTTTGTTCCTGTTTTTAACGAACCAGACCTGATCCTGACCATCGTCCTGAGCGTGGTGGCTGTCCTGTGTGTTCTTACCATCGCTATACTAGCAGTGGTCTGTGTGGTGATCAGGTGAGAGCGTCATCATCGGCTAGACTTGCTATTGTTATTGATGAGGAATGTTTATCAAAGTCAGTTTTGTGAATCATCAGCTATAGCTTTTTCCTGAAGCAGTGCCGTGATTTTTGTACCTTTTCTGTTTTGCATGTATCTATGGAGTTAACATTACTCTAATAGACCCCCAGGTGTGGTTATAATATTCAAATATGTCTTCCCTGTGTATTTTTGGTTTCTTCCTGAAAGCTGAAAGCCTTTGAGTCAAAAGGCCCAATCGAAATAACACCATTTTAGTGTCATCACATTATCATACAACAACAACAGCTGTGGGCGTGGTTTAAGTTCAGGTGGGTGGTGCTAAGGTGAAAACCAGGTATACTTAATGAACTGGTGGGTGTGGCCACATAAAAACATACTTTTAACCCTTTCTGTACACTTCTTTGAAATAAATCTTCCTCCTAGTATAATCATAGTACTTGAAGATCATGTTTTAGCGGGGTTAAAAAATCACTGCACTCATCTTTAAGTAAGGGATAATCAACGACGACCCATGTGGTTATTGAAAAACAGGTGGTACTGGTTAGCCTCTCTGCAGAGTGCATTGTTTTCTGTTAACCGCACAGCTGAGTTGATCATCCATTTTACATTGGTACATCTTTGAGACTAGATTATCTACATTAATCCGAGTCTTGGTTTGTATTGTAATTCGGAACTTTTTAAATTAATGAATCAACAGTAAATGAAAACAGATAATTTCTGTTACTTGGGTACATGAACCTATTAGATCTTAGTTTTCAAGGATGTTGCGATTTTTACATTTGTCACTGTACTGTAATACTGTTCACTGTAAATACTTTCATCCTTCATAACTAAACAGGAAGAAGAAGAAGAAAATGTTGAACCACCAGGTGTCCATCTACAACCCTAACGGCGCCAGCTTTCTTCCGGGGCCCAACGGCTTCCCCAAGTCACGGGAAGACAACGAGTCGCAT